>NC_057809.1:210003685-210372137 GCF_018294505.1 Triticum aestivum
GAGCTCCTGAGCTAGTCGGGGGAGCGAGGGGTGGCCGGAGACGGCTGCTATGGCGAACGGCGGCGACGGTGGTGTTCGGCCGTGTGAGAGAGAGAGCGAGGGAGAGAAGGGAAGGGCCGGGGGAGAGTGAGAGAGAGAAGGGGGGGTCGGGACGGCCTGCGGGAGTCGTCCACGCGGTCAGGAGGTCGTCGGCAAGCAGGAGGTGGCCGCGCGGCCGTGCGCGTGCGAGCACGCAGCAGCTTCGGGGCGAGGGGAGGAAGACGACGGAGGGCTGCAGTGGTGGGCTGGGCCGCCTGCTGGCTGGGCCGGCCAGCTGGCTGGGCTGCACAGGGAGGAGTCCAGGTAAGCTTCTCCCTTTTAAATATTTTCTATTTTTTAATTTCTGACATTTGTTTTGATTTAAATAAAATATTAAATCATTTTATTTCCTTATGCCAATTTTTGCAGGAGCTAGATATATTATTCCAGAGCTCCTTTATAAATGGCATAATATTTGGACATATATTAATATATATAATTAATATATTTCCAATGCAAATATTTATGCATTAATTCCAAATGCCCAAAATAAATACCTATGAGCTCTTGAAAATATTGGTTTGATTTATATCTCTGTCCAATATTTTCAGAGAGCAACATGAGCATTTTCTTGGACCCTTTTGGAGAAATTTTTATTTGGGTCATTTTCAAAAAGATTCTGAGGGTTTCACAGATCCCCATTTCAAGTTTCTGATGAAAGAGTAAACATGATGCAACACTCTAATGCATGGTTAACTAGGATGTGACAACTCACCCCCACTCAAAAGAATCTCGTCCCGAGATTTGGGTTCCTCCGGGAAGAAGGCGGGATACTCGAGTCGAAGACGATCCTCCCTTTCCCAAGTTGCTTCATCCTCAGAATGGTGCGACCATTGAACTTTGAGAAACTTGATATTATGACGTCGGGTGGTACGTTCGGCTTGATCGAGGATACGAATGGGGTACTCTCGATATGTAAGATTATCTTGGAGATCAAGCGTTTCGTGGTCCACTCCACGGATAGGATCCAAGAAGCAACGCCTGAGTTGAGAAACGTGGAAGACATCGTGGACCCTGGAGAGGTGCGGAGGTAGTTCCAATTGGTAGGCAACTTCCCCTCGTTTGGCGAGAATGCGAAATGGTCCAATGTAACGAGGAGCCAATTTGCCTTTGATACCGAAACGATGGGTTCCCTTCAGAGGGGTGACCCGAAGATAAGCCTTCTCGTCAACCTCGAAAGTCATAGCCTTATGTTTTCGGTCATATTGACTCTTTTGACGAGATTGAGCTGTTTTCAACTTTTCACGAACGATACGAACTTGTTCTTCTGCTTCCTGAATCATATCCGGGCCAAAGAATTGTCTTTCCCCGGTCTCTGACCAGTTAAGGGGTGTTCGACATCGTCGTCCATAAAGAACTTCAAAAGGGGCTTTACCCAAGCTAGATTGATAGCTGTTGTTGTAAGCGAATTCGGCAAATGGAAGGCACTTCTCCCAGTCCATTCCGAATGAGATAACAGAGGCTCGAAGCATGTCTTCTAGAATCTGATTGACGCATTCCACTTGACCACTTGACTGAGGGTGGAAAGCGGTGCTAAGGAGAGACGGGTTCCCATAGCATTTTGGAAACTTTCCCAAAATCGAGAGGTGAAAAGACTTCCTCGATCCGAGTTAATTTCCAAAGGAACACCATGGAGGGACACTATTCGGGAGATGTATAAGTCTGCCAGCTGGCTAGCGGTTATACTCTCACGAACAGGTAAGAAATGGGATACTTTGGAAAGACGATCGACCACGACGAAGATAGCATTATTCCCTCTCTTGGTCCTGGGAAAACCGGTAATGAAATCCATACCAATTTTATCCCATTTCCATTCAGGAATAGCTAAGGGTTGAAGGGTGCCAGCAGGCCGTTGATGCTCTGCTTTTACACGACGACAGACGTCGCAATTAGCAATATACTGAGCAATTTCTCTCTTCATCCTAGTCCACCAGAACCTCTGGCGTAGGTCCTGATACATCTTAGTACTACCGGGATGAATGGTGAGAGGAGATTCATGAGCTTCCTTAAGGATTAATCGCCTCAGGTTTCGCACTTTGGGAACCACTAGTCGATCCCCGAAGTATACTACCCCTTGATCATTAATGGAGAAGCAATTCGCAATTCCTTTCTGAATGTTTCTCTTGATGCGGGAGATTCCCGGATCTACCTTCTGTGCTTTGATAATCTGATCCGTAAGGGTAGGTTTTGCCACCAAAGTGGAAAGAAAACCTTGAGGTACAATGTGAAGGTTAAGCTTCCGAAATTCCTCATGGAGAAGCGGTTGACTTTGTTGTAACATCAGGTTGTTACAATAAGATTTACGACTTAGCGCATCAGCCATGACGTTGGCTTTCCCTGGGGTGTAGGTTATTCCTAAGTCGAAGTCTGTGATCAATTCAACCCAACGTCTCTGCCTGAGATTCAAATCCGGTTGGGTGAAAATGTACTTCAGGCTTTGGTGATCAGTGAATATTTCGCAACGATTACCGAGGAGGTAATGTCGCCAGGTCTTAAGTGCATAGACTACGGCTGCAAGCTCTAGATCATGAGTAGGATAATTCTCCTCATGTGGGTGCAATTGCCGTGAAGCGTAAGCAATTACGTGTCGATCTTGCATAAGAATGCAACCTAGTCCTTGTCGCGAGGCGTCGCAGTAGATAACGAAGTCCTTGGAGAAGTCTGGCGGTACCAGCACGGGAGCAGAGGTCAGGCGTCTTTTCAGTTCCTGAAAGCTGTGCTCACATTGTGGAGTCCATTCGAACTTCTTATCTTTCTTGAGGAGTTCGGTTAGAGGTTTAGCAACTTTGGAGAAGTTCTCGACAAAGCGACGACAATAGCTCGCTAAGCCTAGAAAACTCCGAACTTGCTTGACCGATTCAGGTGGAGTCCAATTAAGGACGGCTTGAACTCGCTCAGGGTTAACAGCAATACCTTTACCAGATATTACATGACCTAGATAGGTCACTTCTGACAACCAGAATTCACATTTAGAAAATTTGGCATAAAGGCGATGCTCTCGAAGTTTCTTCAACACTAGCCTTAAATGTTCGGCATGTTCTTCCTCGTTCTTGGAGTAGATGAGTATATCATCGAGATAAACTACAACGAATGTATCCAAATACTCCATGAAGATTGAGTTCATTAACCGAGAAAAGGTGGCTGGAGCGTTGGTTAAACCGAAGGACATGACGGTGTACTCGTATTGGCCATAACGAGTAACAAAGGCCGTTTTAGGAATGTCCCCGTTTCTGATTTTGATTTGATGGTAGCCCAACCTCAAATCCATCTTGGAGAAGACTGAGGATCCAGCGAGCTGATCATACAGGTCGTTGATCCTGGGAAGCGGATATTTGTTCTTGATTGTGACCAAGTTGACAGGTCGGTAATCTACAACCATCCGGTCCGTACCATCCTTCTTCTTGACGAATAGGACGGGGCAAGCCCACGGAGATGAACTAGGGCGGATGAAACCCTTGTTCAAGGATTCATCGAGTTGTTTCTTAAGCTCGGCTAGTTCTAGTGGTGCCATCTTATAAGGTCTTCTAGCAATCGGAACGGTTCCGGGGATGAGGTCGATTACGAACTCAACATCCCTGTCAGGTGGAACACCTGGCAATTCCTCTGGAAAGACATCCGGGAAGTCACGGACTACCGGAATGTCCTCAAGGTCTGGCAAAGGGCTGGCGTTAAGAGAATATAATTGTCGCTTGGCTATTCGGGTCACGACATTGACTATCTTCCCCGAAGGATGGGTGAGTTGAACGGTCCTAGAGAAGCAATCAATTTTGGCTTGATGAGCTGACATCCAGTCCATACCCAAAATGATATTAATATCTGAAGATTTAAGGGCTATCAAAGACGCGAGGAAAACAAGTCTGTCGACTTGGATTTCATTTCCATAACTTACCCTAGAGGTCTGCCATCTAGAACCAGGGGTAGAAATTTCCATAGTGGATGGCATGTCACAGAATGCAACGTTATGCAAACGAGCATAATTTTCGGATATAAAAGAATGAGAGGCTCCTGTATCGAAAAGAACAGATGCCGGGTGGCAATTTACAAGAAGCGTACCGAGAACGACGTTGGGATCCTCTTGAGCTTCTTCGGCAGAGATACAGTTGACATGGCCACGTGAAGCGGTGACCGGTTTGGCGTGGAATATTTTCCCTGTCGGCTTGCCACGGCCAACAGCTTTAGCAGATTGGTTGGGGTTGGTCTGAGGACACTCACGCATATAGTGACCAGATTCCCCACACTTGAAACAAGTCACGGAACTGGTACGTGGAGGAGCATTGTTAGTTGGACCTCCATAGGGCTTGGCTGGAGCAGACTGTTGAACAGGGCGAGGCGCCTGGAAAGATGGCCTCGGTGTGAACCTGGGTGGCAGGGCGGTGTTGGGTACCCACACGCGGCGCTTCTGAGGACCAGCACCGGATGAGGAACCCATATCACGGCCATGCTTGCGTGTTGCGTCATAGTCAGTCTGACCAGTTTCAGCACTGATGGCTTTGTTGACAAGTTTCTGAAAAGATGTGCACTCATGCAGACGGAGGTTGCAGCGAAGCTCAGGACTAAGTCCCTTACGGAACCTTGCTTGCTTCTTGGCGTCAGTAGAAACTTCCTCGGTTGCATATCGTGCGAGATTACCAAACTCCCTGCTATAAACATCCACAGAAAGTCGGCCTTGGGTGAAATTGCAGAATTCCTCACGTTTACGGTCCATGAGACCCTCCGGAATGTGATGTTCACGGAAAGCCTCGCTGAACTCAGCCCAAGTAGTGACATGGCCCGCTGGGCGCATAGCTCCATAATTCTCCCACCATAGACTGGCGGGGCCTTCAAGATGATATGCAGCAAAGGTGACCTTGTCAGCCTCCGCTACCAGCGCGGAACGCAGTTTGTGAGTGATACTGCGAAGCCAGTCATCAGCGTCGAGAGGCTCGACGGAGTGGTGGAACGTGGGTGGATGTAATTTGATAAAATCACTGAGTGACACCAAATTAGTCCTCTGATGGTGTGCTGTGTTCTGTTCAATACGCTCCAACAAACGGTTGGTCTCCCGCTTGTTTCTCTCAGCTTCCATCATAACCTCGGCTAGTGAAGGAGGATGAGGCAGATTTGCATCCCGGACTTCACTGCCTTCGGCCTGCTCTTGAGGAGCAGGGTTAGTGCGCGTGTTGACCATCCTAGGTAAACAAGACAATGATTTAGTCAGGATGATAAAATTCCGACATAGGATACATAATGTAAGGAACAATTCGGAATGCAAGATGATCATCTGTATGACATGGTAGATACAGAAACTGCTTCTTTTATTCCATCGTCATACACACCATACAGGGTTTAGTACAAGACCAAACAAAGTACTAATACGGTGAAAAGAGGATTACATCTCATCGGAGGCATCCCAAGCTCCTATACATTATTTTTCTACACCTCCGGAAGAGTACAAACTAGGTCATATCCCACGAGTCACGCGGGACGATAGAAGACACAACTAGTGCAAACTAGTGATACTACCACTAACTCAGACCGATCCGTAGTAGTCCTCGTAGAAGTCACCTCCATAGCCTGGAAGCTCAACATGATCATCCGGAAACAGACGGTCTCGCGGAGCTTGTGGACCATAGGGGCTAGGATGAGGCCTTGGACCAACAGACGGTGGCCTGCGGGGACCGCGAGGTGGGGTGATGCCTCCTACATCACGCCAAACCATCATGTCCGGCAGAGCAGATCTCACAGGATAGAGATCGCGCATATCTGAATATCCAGCTTGCACCGCCGGTGCGAACCGAGTCAAAGTGGCCCAGTGATCAGCACGGGTATTGAAGAGCTCTAACCTCAAGGCCCGATTTTCACGGTCCTTATCCTCGAGCATCTCAGCAGTGGTGCGAGTCCGTGAATCCTCCTGAGTGGGGTCAGCATAAATAGCCTGGAGATACCCTTGTGCTCCCGGAAGTGATCCTGGCATATACCGGAAATCAGAGTCCCGAAATAAACCAGATCTGACTCGCATAATGGTCATCATAGAGTAGGCGGCATCCTGCACAGCCATCTCAATAGTAACCCCGAGTCCATAGGAGCAGTGAAGAGGCTCGGTGGATCCAGGATAAGATGGAAATATCCTGACAGTGCAGAGATACTGGCTTTGGTTAAAGTCTCGGAATTGCTCTTCGACCGTGTACTCGGGATACCAGCGGTATCCAGCCTCAGTCATTACCCTGACCAACTTGGCAGTATGGCCGGGTACATCTAGACATCGAGTCAGGCGAACCACTTGATTGAGGTCGCGAGTGGCCATCTGAAAGCACAATCATAATGCAAGGGCATTAGAATTTCTAGCAAAATTTCGGCAGCATAACAGCTGTAAATGCTCAAAAAGGATTTTGAGACATTTGACAAAGGATTTCGTACACACTCAACATCATCATATCAAAGTTCTGAAACCATTCTAGCAACATAATGTGGTAGTAGAACTGAACTAAGCTTGTATCCATCACACTTATAAGGTACTACTGATTAGTAACACGTGATCCTGATAGAGAGAATAGATCCTAATTCCTTAACCCCCGGTGGAAGAATGGAATGACTCAGATCAGAATGTCATAAGATAAAGGAGTAAAAAGAGCCTTACGTTCCAACCCACAAACAATTCCCCTACATATAACTAAAGAATTTCTAGACTCAACATCGACCAGTTTGGCTTGGAGAACCTACAGGCAGTCCGGCTCTGATGCCAACGCTATCAGGACCCCGACTCGATGTCACATCGATCTAGCCGGTAACACCTCATATCACTTTGCGGCCTCACGCACGGTATTCCCACGGGTGTCGCCTTACCTTTGCCTGGGACCGTTTGCGCCTTTTGGCTCACGTATATGATAGTGTCGCTAGCATCCATATGATAAGGAGCCCGGGCTGACATGACTAGTCGTAAACCCAAAGTGGCACAGACTTACAGGGACAGGCATCCATGACCCAGCTCTGAACGTGTCGGTCATCAGCAAATGGGTCTGGGCTGTAGCACTGGGCTAGCAGGACTCCGGTAAACCGGGCTGTAGCGGGCTAACAGGACTCCGGTACTCAAAGCGTGACATTTCCCCGAAGGAACAGACACAGGAACGAAGAAGGACACATGCCGGCCAGCCTGAGTGTTCCAGAGCAGTAGCAAACTACCATGGCTCAGCGGTAACACTAGGAGACATTTCCCGGTAAGAGAGGCTACTAAAGATAAACAACTAGATAGTCAGATCCCACACATACCAAGCATTTCAATCATACACACAATATGCTCGATATGTGCAAATACAACGAAGCATCACAACATGAGTCTACGACACAAGTACTTTATTTAAGGCTCAGGGAGCCATACATAACATACACAAAGGTACGGGTCTCACGACCCAACATACAAGTCATACCGTCATACAAACCAGCAGCGGAAGTACATTGTCTGAGTACAGACAACTAGTAAAATAAAGGAGGCTTGGAAAGCCTAGCTATACTACGCGGTCCTTCACAAGCTCAGGATCACCACCTGGGTCCTTAGCCTACTCGTTGATGTCAACGTCTACATAGAACCCATCAGAAGGGGTTGCAGCGTCTTCTGTAAAAATGTAGATTATAGCAGCATGAGTACAAAGGTACTCAGCAAGACTTACATCAGATCCTACATACATGCATATTATCAAGAAGGGTTGGTGGAGTTATTGCAGCAAGCCAGCTTTGACTCTTGGCTAGACTATCCTACGATACTCCAACTTGAAATGGTTTTGCGCACACGAGTCCACTACTCACCACTTCAATACACTGCCGAGGGTCCACCTCCGTCTTCCTACGGAAGGGCCATCCTCGGTACTCACACTTATCTTGAGGCTTTTAGTAGTTTCCATTTACTTGTCTATGAACTGTATCGGCAACCAAGTAGTCCTTTACCGCGGACGCGGCTATTCGAATAGATCATGTTAACCCTGCAGGGGTGTACTTCTTCATACACGCTCTCACCACTTACCGTCGTTTACACGACATGTACTCGGCAACCTTCAAGCGGAAGCCCAACGTGGGTGTCGGCCACGACCTACCTAATCACCTAAGCCTCCAGTCCAGGTTTATCGCCTATTCAGGTTCCATCCGCAGGGAGTCCGGCCGAGGTTTCCCATACGGCCCCGAACGATGTGAACAGGGTTCCCGAGATACCTAACGGGTATTCGGTACACCCGGCCACGTACCTACCGCATCACAGCCCACCCCTACGGTCAGCGCTGTCCACGGACTCCAGTAGGCTACAAACACCAGAAACTACTTGCAACTCCTGGACGGAGAACTAGGGTGAATAAGAAGTCGAGAGGGTCCATTGGTTTCGGGCCCAATGCATGGTAGTAGCTGATTCTTAAATCACACATACAGATCTCAGTGCTTAAGGTCGGCTTCAATGAAACAACCCACCATGTACTCCTACATGGCCTCTCATCGATACCTTTACCAAATCGTGTTCACCACACCACTCTCATTACCGACATAATCATTTCACTCTAGCCCATCACCCAGATGAACCAGACCTGACACGACTCTAAGCATAGCAGGCATAGCAAGGTAGGGACAACACATACATATGGCTCAATCAACTCCTACACATGCTAGTGGGTTTCATCTAGTTACTGTGGCAATGACAGGTCATGCAGAGGAAATGGGTTCAACTACCGTAACACACAGCAGTTTGAATCGCGTTGTCTTAATGCAGTAAAAGAGAGCAGGAGCGAGAACATGGGATTGTATCGATATGATCAGATGGTTGGTTGCTTGCCTGATGGTTCGTTGCACGGATACGGTTCTTCGTTAGGGTAATCACGGTACTCCTCGGGGACAGATCCTGTCGCAAAGGACATCGATACACAAACATCACCAAACAATATGCAACAATATGATGCATGCATGAAACATGGCAATATGAGTGTGTTGGGCTAATGCAACTAAAACCAGAAGGGTTTGAACAAATTTGAATCAAGGATTCAAATTTCAAATTCAAATATGGCCTTTTAAAGTGCCTTTTCTTGTTCTGATTAAAACATCAACTTAACTTGTTTGATCATGCATGGAAATGGTACAGATGGATAGATTGGATTTTTCTGATCATTTTTCATATATAATTTGTCCAATTTGGAGTTACAGAATAAAAGTTATGAATTTTTGAAGTTTAATTAATATTCTGGAATTTCCTGATTTAATTCAACGCTGTCAGGACCCCGACTCGATGTCACATCGATCTAGCCGGTAACACTTCATATCACTTTGCGGCCTCACGCACGGTATTCCCACGGGTGTCGCCTTACCTTTGCCCGGGACCGTTTGCGCCTTTTGGCTCACGTATATGATAGTGTCGCTAGCATCCATATGATAAAGAGCCCAGGCTGACATGACTAGTTGTAAACCCAAAGTGGCACAGACTTACAGGGACAGGCATCCATGACCCAGCTTCGAACGTGTCGGTCATCAGCAAGTGGGTCCGGGCTGTAGCACTGGGCTAGCAGGACTCCGGTAAACCGGGCTGTAGCGGGCTAACAGGACTCCGGTACTCAAAGCGTGACATTTCCCCGAAGGGACAGACACAGGAACGAAGAAGGACACATGCCGGCCAGCCTAAGTGTTCCAGAGCAGTAGCAAGCTACCATGGCTCGGTGGAAACACTAGGAGACATTTCCCCGTAAGAGAGGCTACTAAAGATAAACAACTAGATGGTCAGATCCCACACATACCAAGCATTTCAATAACATACACACAATATGCTCGATATGTGCAAATACAACATGGCATCACAACATGACTCTACGACTCAAGTAATTTATTCAATAGGCTCCGAGGAGCGAGATATTACAAGCATGGGTCTCATGACCCAACACTCAGAGCATACAAATCAAAGCACAAGCGGAAGCTATCATGTCTGAGTACAGACAACTATAAATGAAAAAGGCTGAGAAGCCTGACTATCTATCAGATCCTGCCGAGGGCACAAGATCGTAGCTGAGGTATCAAGCTAAACGTCGAAGACCACGCGGAATTACTAGTGAGACTGAAGTCTCTCTGCAAAAACATAAAATAGGCAAACGTGAGTACAAATGTACCCAGCAAGACTTACATCAGAGCTAACTACATATGCATCATTATCAACAAAGGGATGGTGGGGTTTAACTGCAGCAAGCCAGCTTTGACTCGGTGGCTATCCTGAACTACGACTGCAAGTAACTCTTTTGAGGTGGCGCACACGAGTCCACATATTCACCATATCAATACACCACTATGGAATCGCTCCCGTCTCCCTACGAGAACGCCATCCATAGCACTCACGCTTATCTTGCGTATTTTAGAGTATCCACTTTCACTTGTCTATGAACTGATATAAGCAACCCAGAAGTCCTTTTCCGCGGACACGGCTATTCGAATAGATGATGATAACCCTGCAGGGGTGTACTTCTTCATACATGTTTCCACCACTTAGCGTCTGCACACGACATGTGCTCGGCAGACTTCAAGCGAAAGCCGACGTGGGTGTAGACCACGACCTACCTAAACACTTAAGCCTCTAGTCCAGGTTTATCGCCTATTCAGGTTCCATCCGCAGGGAGTCCGGCCGAGGTTTCCCATACGGCCCCGAACGATGTGAACAGGGTTCCCGAGATACCTAACGGGTATTCGGTACACCGTGCCACGTACCTACCGCATCACAGCCCACCCCTACGGCCAGCGCTGTCCACGGCCTCCAGTAGGCTACAAACACCAGAAACTACTTGCAACTCCTGGACGGAGAACTAGGGTGAATAAGAAGCCGAGAGGGTCCATTGGTTTCGGGCCCAATGCATGGTAGTAGCTGATTCTTAAATCACACATACAGATCTCAGTGCTTAAGGTCGGCTTCAATGAAACAACCCACCATGTACTCCTACATGGCCTCTCATCGATACCTTTACCAAATCGTGTTCACCACACCACTCTCATTACCGACATAATCATTTCACTCTAGCCCATCACCCAGATGAACCAGACCTGACACGACTCTAAGCATAGCAGGCATAGCAAGGTGGGAACAACACATACATATGGCTCAATCAACTCCTACACATGCTAGTGGGTTTCATCTAGTTACTGTGGCAATGACAGGTCATGCAGAGGAAAAGGGTTCAACTACCGTAGCACACAGCAGTTTGAAACGCGTTGTCTTAATGCAGTAAAAGAGAGCAGGAGCGAGAACATGGGATTGTATCGATATGATCAAATGGTTGGTTGCTTGCCTGATGGTTCGATGCACGGATATGATTCTTCGTTAGGGTAATCACGGTACTCCTCGGGGGCAGAACCTGTCGCAAGGACATCGATACACAAGCATCACCAAACAATGTGCAACAATATGATGCATGCATGAAACATGGCAATATGAGTGTGTTGGGCTAATGCAACTAAAACCAGAAGGGTTTGAACAAATTTGAATGAAAGATTCAAATTTCAAACTCAAACATGGCCTCTTAAAGTGCTTTTCCTTGTTCTGCTTGAAACATCAATTTAAATTGTTTGATCATGCATGAAAATAGTACAGATGGATAGATTGGATTTTTTTGATCATTTTTCATATATAATTTGTCCAATTTGGAGTTACAGAATAAAAGTTATGAATTTTTGAAGTTTAAATAACATTCTGGAATTTCCTGATTTAAATTAAATCCAGAAATTATAATTATTGCGCCAGCATGACGTCAGCATGACGTCAGTGGTCAACTGCGGCTGTCTGGAGTCAAACCTGACGTGTGGGGCCACACGTCAGTGACAGGGGGGTTTAACAGGTTTAAATTAATCCTAATTAGGGATTAGTGGCACTGGGGCCCACTGGTCAGTGTCAGGGGTTAACTAACAGTGGTTAGCACTAATCCTAATTAGCTACAGGGCTGGGCCCACCTGTCAGGGACTCAGGGGGTGTCCTGCCGTGGTCAAAGTGGGTCAAACCCACCGGCGACGTGACGCCGGCGAGGCCCGAGACGGCGGCGCGACGCGGGATCGCGCTACAGGGCACGGGCAAGGCCGTGCTTGGGCTCGTTGGAGAGCCCTTGCTCCCGCGCATCGAACGGTGGCTGTGGCTGGGCCTGGGGTGGCCGGAGTCGACGGCGGCGAGCTCGGCTGCGGCCGCCGGAGTTCGGGTGCAGTCGGGATCGGTGTTGCAGAGGGTTTGGGGAGGCGTTAGTGTGTGCTGCGTGATCCTAGTGAGGTGTGGAGCACGATAGTGTGCTCGGTTGGGTGCTACGGTGACCGTGGCCACGACGGCGACATCGCCGGCGGCGTGGAGCTCTCGGCCAAGGTGGGGCTAGGGCCTAGAGGTCGAATAAGACCAGGGGAGAAGGGGGAAACGATCCGGGGGCTCACCGCGGAGCTGCAGGGATGGTTAGCGGGCTCGGGGACGCGCTGGAGACGACGAATTCGACGGCGACGATGGTCGGAGCCCGAAGAGGGGAACGGCAACGTGGCGGCGATGCAGGGCTTCCGGGGACCCGTGGAGCGGTGGGGAGGAAGAGGGGGTCGAGGCGGAGCTCCTGAGCTAGTCGGGGGAGCGAGGGGTGGCCGGAGACGGCTGCTATGGCGTATGGCGGCGACGGTGGTGTTCGGCCGTGTGAGAGAGAGAGCGAGGGAGAGGAGGGAAGAGCCGGGGGAGAGTGAGAGAGAGCAGGGGGGGTCGGGACGGCCTGCGGGAGTCGTCCACGCGGCCAGGAGGTCGTCGGCAAGCAGGAGGTGGCCGCGCGGCCGTGCGCGTGCGAGCACGCAGCAGCTTCGGGGCGAGGGGAGGAAGACGACGGAGGGCTGCAGTGGTGGGCTGGGCCGCCTGCTGGCTGGGCCGGCCAGCTGGCTGGGCTGCACAGGGAGGAGTCCAGGTAAGCTTCTCCCTTTTAAATATTTTCTGTTTTTTAATTTCTGACATTTGTTTTGATTTAAATAAAATATTAAATCATTTTATTTCCTTATGCCAATTTTTGCAGGAGCTAGATATATTATTCCAGAGCTCCTTTATAAATGGCATAATATTTGGACATATATTAATATATATAATTAATATATTTCCAATGCAAATATTTATGCATTAATTCCAAATGCCCAAAATAAATACCTATGAGCTCTTAAAAATATTGGTTTGATTTATATCTCTGTCCAATATTTTCAGAGAGCAACATGAGCATTTTCTTGGACCCTTTTGGAGAAATTTTTATTTGGGTCATTTTCAAAAAGATTCTGAGGGTTTCACAGATCCCCATTTCAAGTTTCTGATGAAAGAGTAAACATGATGCAACACTCTAATGCATGGTTAACTAGGATGTGACAGATGATGATGTTGATTATGATGAAGAGTGTGATGATGTTGCCTCCTTAAAAATTAAGGGGGAAATGATTTTTAATGCTCTTCTTAGGAATAAAATTGCTCGTTCCAACTTCATGGAAATCATGTCTATTGGTATTGAGGGCGGGAAATATATTGATGAGTTGGAATCTCGTCTTGAGAAGCATGAGGTCACCATTGATAAAATGGAAGGTCATGAGCATGATTATGCTAATGAGATTGTGGACCTCTGTCAAGCTCTTGAACTTGAACAAACCACCAAGGAATCTCTTGAGGAGACTTTTGCTCTAGAATTATCTAGAGTGAGGGAATCTCGTGATAGAGCTCTTGAGGTGGCCAATGATTTTGAAACTAAAAATTAGGAGCTTGAAGTTGCACATGCTAAATTCCTTGAGGACTTTGAGCACCTCGAAAATGGATCAAGGGTCATTAAGAGTGAGCTCATCAAACTCACCGAGTCTCATGCTCAACTTAAAGCTTCGTATTCAAAAGAGCTTGCCAAGTTGTCTTCTCGTCTTGTTGTTAATGATGATGCTTGTGCTACTAACTCTATCTCTTGTGAAGCATCCATACTGAAGGAGAATGTTGAGCTAAGGGCTCAACTTGAGTTGCTATCTAGCAATTATGGGATGTTGGAAGAAAATCATGTAAAGCTCACAAGCTCTCATGATGATCTTCTAGTATCCCATAATGTGCTAAAGATAGCTCATGAGGCCATGCTTGCTAAGGTAATATCTAGTGAGCGTCATGTGGATACTAGCACTACTTTTAGTCAAAATGCTATATTTCCTTGTGCTAGTCCTCGCAATTCATCCATGCATAACATTGGTACATCTTGTGATGAATTGCTTTCCTTGCCTTGTTGCTTTAACAATGAAGCTTATACTTCCTCTAGTGCTTGTGTTGAGACTAACCATGTAGAGGAAATCAAAGAGCTCAAGGCCCAAGTCACTTCTTTGAAGAATGATTTGGAAAAGTGTCATGAAGGGAAGGCCACACTCAACAATATCTTGAGTGTACAAAAATCCCCCAATGACAAAGGTGGACTTGGATTCAACTCCAATAAGAAGAAGAATTCCAAGAGCAACAACAAGAAGGGCCAAAACCAAGTCAAGAATTCGGCCAAGATCATTTGCTTCAAGTGCAAAATTGAAGGGCATCATGTTAGATCTTGCCCTTTGAAGAAGAAGGCCATTAGTGACAAGCAACAAGAGAAGTGGCCACAAGTTCACTCTCATTCTAAACCTCAAGTTGAAGAAAGGCCTCTTCCCAAGAAAACTCAAGCTAATGCTTCTCAAGTTGATAAATCAAGTGAGAAGAAAGTAAAGAGTAGACGTTGCTACCTATGTAGTGAAAAAGGTCACGTCGCTTCTTCATGCACAAATGGTACCTTATCCAACCCTATTCTAATTGATGATATCTATTCTCTTGGGAAGGATAAGGTTGGCAATGTGTTTGCCAAATTTGTTGGTGCTCAAAGTGGTGTCAAGAAAAGAACCATTTGGGTAGCCAAGCCTATTGTGACTAACCTCTTAGGACTCAACTTGGTTGGGGACCAACTAGCTCATACTTGATCAATAGGTGTTGTTGGAGGTCATTGGAGACTTGGCTACATTATGAAGAATTAAGGGGACTTCATCACTTCATCATTCTTATTGTCTCAAGCCAAGTCATTCGGATTATCAAGTTTCTACCATATATCCAATGTTCCTCCTTGCGGTAACTCATGCTTAAAGTGTCTACATTGATAGTTACTTGCCTCTTTGCATGTTTGGTTTCGTTCCTTGCATGTGTTTGTATATGATGTGCATCCAACTTGATTATCTTGAGCAATCAAGTATGTTTGTTGGTTTGCACATCATGTACGTATGTGTCATGCGTTGAGCCTTTTGCATCTTGTTTATTTCTTAGTTGGCTCCTGTGAGAGATTAATGGAATATCCCATTATGGGGGAGTGATGTGCTTTGTGCACCTCACAATCCTATAAATGTGTGTACATGAGTAATACCATCTAGTAGTGATATTTCAAGATTATTTGGTCGCTCTGTGGTATCTCTTCTCATGAAAAATTCAAATTCTAAATAGTCCATTAATTATCTCTTGTTCGATCCTTTTATTTGCCACATGTTTATCCTTAATTGGTATCACATTATGGGGGAGTAATATGCTATGTATATTACTAGCCAAGAAAATGTGTACATTTGAGATATTGTCACCTAGAGTTGATATTGTAAATTATCTTGTTCCTAGGTGGCATGTTATCTCTACAAGTTGCAATTTGCTTTTTGTTTGCTGTGAAGATGATGTCGGATATCCTTGCTATCTACCACCAGGAATTATTTCCATTTACTTCTTGTATTTTGGAAATTGGTACTCACTTGTGTAGTAGAACTTATTGATCATCTTTACATTGTGTTTTGCTTTTATTTGCCTTTTCTCTTGCCAAGGATTGTATCAACTCCCTTTGTCTTCCATACCACTTGTGGATCTTGTTTATTTCTTGATCTTGTCTAGTGTTTTCTAGATATAGTGAAAGTGGTGATCACGCCTTGTGCATTTTGTATTCAAATGCAATTTCTCTATAATGCACTAGTCTTGGGGGAGCTATCCTATTTTCTATAAAACACTCATCTTGCGATCCTTATCAAGTGTGTGTTGGTGGAAGGCAAGCCGTTTTCGCTTGGTACTTTGTGCCATCATGAAACTTTGTAGAGAGCTTGGTTTGTTTGGAACCATCCTCTCTTTTGGGAGTTTGATATCTTTTATTTTGAGTGTATCAATGGATATCTCATTCCTTGATGTATCTTTTATGGATATCCTCCAAGTGATGTTTTGTTCATTTGGTATCTTCACTTGGTTTTTCTTTGTCATTTGGTATCGGTTCTTGAAGGTCTTGAGCATGCATATTTACTTCATGTAGTCTCTGTGGCATGCCTTCTTTATTTGACCCAATATATAGGGAAACTCCACCAAGTCTCAAAATGGATGAGATGTGCATGAAATTCATTTCATTCTCAATATGCACATTTTATGTGGAGTTTGTCCGATGTATATTGGTGTTTCTAACTCTTTGGTCCCAATGAGTTTGGGTACCATTTTGTGTGTGTTGTTGTTCTAGGAACAACTGGAGATGCATTGGATGCTCGACTCACTCGCAAGGAAGGTGGTGTCACCATGTGCTTATTGGAGTCAAGCTAGGATGCTCAATGAACTACTATCTACTACCTTCAATTGGTTTCTTCTACATCCTTCCAATGATATCTCGGTAACAAGTATCTATTCATGCATTATTTTCTTGCATTCAACCTTGTGTAGGTTGCATCTTGGCATGCTATCCATTCCATCTTGTGATACTTGTTTCCTTTCTCAAGGCATCTCAACGACGATCTCATGTTGCCAGTTGTAATGTCTTTGATGGTTGTATGGTAGGAATTCATTTATATACAATAAGACCATATCTAGCCATGTGCTATGCTTCCAAGAAAATATGTTATTGGTATATGTATGACCTCCCTTTGGATATCTTGTTCCTCGTGTTGTAACTATTTCGGGTGTACATCCTTCTTTGTAGATATATATCATCATGATTTCGTCTACCTAGAATCTTATACACTTGAGAGAATTTGCATATCTTTGATGGTTGTCTTTCTTATGTTATTTCTTTGGTGGCTCCATGAAAGCTTTTTCCTTGAGTGTGTGTCTTCTATCATTGCACCTTGATGCACTCTTGTGTGGTGAAGATTATTTTCCTCATGCTTATCTTAATTGGTATCCCTCATCTTGATGATGCTTTCACCTTCTATCTTCACCACGGGTTGTCACAAGCATAGGTTCTTTATATGCTTATTAGTAAGCTTGTGAACCCATTTGCTAGTTGTGTGTGGGAATGATAGGCCTTGCACCGTGTACCTCATTCTTTCAAGACTTCATTGATGCTTAATGCTCATTCGTACATTAGTCTTCTCATCAAGTGCATTGCGTGGACTCACACACATCATTTTGGTTGAGCCCATTCTTAAGTTGGCTCTTTTACTTGTTGCTTAACCATGTGTTTGGTGCAAGTACTAGGCTTAGTTTCCTATATGCTCACTTGCACTTGTTGTAAGTTTCTGTTGATTTTGGGGGAGCTATGATCCTATTGTGTGCACTTTGTATCCAAATACAAAAATTCTTGGAGTGCACAAATCATGTAGAGCTTCTCTAGTTTCTTTAGAACATTCCTCTGCTCATTTCATAATATCCTTTATTCATGTGGCTCATAGGATATTTGGTCTAGTTGGTTCAATTGATATCTTTTGATAGCTTGCTTCAATTGTTATCTTTTGACTGCTTGATTGCTTGTGTCTCTCTTTGTTATGTCTTTGTGTCAAATCATTCTTTAGCAACCTTTGTGCCTCAATATAGTTTGTCTTCCTCCAAGTATTTACCTTTTGATATGTGTATGACATTCCACTCTCTTGTTGAGAAATACACAATTCATGGAGGAACACTCTCTATACTGGCCTTCTAAGCTTTTCGCCCATTTTAGCAATCGATGCCAATGGGGGAGAAGTTTCAGAGAGTTTTGTGGAGAAGTTTACAGAGTTTTGCATTGCTTTGGTTTTGTTCCTAAGCATTTGCATCTCTTCTCATGCATCATTGGTTGTTGCATTGCATGGTGATGCATAATTCCTTATATAAACTCTCTTGAAGGTGATTGTCATCAATTACCAAAATGGGGGAGATTGAAAGAACATGCAGTGCCCCCATGTTTGGTTTTGGTAATTGATGACAATCTCTATGGACTAATGGTTGCCTTGAGCTATATTTGAAGGTTTTGTCCATAGGCTTTTCTTGGAATACATGTGTTGTTTTCAAGGAGAGCTTGAGTTGACCAAGGTGCTATTAAGGAATTATCCAAAGATTGGTCATACATCATCCAAATGAAGAGAGTTTGAAAGAGTCAAGGTTGATCAAGACTAAGTACAGAGAGTGGTCCAAGTTGATCATCACACAAAGCATAGAATGTACATCGAGTGGGATCAAGTGATCTCACGGTTTGGTAAGCATTGTCCATTTAGCTTTGTGTACTAATACATGGTATTTGTGAGAGTTTTTTGTGGGGTTAGGTTTGCTTCCATGGGCTTGCGTCAAGAGGAAGATCTCATACAACCAATGGAGGATGACATCAAATCAAGGTTGTGTTGTGCAAGTTCAAGTGGAGCATCACGAAGAAATCATGCTTGTAGCTTTCCATCCATTGTTGTGACAATGGACTTGTGAAGGTATACCGAAGAGTGCACTACAAAAAAAGACACATCCGTGACATTTTGGGCCGAACGAATTTTTTTTCTGTCATACATATGACACTTCTATGACGATAATTTTGACAAAACCCGGTATCATCATAGATGTGGTGGGATCCTACTTCTATGACAAAAAATCATGACAGAAAATGGTCTTTTCGTCTTGGGCGGGCCGGAGACGCAGCTGCATGACATTCTTTGGCCCGTCCATGACGGAAAAAACCATGGTAGAAGCGAGGGGGAGGAAAATTTCGGGGAGTTCCCCGTTACGGTGGGAGGTCGGGGGCCGAGCGATGCGCGTTTCTCTCGTACATGTATGTGCGTGTGTGCGAGGCTTTGGCTCTAACCGAACCCGAGCGAGGCGTTGGGCTCTAACTGAACCCCGAGCGATTGCACTGCAGGCTACGCATTACTGAACCCGAGCGATCGATCGATGGATGTTAACTGAACCCGATCGAGCGATTCCTTCGCTACTACTGCTAACTGAAGCCGATCAATGCTGCCTCTGGGATGAATAGTGAGTGTTGCGGGGGGTTGGATGAAGAGTGAGCGCTGGCGTTGCCTCTGGATGAACAGGACCCCGTGGTGTGGTGGAGGGCTGGATGAACAGTAGACGGTGGAGGGGTGCCCGTGCAGGGGTGGTTGAACAGGACCCCGTGGTGTGGAGGGCTGGATGAACAGTAGATGGTGGAGGGGTGCCCGTGGAGAGGTGGTTGAACAGTAGCCGGTGGAGTAGCACGTGGTGGAGGTTGGATGAACAGGAGCCCGTGGAGGCTGGAGGAGGTCGATGGTAGCCCGTGGAGCCTGGAGGAGGTCGACGGTGGAGATGAACAGTATCCTGTGGAGTCCCGTTTTGCGGTACGCCACACCCCTCACAATGAACAGGACCCCCGTTTCGACCGTAGCGCTCCAACACAAGTCCGTTCCGTCCGTTTTGCAATACGCCACACCCCTCCCAATCAACAGGACCCCCGTTTCGACCGTAGGAGGTCCGTTTCATCCGTTTTGCGGTACGCCAGACCCCTCCCGATCAACAGGACCCCGTTCCGAATGTAGGACGTCTGTTTCCTCCGTTGTGCGGTATGACATGCCTCATTTCCAGCGCCTGTTCCGTCCAAGCCCTCCCGATGAACACGACCACGCATTCCGTTCTGACCCAGCCGGTTGGCTCCCACGCGTTCCGTTGCCTCCCGATGAACACGACGCATTTCGTTGCCTCCCCATGAACACGACGCATTTCGTTGCCTCCCCATGAACACGAAGACGACGTTGTTTCTGCGTTCCGACCCAGCAATGTACACGAGCCCTGGCCGTACGTATGCGCGAGTAGGCGTTCGAGACCCCGCCCGTATGTACACATACGTGGCTGTATTTTCTTTCTTGCACCCTGGCCGCTGTATATAAGTGTACATGCTACGTGCGCGCCTCTACTACGACACGTGCGCGCCTCTACATCCACCAGTATATATGTACGTACACGTTCGCGACCAGAATGACAACGCTATGTATGCTTCAACCAGGTGGGTCCCGACTGTCAGGCACTTCCTTGCCTGCGAAGATGTAGCTGGTGGGTCCCAGCAGTCAGGGGGGCGAATCGTTTTTTTGCCCGGACGCACTTCCTTGTGTGCGAAGATGTAGCTAGTGGGTCCCAGCAGTCAGGGGGAAACATTTTTTTCATGAAATATAGTGGCCCGTCCGGTGGGTCCCAGCTGTCAGGTGGAGGAATCATTATTTTCTGCGTAATAAGGAGGCACTTCCCTGCTGCGGCCGTGGACCCAGTTGTCAGCCTCTCCACGTACAGTCCACGTCCGATGGAAGTCGTTCCTTGACCACGTTGACCACGCCGTGCCGAGAGCACCAGGGTGGTGGACGACGGCGAGGCCTAGGAAGGGGGCGACGGGAAGCCGGGGAAGAAGCGACAGTGGAAGCCCGCGCGGAGAGGAGTACAAGGGTTCACTGGTTCGGCTGCGGTGTGAGGCTGTCGTCGCCGCAGGGCCTGGCCAGCGGTGGGAATAGTAGGGGCGGTGAGGCCTCCGCGGCAGCACAGCCAGCCACGGGAGGCAGGAGCATGCGGCACGACCGGCGTTGCTTTGGGTGGCTGGAGCAAGAAGATCAGAGGTTGAAGAAGCACTATGACCGTTGGATGGACATCATACGGTCACTGGAGCTAGAATCGTTCATATTGACTAAAGTTGACAAAGGCCCCCGTCCCAGTCAACTTAGTAGGCCCACAAGTCAGCCTCCCACCATGGTGGGTCCCAGCTAACACGGGGAGTATTCATTTTTTTGTGCGTAATAAGGAGGCACTTCCGGTGGGTCCGAGCTGACAGCGGGGGGAACGTTTTTTTCACGAAATTCGCTGGCCCGTCTGGTGGGTCCCAGCAGTCAGGGGGGAACGTTTTTTTCACAAAATAAGGTGGCCCGTCCGGTGGGTCCCTGCTGTTAGGTGGAGGAATAATTATTTTGCGCGTAATAAGGAGGCACTTCCTTGCGGCCGCCTGGACCCAGCTGTCAGCCTCTCCATGTACAGTACTCTTCCGATGGAAGTCGGTCGTTGACCATGTTGACCACGCTGCACCGAGGGCACTAGGGCGGTGGTTTGGACGACGACGAGGCCTAGGAAGGGGACGACGCGGAGCCGGGGAAGACGCAGTAGTGGAAGCCCGCGCAGAGAGGAGTATGAGGGTTCACTGGTTCGGCTACGGTGTGAGGCTGTCGTCACCGCAGAATAACAGGGGGTGTGGGTGAGTAGAGGGATGGCCTCGCCAGCGGTGGGAGTAGTACGGGGCGGTGAGACCTTCACGGCATCACAGCCAGCCACGGGAGGCAGGAGCACGCGACACGACCGGCGCTGCTTTGGGCGGCTGGAGCAAGAAGACCAGAGGTTGAAGAAGCACTACGGCCATTGGATGGACATCGTACGATCACTGCAGCTAGAATCGTTTATATTGACTAAGTTGACAAAGCCCTTGGTACGCGTCAACTAATAGGCCCACAGCTCGGATTTGGCAGAGAACATATAGCCCATATGTGATTTGTAAGAATGTACAACCCACTTTTTAATTCTAATGGAATTTACTACAGCCCATTTATAGTTTGTTAAAAGTACAGCCCAACTTCTAGCTAGGACAATGATTAATAATTTCAAACAACCGCTCAAAATAGAATTCGAAAAAAAATCCCACATTTTGATGGGATCTGAAATATTTTTATCCGAAATTTCTAGTGAGGTCAAATATAATTTCAAAATAAAGTTGTATTACGTTAAAATCCAACGAAATATTGCGCACACAACAAGTAATGAAATTAAAATTTTCAAATTCCAAAAATAATATATTTTTCAAACTAATTACGTGTTTGGTGCATAGTAACTGTCTAGTTATTATAATTGCATCCCATTTATTATTTCTTAAAGTCCATTTTCTTGTTAAGCCTAATGCATACCTCCTAGGAAAGTTTGCAGCCCAGCGGGGCGGAGAATAACAAGTTGACCCGGATATTGTGTACAACTGTCGGCCCAGTTGCATTGCTGATGTTGAAAAAAAGGCCTGTGTAGTACAGTACAACCTAACATGGTTACGCAGCCCACATTCAGCGACGCCAGAAAGGCCCAAACAAGGATTCTGTACAACTTTTTGAAGTCACTGAGCTCAATTAATAGCTTAAGAAAAAAGTTAGATTACAGTGGAACCTAATTAAAAGCTGTCACGAGCAAATAAATAATTCAACGGGTCCCACTTGTGTGTCTGTGCGTGTGTGTGTGTGAGAGAGAGAGATAGAGAGAGAGACCCATTGGTCGATGCTCGTAAATACATATTTCAGCCATATGCATTGCTGATGCTCAGTAAAAACTTATATAGTTGACACAATCATATAGAACATCATAGCACACTGAATTTGCATACAAAAATTTCACGCAGGCGGCACAATCAGGATGGAAGCAGTGGATCGCTACCTGAAGGGCTATGTTGAAACCAACAAAGTCGTACATAATGGTTCATCGTCTTTATCAATGACGGGGAAATATCCTGAATGTTGTGCAAAGAAAACAGACAGACAACGCAATAAGTTCTACTAGCACATTAAGTTGACGTACAACCCTTTCTAAAAAAAGTTCAGGTACAAAATTAGAATAGGTCACAATCAAATGTACCAGCATATCAGTGCTTCACACCCATAGCTCGGATTTAACTAGTACTCCCTCCGTCTGGGAAAAGTTGTCCACAGGGCAGTGTATTTGATTTTTTTTGCAAAAAACCCACAGAGTTTTAAACACATCACAAAGAAGTCCATCTCCTTCCTTCCTCCTCCCCCGTCACCCACGCCTTGCAGCCATCGCCGGCTACCCACCTGCGCCGCCGCCCACCTGGATCTGTGCCGCGACCAACAACAGAACCGTGGCCCAGCCCGCGACCAACAATAGCGCCGCCGCCCGCTTGCACCTGTGCCGCGGCTTACCACCTGCACCGCCTGCCGTGAAGGCGACCTGCGCCGGCGCCCTCCTCGAGCTACGCCACTATCCCCGTTGAAGGTTGCCGCCCATGTTCGCCCACCTTCGCCGCCCACCCGCGCCTCCGATTTCGTCCGCTTCGGCCGCCGGCTCCGTGGACAATTCCGGCCACTCCCGCCTCTCATGCTGCTACTGGTGGACGACGTCGGCGCCGTGGACCTCTGATGCTGCTATTGCCTTTTCCCCTACCTCGCCTATGCTACCACTCCCGCTTGTGATGGTGAGTCTGCCCCGCCCGCCTCTGCTACTATTGTTGTTCAATTTTTTGTCGTGAGTCTGAATTTGTTGTTCTTAGTACAGGCGGAGAAAATTCATTCAGGGGATACAAAGCTAGAGATATAATCCAGGACAAAGGTTGTACACTGCTGCTAAATGATGAACAGATTATAGTGAAAATTTAGTTTGATGCCATCAAATTCAATGAGTAATACTCTTAGCATTCTTGGAGATCTGCTAGTTTTTGGAAGTTTTTCTTGCTATAGTTAACTGAAAATGTTCAGTGTTCCTATACTGTAGAGAAACTACAGTGCCTGTAATTCAGTTATGACTCCTTTACTGAAACTGTGGTGTTTGCTAAAACTGAGATGTAAACTAAAGGAGTTTGTGATTTGCAGAAGCTGTAGCATACTCCAACAAGTGATAAATGCACTCAAAAGTTCACTGAGAAAATGCAGAGGTTGCTCACTTGTTACTGGAAGTTTTCTGGAGTGATAAATGCACGCAAAAGAAGTTCAGTTAACTATTACTGTTGCTGTACGAATTCCAACTAGGTTAATTTGTTGTCAATTACTCTGTAATACTCAACCAGGTTTATGCAAAATGAAGATCAACCATGTTTATTTGGATTTATTTGGATTTATTTGAATCATTTGAATTTATTTGCTTTATTTGGATTTATACACCATTTGTCCAATTGCAAACATACCTAAAGTTTCCAATTGTCCAATTTCAGTCATTCATTTTACAGAGAGCTAAGCATAGCCACGACTCTTCCCTAAATATTCCTGTAGAATCAATTCAAGCAGCACAAAACTGAAAACTGAAAACTGCCACAGCCCCTTAACTAAGAGTTGATAAAAACATGTCCCTAAAATTGGAATTATTTGAATTAGCTAGATTTATTCTTCTTCATATACAGAAAAAGATGAATATTGTTCATCTACTAGTCACTTCAAATTTAGAACTGAATAAACACTTGTCATCTTCAGTAAACACTTGTAAATCTAGAGTGGTTTTAAACTCAGAATGCACCAAGTACTAATATCCTTTGCCAAGCTACACACCATCTACTTGGAGTAGACAGCAAGATTCACAGAGACATGAACGCTTCAATAGACTTATGAATGCTAGCAAAGTGATAAGTAAAAACTTGGATGTTCTCAGAAATATAGCACCAGAGGACATTAAGTGAACTGGCATGTATGCTAAAGGTAAGGAAATGCCACCTTCTTTTCTTCTTCGAGTAGTTGATGAACTGGCCTGTATGCTGCAGCTACACATAGGTTCTGCAGAAAATGCACCAAAAGAGTTACACACAGGTGAAGTAAGTGGAAAGCAACATTTAATCTCCACTTCTTTTCTTTTGGTAGTGAAATTCAATCTGAATTTGTAAGCACAGAAAATGCACCAATACTGAACATTTAATCCCACCTCCACCACCATCTTGTCAGTTTTGACAGTGTGTGTATGGAGTATTTTTGACCACAGTATAATTGTGCATCATGTAAACATTATGAGAATGATTAAGGGTTCAGTAGTCAGATTATAATTATGACCCGAACAGAGGAACAAATATCATGGTTAGTTTTATGTAAAAAAATCAGAAATGGAGTTACTCACTTGAAGTTACTATAGTTACTCACTTGAACTTACTGTAGTAGTGGCCAAAATTCAGAAAAGTTACTAAACAGCAGAAGTGGTGGCCAAAATTCAAAGTACTAAAAAGATTCTACACTAAATATACAGTGTTATCCATGTTCTGTATCCAGGACATTTTTTTATCTGTTTGCATGCATAGGTCCCACCTATCAGGAGGGATGGGCACGTACACGAACAGGTATGACTCATCAGTCTACCCGCATAGCCCTTTCGTTTAGTCTACCTAGCCGTCTAATCAACTGCCTGCACGCCACTTCTCCCATTTACTTCTCCATCGGGAACCGATTCTCCTCGGCTTCTTCACCTCCCCTTCGTCTTCATTTGCATCCAAACCCCACTGCCCTCACATTGTTTTAACCTCTTTAAATAATCATCTACTACTTCAATTAGACTAGCCATCTAATCCTAATTCTCCAAACCATAGCCCTCCGTTCCAGCGGTTCCAAATGGCGGAAGAGATCGAGATGCAGGTTTTTAGCGTCCAACATGTCCTCGTCGAAAGCTCGGTGTGCATAGTTGCCACCGTCACCAACCACCCAAGGGTTGTTCGGCAGTGGATCAACAATGTATCCAACTCCCTCGAAAAGGTAGAGACGAGGGTCATCGATCTCGACGTAGAGTACATGGAGCGTGCCCCTGGGAAGATCCAGTGCGCCGCCGTCCTTCAGCTGTGCCACGAAGATGATGTTTCAGTGTACCACATCATACACTCGCCCTCCATACCACGTGAGCTTCACGATTTCTTGTCTCGGGAGGACGTATACTTCTGTGGGGCAGCCATCGAAGGGGACAAACAGAAGCTGAAGCCGTACAACCTTGACTTGAAAAGCGTCGCTAACCTACAAACCAGAATCAAAATTCCTGTAGAAGCTTGTGATAAACAGACACGATCCCTATTCGACGTAGCAAATTTTGTGCTCGGTACAAATCTTCAGAAGGGTGATGAAACGGTGGCATTAAGGTCATATGGATGAGAGAATTATCCCTTGACTTACGAGCGGATAAAATATGCTGCCCTCGATGCCCGTGTGAGTTTCAGATAGTTGCAAGGTCCAAAGAGCTTGTTGCGAAGCCGTCTCCCACAGAGAATGAGAACAGGAAGAAGAAGATGATGATGATGAAGAAGAAGAAGAAGAAAAGGCTACACCAACAGGAGGGCATTATGGATGGATGAACTATTTCCTCTCTTGTAAAAAAAATTATTCCCTCTTGGTGTATATTGATATAGATGGACTATTTCGATGGTGTGCATGTCTTTGGAACAGAGTAGTAGCGTGGATCCGCTTGACTATAAGGAACTATTTATCCGCATATATAGCTTTCTCTGCTACTCCTTCTAGTGATCGGTATGCAGTGCATGTGTCCGTAGACATGACAGCTTGTGTGCATGACATGTGGGCCACCTAAAATGCGGAGAGCATCAAGTTTCTACCACAGCCACCCGCAATTCCCACGACGCCGCTCGAACCCATGAAACCACACGTCCCCTGACCTGCGGCTCACCCCTCTTGGCCCCACTGCCCCTCTGCCTACGGGAGCATTACATGTGGACCAGTCACCTATTGGGTCCACATGTTATTGACTCAAAGGTAGGTGTAGTAAGGCACTAAAGCTCAGTCCCGACGGCCCTGCGAGGGAAATGTAACTCCTGCGCCAGGGCTTGTGGTGCTCCCGCAGCACAAACTCGTGCCAAACTCGAGATTTGTTTCTTTACTATACATGCATGCAACGATTTAATGGACATTGTAATCTCAACATGTGACGGGGAGCTCTAAATTTGAATTTGAAACTTAGAAAACGAAAAGATTCAAAACAAATAAACTGGGAGAGAGGGAGTATATCGTAGGATGTGTCCCATAAAAAATAAGTCCCCTGGTTTGTCACCGCGAAGATGCGGTTAGAAACGAGCACAACGTCTTCCTACTCGTACGGCAACAAATCGGCCATAGACAGCATGGTCCGCCTTTGACCGCCATGTGCAAGGTTCGTGGTATCTTATTCAATCTCACCGTGGTTCCATCGTACCAATTCATGCGGTGGCCCATTGCATGGCTGATCCCAATGTTGGACAAAGGTTCTACGGGAACGGTGTCACCGTTGTAAATGTTGTGCAAATTGATGTTGGTACCCTCCTGTACATATGCAAGCCAATCTCCACTCGCATCGAGCCTAACCTGTGAAACAGTGGGCAGGGGGAGAATTAGGAAATGGACACGGAAGTAGTCTTTAGAATGCATTTACTACGTGATCAAACTCATCTGACCTGCTCATCGGAGGAAATCCGAGTGCCCCTCAATGTCGGCATCTCAAGCTGCGTCAACTTGCAACTACGGCCACGCCGCGCTGGAGAGATCCCCAAGGAAACATCCTCGTGTGTTCCACGGAACATCAAGATGCATTTGTATGAGTAGTTTATCTTGTGAGAGAAAAGGATGAATGAGGGAAGCCCTCTAGAGATAGAGATGGACACTACTACTACGAATGTGCTAGCCCGTGCGTTGCAATGGATCCAAAGTAGTAGAATAATACTTGTTCAGGTGCTTGAAATATAAACACTCTAGTTTTGATATACATGTGTCAGCAGACATGACATCTTGTCCATGGAAGTTGAACCACGGTGACCATCACGTTTCTTGTTTCTACCACTGCCACACCCACACGCGATTCCCACGACGCCGCTCCAACCCACGGCACGACGTCCCCCGACGTGGACATGGATCCTCTGACGTGGCTATCACTGCCTTGCCCTGCCTTTCCTTCGCTGACAGGTGGGACCCACGCTTATGGGTCTCACATGTCAGTGACTGAATGGTAGGATTGTTCGCGTAAGGGGATCCTCATCCCCCCGACGTGCCCCTCATCCCTCTCGGCCCCACCGCTCCTCTGCCTTTGTGTGCATGACATGCGGGCCAGCTGAACTGCGGCGACCATCAACTTTCTACCACAGACACACCCGATTGGACGCAGTTTGTCTGCTCCGCTGCTGTGCTCCGATCCGTACTCCCGCACCATCGAATTTTCATCCAGCGGCTGTGACACATTTTGTCTCGGGCATCAATCCTTAGTTGGAGTACTTATGTACTCCCTCCGATCCTTTTTACTCTGCACATTGGATTTGCTGAAAGTCAAACTTAGCTAAGTTTGACCAAATTTGTATTAGAAATTGTTAGCATCTATAATATCTAATAAATATAATATGAAAATATATTCCAAGATGAATATAATGATATTGGTGTTGTTATGTGAATGTCTATAATTTTTCATATAAACTTGGTCAAAGTTGGATGAGATTGACTTCGGACAAACCTAATATGCAGAGTAAAAAGGACCGGACGGAGTACTACAGGTACTACCCCCCGGTGTGGCCATCTACGCCTCATAACGCCCCGATGCCCAGCTGTGGCACCCTCGCCACGGCCACGCCACTACCGGCCGGTTCATCTCGAACGAGTGAGTTGCGAACCACGCCACCACCATGAGAATGACATGTGGGCTAGCCGCATTTAAGGTCCGCATGTCATCGACTCATAGGCCGGGCACTAAGCCACTGAAGTTCGGTCCTGTGGGCCCCGAGAGGGAAATGTAAATCCTGCGGCAGGCCTTGTGGTGCTCCCGCAGTACGAGATCGTGCCAAAACTGGAATTTGTTTCTTACTACTACTAACTACTAGTACTAGTAAGGTACACGTGCATTGCACGCATGAGATTCTGGTGGTTTGTGCATTATGCTTCTACATGTGGAGCATTCTGGATTCTAACATGTGGCAAAATATGGTGGAATGTAAGGTTAGGCAAGTTTGATTAACTTAGGTGAGTGTTTGATTCAAGCCACACCTTAGGCAAGCCACACTAAGGCCCCACATGACATACACACAAAAAATGTGGCAAGATTCCCTTAGGCTTGCCAACTTGTTTCTCTTGTTTTGAAGAACTAATAACTTTGCCTAAGCTTAGTTGTGGAAAAGTTAGGGTCTATTTGATTCAAAGGATTTTCATAGGATCTTTGAAAGATTAGAATCCTTAGGAATTTTTCCTACGTTGGTCGTTTGATTCGTAGGATTGAATCATGTAGAATATTTTCCTAAGGATTCATTTGTACTACGTTTCATAGGAATTCAAACATGCACTCCAACCTCTTCAAAGAAATCCTTTGTTTTTCATGTGACACAATCAAACAAACTCAAATCCTATAGGGATCCAATGAACATGCGATTCCAATCCCACTTTTTTCCTATTCCTGTGTTTCTGCAATCCTATGAATCAAAGAGGCCCTTAGTCATGAATTAAGTTCAACCATGGAGTCTTCTAGATTATACATGTGACAGAATCTGGTGGATGATATCCAACGGCCAGTAGTGCTCGGATTTGCCATCTTTGTACCATCGGATTGGCTTCATCCAATGACCAACTTTCAAAGTTTTTCACACACTATATAGGGGGTATAGATATAGATGTGCCGGTCCGTTGCAATGGATCCAAAGTATATATATCTATTTAGTGGAGTGCACTCTAAACACATTATCTATTTATTTTTCTCTAACCTTCCATAGCCATGCAACCAAGCCACATAAGCTTCATGGGTGCCCCCCACATCATATTATTCATACTAAGTTGATTGAAAAAAAAGATAACTCACCTAAAACAAGATCTTCCCGCTTTTTTGTTCCTATGATGTTGTGCCGTGCACGTACCTACTAGTTGTATAGTGGTAGTACTAGTAATATAGTATTAGGAGTACAAACTTGGTACTAGTAGGAGTAGTACTAGTACGGAATGCTCCTACTCTATCAACGAGCCCCGTCTGACACCAAATTTCTTGGCTTCCGTGCTACAGCTAGATCTTCCCCTCGTTTTTGTTTTCCAACCCGGCAGCGGGCGGGGTATCGGTTTGCTCAACGGTGGTACCACATGAAAGTGAAAATGCTAGGCAACACGCCTTCCCTAAGCTATGTGTCGTGCCGGACGGGCCGTGTTCTACTCACGATTCCTGGGTGTGTGGGGGTGCAACGCGAACGTGGCAGGCCTTTTCCTTTTACCAGCAATGTGCCCATGCGTTGCGACGGATCCAAAGTAGTAGAATAGTAGTATTTGTTCAAAAACTTGAAAGAAGTCACTATTGTTTTTATATACTCCTAATATATTACTCCCTCCGTACCTAAATATTTGTCTTTTTTTGAGATTTCAAATGGACTATCACATACGGATTATATAGACATATTCTAGTGTTTCTAGCAAGATGCCCGCGCGTTGCACGAAGTTGATGGAAAAGGTAAGCACAACTTATAAATTGACAGATGGAGTACTAGTTATAGTGATGCATATAATTAAGCAAAGGGATCGCACATGTCGGTATTGACTGGAACGAGAATGCAACAACACAATAAGAATTAAGGCCATGATGATGCGATTGCAGTGGTGGTTACAAAAGGCAAGAAGAAAGATGGATCCATGAACGTACGACCTCCTCCTCCTCAACTTAGTGCGTCGGGCCATCGACCGGCGGCTAAGGAGCGGCGGCATTTGTGGCGAGGTCGAGGTTCTTCTCAGCAAAGGCATCCAAGGCTTCCAGCCGGTTGAGGAAGGCCAACATCGTAGCATCCTCACTGGCCTTGTAGATACCTATGTACATGATTTCCTCGTACATGTGGATGTGTAGGTCGACGAATTCTTGCAGGGCGAGGCGCCTCGCGGCGAGCGCGACCTCCAGGTGGACATTCTTCATGGCGTCGGCGGGCAGTCGCAGGGCCACCAGTGCTTGAAAGAGGTTCCGACCATGGAGGCCGATTAGGGTGGTAGGCAATGAGGAGCCCGGGCACGCGGGCTGGAGGAGTACGTCGATGTCATCCGCGAGATTCTTGAGGACGTTGAACTTGTTGTTGGTGGCAACGATCATCTGGTCCAAATGAGAGTCGTAGTTGGCTTCGAAGGCGGCCATCCACCAGCCGGTCTCCAACACTGCCCGGAGATGATCCTCGGCGCCATGCCACAGGCCAGCGTCGTGGACCATCTAGCGCAGCCGCTGGCCGCCCACGAGCATCGCCGCCATGGGTCTGGAGTGAGCTCTTTTGCGCTTAGTGTAGGTTCTTAGGCAAATGCTTAAGTGCGTACGATGTGGTAGATGCATTGGAATGGAGGGGCGCCTTTATATGAGGGCAATGAGGGCAAACTGCGTTGCATTCACATCGTGCAGCCTCTTTTCCCGGACCTCCTCCCATTACTTCCCTCATGCATTAATTGAAGGTGGATGCATTGGTCGTTCAACATATCGGGAACCGCTACTCTCTCCCTTGTCTGCATTAAAGCTGTATCAAGAACTGCGCCGCCCGCTGTCAAATCGAATACTCCCTCCGTCTAGGTGAGTATTAAATCATCTTACGAAAACCAAATAGTAAACACATAGGCGTGGTGCATTAACTCTCACGTTGTTTCTTATTTTTTGACATAAATAGAGGAAGCAACCAAGAAGAGATGTGGGGCTTGTATGCTTTTAATGACTTGAGACTATCAAACATGACATGCAGTGGTCAGTTCGTTGCACAAGAACAAATACAACCCATGTCAGCACACACGCATCTTGTATAGCATCACATCCAATGGCTATAAAAGATGAATGAGACCAAATTATATCTCATCTATATGAGTTCTAGCAAAACTATATTAATAATACTTAGTACTCTTGCGCCATGTATCATATATTAGTATCATGTAGTACTTTATATATTTATGAGGTATCCAGATGGCACTGCACCGCCAAGAAAAGAGGGTAACATCAAAATTATGGACTACTTTTTTGAGTATGTTGGTAAGGTCCGGTCATAGTCACTTGTTGAAATCTCTAAAAAGACAAATACTCCCTCCGTCCGGAAATACTTGTCATCCAAATGGATAAAAGGAAATGTATCTAGACGTATTTTAGTTTTAGATACATCTCTTTTTATCCATTTTGATGACAAGTATTTTCGGACGGAGGGAGTAGAAAACAGAGTTGGTGATGATGGTGTGCGTGCCATCCTGCAATATAGGCCGTCAGATTTATATCTAGCATATAGGAAAGAAACTATGGCAATTTTGCAAAAATATACCCACACGTCTCTCCACGTTCGCAAATAAGGCCTTCCCTCGTTCAACCTTTTCTCTCACAAGATAAACTACTCATACAAATGCATCCTGAGGTGTGCATAGAATTGAAGAGAGGGATGATGTGTGTGTGTGCGCGCGCGATCGATAAAGAGTGCCATCGAATTTGTGTGTTCCCACGTCAAAGATATAGAGTGGCTGGCCTACTAGAACGTGATATGGGACATGTGCAGTTTGTCTCTGTGGCATAGATACCTACCTGCAGCGCTCGACTATCGGTGTGTGGTGGGGGAAGAGGGAGGCCCAATTAACTATAGAGGTACAATGGCTGGTATATGTGTGGAGGAGGAGAGAGGCCTACCTCATGTACTAAGGAGATCGATCTGCCTCATGTATTAAGGGAGATCGATCGGCATCCATGCATATGTGCAGGAGAGGAATAAGGTTGGGAGAGAGACAGAGCTAGAGTGTTGGAGGGGGTGGTAGTGGAGTTTCTTCTAACAAATGGTGGGATAGGCTTGCTAGACAAACGGAGGGCAGGCCCACAATATTAATAAGAGAGGAGATGGTTGCTTGTTGTCTGTGCACGTGCGTGTGAGAGACGGGTCAGGAGGCATGCACGAATGATGAGGGGGGACGATGCGGTTGTGGTAAGCAGACGTAACTACATAGGAAGATCAATCGCCCTTTGTTAGAGAAAGGAGAGACATAACTTGTGAGGTACGTTGATCGATGGGGGGGTAGTTAAAGTCGATCTAGGTATATGTTGGGAGATCGATCGGTATACATGCATGTGTGTGTTAGAAGCAAATGAGGCACAAGGAGAAGGATAGAGAGAGAGGGATGCATGTAGGAGGTGGTATGAGAGGCATACTATATCGAGGGGGGAGGAGTGTGCGAATATATCATTGAAAGAACACCCTATATAGATGGAAGAACCTTTCACAAACGAATTTAATGGTGTGCTTTGTGTAAGTTGCATGTCATATATCATTGCTCTAATATTTGGTCAAAGTTAGCATCAAAAAACGCATTAGGCCCTATATAGATGGAAGGATGGAGTAGCTTTGAATAGCATTTGTATAGTAAAACGGGGCAAGACTCTCTCTTTGTGTGGTGTGAATAGTTTTATTGTTTTCGCTTTCTTTTTGGTTGAGGGAAGTGCAAATTGATTTGGTACATACAAGTACAATATTACTACACGTTAGGCTTGTCCCTAAAATTCAACCCGCGTCTTGTTATATCCCGAAAATTCAGATATCGTGCTCCCAAAACTGGCACCTTCACAACCCGCACCTTGCTATCCTGAAATTACAACGCGCGCGAAAACTCCCTCCAGCTGCCAAATCCCGACATGAGGAATCCCCCTTCTAACCCTGAGCCGAAAGGGCCGCTAGTTCAAATCGGTGGGGGGTACTTTTGTAACACACACTACATTTTGGACAAGCGCGTCCCTATATCATGCGTCACCCCCTCCCATCACCCCCTTTTCGCCATTCGAAATCCCAGGCCGCCATAACCTCTCCGCTCCAGCCGCGAAACCCCACCCTCCTCCGTCCGCCACATCACCGCTACCCAGCCGGAGCCTCTTCCCCGACGACGTCGTCCACCGCAATAGCTCGACGTCCCTCGTCCACCTCCCTGGATGAGGATCCGTCGTCCATCTCGCCGTCCCGCCGGTTCAGCCGCCCCATCCTCCACCTCCAAGGAGCTGCTCCGACAATCACCTCGTCTATCGCGGCTGCTCCATCCCCACAACGCCGTGTTAACCCGCTCCACCGGAACCGCAACATCCTCACCGACTCCTCGGACGAAGTCGAGGCCTCCTCGGCGCCACCATAGAGTTTGTACACTCATCGAATTGCACCTTCTCCTTAACTCGACCTCCCGGCGCCGACGGTGCTCCATCCCACACCCCCATGGAGCAACTACCTTGAAGCCGGCGCCGCGGGCGACATCTCCATGGCAGCTCTCCCCCAGTGCGAGGCCCCTTCGGTGGCGGCGTCCATACCAGCCGGATCTGCTGCTGCTGCTCCGGCTCTCGCTCGATCGCTCGCTCGCCCTGCTGCTGCTGCTGCTCTCCCCCTCGCTCGTGCTACTGCTCTGCTCCGATTAAGCCACACTTTAGTCGATTGAATCGACTTTTGGGTCAGTCAATTTTCAGGGGTTGGGGGGGCTCGCCGGAGTTAAGGAAGAACCACCCGTAGCGGGGACGGGGGCTCGCGGGAGAGTTACCCCACTATATATCTTAGGGTTCAGGGTGGGGGCGGGGGGCCTAGAGGGCTAGCCGGGGCGGCGGTGGCGAGTTGTCTCGGGGCGGCGAGGCGGCGCTGGGGCCGGCGGTTCGGCCGATGGTGGCTGGCGGCTCAGGGGGGTGCAGGTTGAAGATGAACTGCATGCCCTCCCTAAACTACATGTCAAGTGCCTCGCTGCTACCATTGCGTTCAGTTTTGACTGTAGCATTCAGATTCCACAGTAAATTTCAGTTTCGACAGTTAAGTTCAGAGTCTACAGTTTTTACCTCATCTGTTGTAGTCAGGTGGTTTTTGGTGATGTTAATTTTACATCCATTTTACATCATCTATTGGAGATGCTATTAGAATCCCACTTGATATTGACGATGCCTGTCTTGTGCAGTGCTCATCGGAGCTGCTCCAATGACAGAACAAACCATCACAATAGAGCAGTGCCCTGGACGCCGTCTACAGATCTTCCGCCACACCTCCGACAGCCACCTCTGCCTCAACTGCTTCAGCGACCAACCCAATGATGCTGAGGTCGACGCGGTTACAGCAAAGAGGTTGTACACTTGTTGCAGCACTTATTACTATACATACATGTCGATCCATTAGGGCTATTTTGGTTCAACAGAAAAACGTCAATCCACTGGTTGTTACCATCACTCTAAATTTCTGCATGCTCTCCTTACATAATCTCACCATATTTTTTTCGTATGCATGTCAGATATTGTACACAGTCATGCTGAACATGTAGAGAAAAAGCGAAGAGTTTTGTGCGGCAATACAATGTCATGCAGACATCGCTCCATGGTGGGTTCAATGGCAAACCCTCCCCACCCCTCTCTAGATTGTAATCCAGAGGAAGATATCTGTTCTAAGGCGGATTCAAACATCGCTGACCACTCCTATTTACCCCCAAGGTGTTTGCTCTACCTTGGCATGATGATGTTAGTCATATCATGCATATGTTGCCTTGCAGTGCCTACTTTTGACATCATATATGTCATCTCCTTAGTTTAGACATGTTCTGTAATGCCACCTGTTTAGTTTCTATATCATATATGGGAATTATGCAGTCTCATGTCTTTTAGCCAGCCATAATATATGTGAAATGTGCAATGCCATCCTGTTTAACCAGGCATCATATATTTGAATGATATCTTGCCCATCCTTTTCTTCATTACATTTCCATTTGTCGACAATGTTTGTACATTAAACTACTCTTCCTGTGAATCAGCCATTGGGGTGGGAGATGGAAAAATCTGGAGTGAAAACAAGGCCTTCAGAACAGACAGTGCTACTGTCGAAGCAGATCTCTTGTTGGGTCCCGATAGCTCTTCAGAGATGGATTCAGAGACAGATGACCAGTCCTATTCCCCCACTGAGGTGTATGCTCTAACTTGGCACGGTTATACTGCTCATATCATGCATACGGTGTCTTGCATTGCATAGTTTAGACATCATATACACAATATTCAACACCATGTTCTTAGTTCAGACATCATATCGAATGCCCTCTGTTTAGCATATAAATCACACATGTGAATTAAATCATGCGATCTTGATTACTTAGATAACATGTAGGTGAATTATGCCATGTGATCCTATTTAGTTATTCATCATATCTTTGAATTATGTTATGCTATGCTATCCAGTTTAGATAGACATCATATATGTGAAATTATGTCATGCTATCCATTTTAGTTAAACAATATACATGTCAACTATTTCATGCCCTCTTTTTTCCACACTATATATTGCATCTGTCTCTCATACAATGTCTGTACATTCAACTATGTTTCCTGTTTATCAGCCATTTGAATTGGAGCGGCTGATGCCAGTATCTAGCGGACTAAAAACACGGTCTTCAAATAAAATAGTGCTACCTCTTGGTGGAGATAGCACCCCGGTTGTACATGCACAAGAACCAGCCCTACCACACATAACCCAAACTCTCGCAGATTGTACCCCTACTGCGATGGACAGAGAACTAGCTTCACCCAATCTAACCCCAACCCAGCCGATAGTAACCCAGTTCATGTTGACACAGCACCATCTCCACCATAGAGCTCCCAAACAAGAGCAGTTAGTAAGGCAGCTCCACTGCCCAAAGGGCCAGTACTATCACGGCGAACCCCAACTCCACCAGTTAGTACGCCTATTCTTATGGAGGAGGCACAACCAGCTAGTCGTACTTTAGCATCTATCGCATTTGATGTTGTTAAATCATATCTGTGTATCTTCCCATCTTGGAAATATTATACTGAAGATGAAGGAAAATGTCAGTTGCAGGTGTTTGTCCAGAAGTTATGTGTAAGTAATGTTATTCATGGCAATTACTTTGCTTCGTCCCATACATCTTACCTCCATGATGGTTATAATACAGCAAATTTTCCCATTTTTGTCTATAGAGAAGGACCGATTTGGAAACTCAGGATGAGGTAACATGTGCTAATACCTCTGCTATCTTCAAGAATGCTTGGTGGCAGTATCGTAATTACCTGAAGAAAATGTACTTCACCGGCAAACAAACTCATCATATTCCCTTACGTTCTCCTGAGACACGTTTACTGGACGATGACTGGGAACGCCTTGTTCTGTACTGGTCCCGAACCAAGAATGTCGTAAGGTCTATCAGCTCATTTTCTATTTTTAAGTATTATATTCTTGCATCTTACTGTACTCTGTACATGTAGAACAAGTGCCTAAACATGAAGAACAACTATTCTAATTTAAGATGCCATTGCTATCATAGTTGAAAAAAGCGCTAGGCGTTAATTGTGCATTTTGCCACCGCCTTGCGCTTTACTGACCAAAGTGCATGCTTATGCGCAGTTATGCACAGATTATGCTTAGTTATGCGCAATGCGTTTTGCCAACGCCTAGAGCCTAGGCGCGCTTAAGCGCTCGCTTAGGCGCGCCTTTTTTAACTATGATTGCTTTGCTCTTGTATCACTGTATTTACTCATACAAACTTATTTTTAAATTGAAGGATCCAATCGAAACTCCAATGGCACATCAGGTATATTCATGCATGTTTCTTTAATAGGTTTGCTCTTATCAATAGCTCTATTGATTTCAATTTCAATTGTGTATACAGTTGACTTTCATATCATGCACATTACTAGCATCACAACAGAGCCAATAGTGTTGTTGTACATGTAGACCCGTGGTACCCATCTGAAATCTTGTTGTGCCGTGTAGTTTCCCATGCTTTGTATTCTTTCACTGCTGCTTTGTCTTGAACTGATATGATTTGAACTGTGTCTCTATTTTGATTTGGCAAGACAATGGAGTGACCATAGGACATAGATATATGTTTGTTTGATGCTTTATTATGTACTAGTACTTGGCAATAGAAGACTTGGTAGTTTAATCTTGTCCACCTTACTAATGAACTGGTTCACCGAAATGAGTTTCATATACTAGTGCATGCTAAACTTGTTATGTGTCTGCTTGTTTCTTCTTTTAGAATGCTGACAGAATATTGGGGAAGAGTGCCTTATTAAGCAATGGTAAAGGAAGTAATGCAGATATGGTTCAGGATAGTGACACATCCTTGTTGGTCTCCAACAAAGCTGATAAAACAGCTAAGGAAGACTATCTTGAAGACAGCGAGACAACCCCAAAGTCCTGTCTTGGTTTAGTGTTCGAGTTACTGGCCACTACCGCTTGCACAAGCTATTCAAACTCACTGTCTGAATCAGTTCGGTTTCTTGAGTCTCAACTACAAGCTGAAAGACATCGATCAGCTGTGCTGCGACAAGAAGCGGAAGGACTGCGAAAGTCCCTAGAGCATTCAAATGCATACTTTCTGGTGCAACACCAAGCGTAGGAGGATTTTAGCGCCAAACAGGACAAAGCTAATCAGCTTGCTAAGCTTATTGCCAGCATGGTGGATACCCAGGATAACATTTCTTGAGCTCTTCTGAAGTTGTTTCAGTTATGCTCTTGTTTTGCTCCCATGTTTATTTGCACTAGTGGCCAATTTTGACGGCCAGTGTATGTAATGTGCTGCTTTGTTCCCTATATTTGCATTGGTGGCGAACTTTTATGCCCAGTGGATGTAATATGTGTAATAGCGGTAATAGGCTAGCGTTAATTGCTTGCTTATTTATTTCCTTATTGTCTTGTTTAGTTGTTTGCTTGTAGTCACTGAAGTTCTTTTTCTGTTTTTTTCTAGTGGCCACAATAGCCTATTTTTGATAACTAGGCCAAAATAATCATGGGCCTTCTACGCCATATGATCCATGGGCCTTCGTCCGGCCATAGGATCCATCGGCCTTCTATACGGGCCTTAGGGTCCATGGGCCTTCTACGGGCCGTAGGGTCCATGGGCCTTCTACGGGCCGTACGATCCATGGGCCTTCTACAGACCGTACTATCCATGGGCCTCATATGGGCCGTAGGATCCATGGTCCTTCTACAGGGTGTATCATCATTTTGCCAATCATGGGCCGTACTATTCATGGACCATAACGGGCCGTTAATAGGCCGGATTTGATAAGTCTATGAAAACAACCCAACGGGTTTTTTTACATGAAAACGGCCCAACATATTAATGGTCCGCAAATGGGCCGACTGTAACGACGGGCTGAATTGGCCCACAAGCAGAAAATGACAGTAACGGGTCGTATGTAACCGAATGCTGCAAATGAGCCCAAGAATCAATGGGCCCTGAGAAGGCCGAAAGATAACTTGGGCTAGAAACGGCCCAATGGAATAACGGGCCGTTAATGGGTATAAAGTGATACACTGTTCATTACGAGCCAGTTTCACCACGGGCCGTTAATGGGCCAAGAGTTACAAAGGTCCTCATATGGGCCGAAAGAAGTCATGGGCCACACATGGGCCGGAAGTTAAAACGGGCTAAATCATATTGGACGGCCCAGATGACGCTACTGGGCCTAATTCGGAAAGGGCATAACGGGCCCTGGGTTAGCGGGCTGTAAATGGGCTATATGCGAACATGACGTTAACAAGCTTTCCGTGGGCCATCCCGACACCTTTTGACCAAGTCAAACGAGCCGGCCTTTTCACATGAATGGGCCTCTGTTGGGCCGTGCCACGTGTCACCGTATCATAGGCGCCTTCGGTCCAATGAGCGGATGACATCTGTCCCAACAGTGAGCCGACACGTGTTTCCTCCAGCCAATGATGATTTTACACGTGGAAAATCCCCATTGGTCGGGGCTGTTAACGGGTTATCGGATCAAAAACCCGACCCGATAGCTTAATGGCATTCTGTTACGGTGGATGCCACGTGTCGGTCACCCTTGAGGAAAGCACTTCTATGACGCGCGATTTATCGTCATGGAAGTGGACACTTCCGTGATGATAATTTTGGTAATGTCATGGAACACTTCTACGACAGCACATGTATGACTATCTTGATTTTGTCATACATTTTTCATGGATGTACCTGCATGACAAAAAACGTGACCTACTCTGACAAACACATATCATCACGGAAGTGTATTTTTTTGTAGTGGTGACTCACCAATAGTGGAGTATGGGGAGCAATCAACTAGCCTTCATCGAGCCAACACAATCACTTGTGAAGGTGTACCGAAGAGTGGCTCGCCCATAGTGGAGTATGGGGGAGCAATCTACTCGCCTTCACCAAGCCAACGCAATTAAGAAAGGTGGTCCAACTTGAGGAAGTCAAGATCGTCTACATCTAGCTCAATTGGACTTTGTGCAAGGCAAAGGTTTACCCTTGATAGGTTTTCTATTTTACCGGTCTCATGGTGGTAGTTGTGAGACCGGGTTATAGGATCGATTGCCGTACTATCAAGGGGGGCTCTTGATGAGTAACTTAATCGTATCGTTCGCAGAGAGCTCAAACCTTTGCATCCTTGCATGATCTTTCTTGGTTCTCTTTGTGAGTCTTAGAGCTTATGGTCATCTAGATGACAAGCTCGAGTTCATCGAAAGCGGAGTTCTCATGCTTCTTCTATTGTGTTTTCGGTGTTGGAGGTTTTACCGGTCTTTTTGAGGAAGGGTTCTCACCATTTTATTATGGGCCTTTTCTAATTTTCTTTTTATTGTTATTTCTATCAAGATTATGTTAGCCCTTGTCACTAGCTTTCCAACTAACTTGGTTTCGTTGAATTCGGAGTCCGTTTACAGAAGTTGTGTCTGTTTTGGTGTCCGTAAAAAGGCTGCAGCGGTACTACCGCCCATGGGAGCGGTACTACCGCTTGGAGCGGTACTACCGCGGCTACTTCCATGGCTACTTCCGCTCCGGACCAAAATCTTGTCATAAGTCTAGCAGTGGTAGGCACGGATGTAATTTTTTAGTACCGCTCGCAAGCAGTAGTACCGTGAGGTCGAGCGGTAGAACCGCTGATACGTCTCCATTGTGTCTACTTTTCCAAACACTTTTGCCCTTGTTTTGGACTCTAACTTGCATGATTTGAATGGAACTAACCTGGACTGGCGCTGTTTTCAGCAGTATTGCCATGGTGTTATTTATGAGCAGAAACAAAAGTTCTCGGAATGACCTGAAACTCCACGGAGATTATTTTTGGAAAAAATAAAAAATACTGGCGAAGAATCAAGGCCAGGGGCCCACACCCTAGCCACGAGGGTGGGGGCGTGCCTGCCCCCCTGGGCGCGCCCCCTGCCTCGTGGGCCCCCTGGAGCTCCACCGACCTCAACTCCAACTCCATATATTCGTGTTTGGGGAGAACAAAATAAGGAAGAAGGATTCATCGCGTTTTACAATACGGAGCCGCCGCCAAGCCCTAAACTCTCTCGGGAGGGCTGATCTGGAGTCCGTTCGGGGCTCCGGAGAGGGGAATCCGTCGCCGTCGTCATCATCAACCTTCCTCCATCACCAATTTCATGATGCTCACCGCCGTGCGTGAGTAATTCCATCGTAGGCTTGCTGGACGGTGATCGGTTGGATGAGATTTATCATGTAATCAAGTTAGTTTTGTTAGGGATTAATCCCTAGAATCCACTATGTTCTGAGATTAATGTTGCTATGACTTTTCTATGCTTAATGCTTGTCACTAGGGCCCGAGTGCCATGATTTCAGATCTGAACCTATTATGTTTTCATGAATATATGTGAGTTCTTTGATCCTATCTTGCAAGTCTATAGTCACCTACTATGTGTTATGATTCGGCAACCCCGAAGTGACAATAATCGGGACCACTCCCGGTGATGACCATAGTTTGAGGAGTTCATGTATTCATCATGTGTTAATGCTTTGGTCCGATACTCTATTAAAAGGAGGCCTTAATATCCCTTAGTTTCCTCTAGGACCCCGCTGCCACGGGAGGGTAGGACAAAAGATGTCATGCAAGTTCTTTTCCATAAGTACGTATGACTATATTCGGAATACATGCCTACATTACATTGATGAATTGGAGCTAGTTCTGTGTCACCCTAGGTTATGATTGTTACATGATGAATCGCATCCGGCATAATTCTCCATCACTGATCCATTGCCTACGAGCTTTCCATATATTGTTCTTCACTTATTTACTTTTCCGTTGCCATTGTTATCATCACTACAAAATACCAAAAATATTACTTTTGCTACCGTTACCACTACTATCATATTACCTTGCTACTAAACACTTTGCTGCAGATATTAAGTTTCCAGGTGTGGTTGAATTGACAACTGAGTTGCTAATACTTGAGAATATTCTTTGGCTCCCCTTGTGTCGAATCAATAAATTTGGGTTGAATACTCTACCCTCGAAAACTGTTGTGATCCCCTATACTTGTGGGTTATCAAGACTATTTTCTGGCGCCGTTGCCGGGGAGCATAGCTCTATTCTTTGAGTCACTTGGGATTTATATCTGCTGGTCACTATGAAGAACTTGAAAGACGCGAAAACAAAAATTTATCCCTCAACTACGAGGGGAGGTAAGGAACTTCCATCTAGCTCTGCACTTGATTCACCTTCTGTTTTGAGTAAGCTTGCGACACCTAAACCTGCTTCTGCTATTAATTCTGATATGTCGCATATTATTGATGATGCCACTTCTGCTATGCATGATACTTATGATGAAACTACTTCTATGCTTGATACTACTGTGCCACTTGGTGAATTTCTTGATAAACAACTTGCTAGGGCTAGAGAGAATGAAATTATCGAAACTGATAATATTGATGAAAGTGATGATGAAGGCTCTCCTAATAAATATGAATTGCCTGTTGTGCCTGAGGGCTATGTTATGGATGAAGAAACTAAAAGAGACTTTCTTGCATGCAACAATAGAAGTGCTCTTAAGAAATTATTAGCTAATCTTAAACAAAAAACTCTGAATGCTAGAATGAAATATGATCATGCTTATGCTACTTCACCTATCTTTGTTACTGATAAGGAATATGAATTCTCTATTGATCCTGATATAATTACTTTGGTTGAATCTAATCCTTTTTATGGCTATGAATCTGAAACTGTTGTGGCACATCTTACTAAATTAAATGATATAGCCACCCTGTTCACTAATGATGAGAGAACTCGCTAATTTTATATCCTTAAAATATTTCCGTTCTCATTAAAGGGTGATGCTAAGATATGGTTTAATTCTCTTGATCCCGGTTGTGTGTGTAGTCCCCAGGATATGATTTATTACTTCTCTGCTAAATATTTCCCTGCTCATAAGAAACAAGCTGCCTTAATGGATATATATAATTTTGTGCAAATTGAAGAAGAGAGTCTCCCACAAGCTTGGGGGAGGCTTATCCAATTACTTAATGCATTTCCTGATCTTCCTCTTAACAAAAACGAAATACTTGATATCTTTTATAATGGACTAACCGATGCTTCCAGAGACCACCTGGATAGTTGTGTTGATTCTGTTTTTAGGGAAAGAACACTGGATGAAGCTGAAATTCTATTGAATAATATGTTGACAAATGAAAATAATTGGACACTTCCTGAGCCAGCTCCTGAGCCAACTCCTGAGCCTATTCCTAAACCAACTCCTAAGAAAAGGGGTGTTCTATTTCTCAGTCCTGAAGATATGCAAGAGGCATAGAAATCTATGAAATAAAAGGCTATTAAAGCTGAAGATGTTAAAAATTTACCTCCTATTGAAGAAATACATGGTCTTAATTTACCGCCTGTTCAAGAAATATATGGTTTTAATCCATCGCCTATTGAAGAAACACATGGTCTTGATAACCCGACACAGGTAGTAAAGGTAAATTCTCTTTATAGATATGATAAAGCTAAAATCCCTCCTACTAAGTTTGCTAGCCAATGTTTGGATGAGTTTGATAGCTTTATGGTTAGGCAAGAAGACTTCAATGCTTACTTTGGTAGACAATTAAAACAAAATGCTTATATGATTGAACACTTGGGTGACTATATGTCTAGAGTTAAAGGTGAACTTAAACTCATTAGTAAACATGCTTCTATGGTTACCACTCAAGTAGAATAAGTACTTAAAGCTCAGAATGATTTTCTCAATGGATTAAATAGTAAAAAGAATGATAATGTTGTTAGAGTTATGACTAGGGGTGGTAAAATGACACAGGAACCTTTGTATCCTGAGGGCCATCCTAAGAGAATTGAGCAAGATTCTCAGAGAAATAATATAGATGCACCTAGTCCTTCTAAAAGGAAGAGAAAGAAAAATGATAGGACTTTGCATGCTTCTAGTGAACCTGTTATTGACACACCTGAGAATCCCAATGATATCTCTATTTCTGATGCTGAAACACAATATGGTAATGAACATGAAAGTAGTGATAATGTTAATGATAATGTTCATGTTGATGCTCAACCTAGCAATGACAATGATGTAGAGATTGAACGTGTTGTTGATCTTGATAACCCACAATCAAAGAATCAACGATATGACAAAAGAGACTTTGTTGATAGGAAACACAGTAAGGAAAGAGAGCCTTGGGTTCAGAAACCCATGCCTTTTCCTCCTAAGCCATCCAAGAAAAAGGATGATGAGGATTTTGAGTGCTTTGCTGAAATGATTAGACCTATCTTTTTGCGTATGCATTTGACTGATATGCTTAAATTGAATCCTTATGCTAAGAACATGAAAGATATTTTTACTAATAAAAGAAAGATACTGGAAGCTGAAATTTCCACCATGCTTGCTAATTATACTTTTAAGGGTGGAATACCTAAGAAGCTAGGAGATCCAGGAATACCAACTATAGCATGCTCCATTAAAAGAAACTATGTTAAAACTGCTTTATGTGATCTTGGAGCCGGTGTTATGCCTCTCTCTTTATATCGTAGACTTGATTTGAATAAGTTGACACCTACTGAAATATCTTTCCAAATGGCTGATAAATCAATTGCTATACCTGTCAGTATTTGTGAGGATGTGCCTGTTGTGGTTGCAAGCGTTACTGTTTTAACGGACTTTGTTATTCTTGATATTCCCGAGGACGATAGTATGTCTATTATTCTTGGAAGACCTTTTTCGAATACTGTAGGGGCTGTTATTAATTGCAACAAAGGCAATGTCACTTTTCATGTTAATGGTAATGAGCATACGGTACACTTTCCGAGGAAACAACCTCAAGTTCATAGTATAAAGTCTATTGGAAAAATTCCATCGATTATTTTTGGAGGTTTTGAATTTCCTCTTCCTAATATCAAGAAGAAATATGATATTCTTATTGTTGGGGATGTGCATATCCCTGTTGAGGTAACCTAGTGTTATTCAAAAATTCTCCGGTTCCATGTTATTCGAAATGAGTTTGTTAACAAGACCTGATCAACCTTATTAGTGGATTCCTTTTGATGAGCATGAGATGGATGAATTTAGAAAACACAACTATCTGTACCTTCTTTTTTACTTTCTTCTATTTATATTAAATAAAGCAAAAATTGTAATTTTTGTATGTAATCTGAATTATCCGTGCAATATAAAAATACCCCGAAAATAAAAGTTCTCCAAATGCCCTGCCAATTTAATAGGGTCCACGGCGCGTCCACCCCCTTGGGTGTGCCCCCTGCCTCGTGGGCCCATGGTGGCTCCCCTCCACTTATTGCTGCACCCACACACTTCTTCTTCCTCCCAAAAAAATCACCATCCAGCTCAAGCATGAGTTCTAGCTCATTTTGCTGCGATTTTCGATCTCCTTGCTCATAGCACCTCTCACAAAACTGCTTTGGGGGATTGTTCCTTGGTATGTGACTCCTCCATTGGTCCAATTAGTTTTTGTTCTCGTACTTTATTCATTGCAAATTTGTGCTGCTGAGGTGACCATGTTCTTGCTTGCATGTCAAATTTATATGGTTCCAAGTAGTTCTAATGCATGATATAGGTCCTAGGCACTTGTAGGAGTAGTTGCTATCTATTTTGTTGAGCTTGGTTTACTTTTATTTGAAGTTACTAAAAATTTCAGAAATTTTTTAGAGGAAAAAATATGCTTAGGAAAATGTACCAAGGTGGTTCTTCAAGGAAACAAGGACCCAGGCTTGCAATGCGGGATGCTAATGATGAACCACCAAGGGACGCCCCAGTGCGGCCTTGTGAATGGCCTTCAGAGGACTTCATGGATCGAGCATGAATTAAGGAAGAATTTAACACATATTTGCATAACACTGATCTTGTGAGCTTCGAGGTAGAAAACTGCCGTCGGTACCACTATCTCACTAGTTCCTTTGTGAGGAGGTTTGAATTTTCATCTTCACGCAATTCTCAAACTGTCCTATTTGATCTTTAGGAAAATTCTTATACTATGGACTTAGAGGATTTTACCACTTCTTGCAAACTTCCACAATGGGGTAGTGCTAGTGAACCTCGCAAATCTGAATTTAGAGATTTTCTTGCTAATATAACTGTGGGGGAATCTAGAGATATACCACAATCTACCATAGGGAGCCTTCATTTTCCTGCTATACATTATTTTGCTCTCTTCATAGGTAGGTACATAAATGGTAAAGATGAAGCATGTCATATGTGTGTCCTTGACCTCAGTATTCTTAGGAGTGCTGTGTTAGGAGATAAATCTTATAGCTTGGGAGCCATTGTTGCACGTAGGTTGCATCATAATAGATTTAATGGAGATTTCTTTGGTGGAATTTATGCAACCCGTATAGCTAATTTTCTTTGTATAACCATACGTGAGGATGATATTGAGTTGCCTCCTACTTATTTGGATTATGAGGCTATGGTTCGTCATCATTTTGTTGAGAGGAACGATCAATTCCTCCAGTACCGACTAATCTTTGACAGACGGCGCACCTATCATGTCGCTCTCCCTGCTTTCTACTTTCTTTGACTTTCAGGCAAAAGGGAGATATTTTATAACCAGAGAGGAAGCAGAAGAGTATAAGAGGAGGGCTGAGATAGCTCGCCTCCAAGATGCAGCCCACGATGCAATGACTCATGCATCACAGTACGACCCCAACTACAACTTCGGATATCCGCCAGGCTATCCGTGGAAATAAACCCACTTAGGCCAAAAGCCTAAGCTTGGGGGAGTACGCACTTCTCACCGACATTACATTCATGTTCACACACTCATTGCTAGATGTCGGTGCTCATAATTTTTCATTGTAATATCCATGCTAGTTTATTTCCTTTTTATGCTTTCTTCTTGTGTGTTTGATAAACCTTAAGAAAAACCAAAAAAATAGTTGTAGCTTTTAGCTAGTTTTAATTTCTATGCTTGTAGTAGTAATTGAAAAGAAAACCCAAAAATATTTCATGTTCTTCTTTTGCTTGTTGAGAGCTTTCCTGTGTAAATAGTTTTATTTGTTTTCTTTTCTTTGGGGGTCAATAGAGAAGACCATAATTAAATTGTTGAAATGACTCCTATATGCATTATTGTTGATTTAACGAAGAGTCCATATTGCGTTGTCTTCTCCTGTTTATTTTATCCTTGCAGATTCTAGCTTAGTCCAATGCACGTGCACTGTTATTATTATTCACATCATTCGGTCATGCAAGTGAAAGGAAATTATGATGATATATGATGGACTGATTGAGATGGGAGAAGCTGGCATGAACTGGACCTCTCTTGTTTTTGTAAATATGATTAGTTCATCGTTCCTGATTCAGCCTATTATGAATAAACGTGTTTGCAATGACAATTAGAGATTATAGTTGCTTATGCCATGCTTAATTAGCTATGAGCTTATAATGGTTTACCTTGCGTGCCAACATGGTATTAAAATGGTTAAAATGTGGTATGATAGGGTGGTATCCTCTTTTGAACGATTCGAGTGGCTTGACTTGGCACATGTTCACACATGTAGTTGAAACAAAATCAACATAGCATCTACGATATTTATGTTCATGGTGCATTATATCCTAATCATGCTTGCATTCGCTGTTGATTAATTTTAATGCATGTTCATGACTGTTATCGCTCTCTAGCTGGTCGCTTCCCAATCTTTTTCTAGCCTTCACCTATACTAAGCGGGAATACTGCTTGTGCATCCAATCCCATAAACCCCAAAGTTGTTCCATATGAGTCCACCATACCTACCTATATATGATATCTACCTGCCGTTCCAAGTAAATTTGTATGTGCTAAACTCTAAACCTTCAAATAAACGTTCTGTTTTGTATGCTCGAATAGCCCATGTATCAACTAGGGATGTCTGTATCTTCCATGTTAGGCGGGTTATTCTCAAGAGGAGTGGAATCCGCTCCTCACTCACGACAAAATGGCTAGTCACCGGGATGCCCAGTCCAATGCTTTATGCAAATCAAATCAAAATAATTGTAAACAACCGCTCTGTGCAGGCTGTGAGCATAACGGTTGGATTTTTCCTCACCTATAAAATGGGGCCTTCTTCCCCAATGAACTTTATCTCTTGAGCTCGAGTTCTTCCCCCATTGTTGACCTTCTTCGAGCTTGCTAACTCTCAATCCCTCCATGGATTCTTGCTAGTTTTTGAGGGAAAAGAGAGAGATCTAGATCCACATTTCCACCAATCACTTTCTCCTCTATGTGAGGGGAACCCCTTGGATCTAGATCTTGGAGTTCTTGGTATTCTCCTTCTTGTTCTTCCTCTCATTTTCCTCCTAGCATTAGTTGCTTCTGCGGGATTTGAGAGAGAAGGACTTGGGCACTTCGTGTGTCCTTGCCATTGCATTTGGTGCATCGGTTTGAGTTCTTCATGGTGATACGTGGAAGTTACAAGTTGAGAAGCTTATTACTCTTGGGTGCTTGGTACCCTTGAGCCTATTCCTCTTGGGTGCTTGGGTTCCCTAGACAGTTGGTGGTGTTCGGAGCTCAATCATTATGGTGTAAAGCTCCAGGCTAGCGTCGGGATCTCCAATTAGGTTGTGGAGTTCGCCCCGAGCAATTTGACGGGTACCGGTGACCGCCCCCAAGGGTTGCCAAAGTGTACGGGTTTGGTGACCGCCCCCAAGGGTTGCCATTTGTACGGGTTCAGTGACCGCCCTCAAGGGTCCCTTAGTGGAATCACGGCATCTTGCATTGTGCGAGGGCGTGAGGAGATTACAGTGGCCATAGCGGCTTCTTGGGCAGCATTGTGCCTCCACACCGCTCCAAATGGAGATTAGCATCCGCAAGGGTGTGAACTTCGGGATACATCGTCATCTCTGTGTGCCTCGGTTATCTCTTACCCGAGCTCTTTACTTATGCACTTCACTTTGTGATAGCCATATTGTTTCTTGTCATATATCTTGCTATCACATAGTTGCTTATCTTGCTTAGCATAAGTTGTTGGTGCACATAGGTGTAACGCCCTCGATGCGGCTATATCTCCCACGTGTCGAAGCACGACTTAGAGGCATAACCGCATTGAAAGCAATGTCGCAAGTGAGGTAATCTTCACACAACCCATGTAATACATAAGGGAAAGAGATACATAGTTGGCTTACAATCGCCACTTCACACAATTACATGAATAAAGCATTACATCATCCAGAAACAATCAAGGTCCGACTACGGAACCAAAATAAAAGAAGACTACCCCAAATGCGACAAGGTCCCCGATCGACCCCAACTGGGCTCCACTACTGATCGACTAGAAGGAAACAACACAAAGGACAAGATCTTCAATGAGCTCCTCCTGAGCTTGGTTGCGTCATCGGCACGGACTCATCGGCACCTGCAAGCTGGTTTTGGAAGTATCTGTGAGCCACAGGGACTCAGCAATCTCACACCCTCGCGATCAAGACTATTTAAGATTATGGGTAAGGTAAAGGTATGAGGTGGAGCTGCAGCAAGTGACTAGCATATATGGTGGCTAACATACGCAAATGAGAGCGAGAAGAGAAGGCAAAGCATGTTCGAGAAAGTATGATCAAGAAGTGATCCTAAACAACCTACGTCAAGCATAACTCCAACAACCATGTTCACTTCCCGGACTCTGCCGGAAAGAGACCATCACGGTGACACACGATGTTGATTCATTTTAATTAAGGTCAAGTTTAGGTTATCTACAACCGAACATTAACAAATTCCCATCCGCCCATAACCGCGGGCACGGCTTTCGAAAGTTCAAATCCCTGTAGGGGTGTCCCAACTTAGCCCATGACAAGCTCTCACGGTCAACGAAGGAATAGACCTCCTCCCGAGACATTCCGATCAGACTCGGTATCCCGGTACAACAAGACATTTCGACAGGGTAAAACTAAACCAGCAACACCGCCCGAATGTGCCGACAAATCCTGATAGGAGCTGCACATATCTCTTTCTCAGGGCACACTCAGATTGTCTTAGGTACGGGTAGGCCAGCCCAGAGTTGCCCCTGGTGGTCACCGGCAGCTGACAGGTTGGACCAACACTCAGAGGAGCACTGGCCCGGGGGGGTAAAATAATGATGACCCTCAGGAGCGCGACTCCCAAGGGAAAAGAAAAGGCTAGGTGGCAAATGGTAAAACCAATGTTGGGCATTGCTGGAAGAGCTTTACTTAAGGCGAACTGTCAAGAGGTTCCCATTATAGCCCAACCGCGTAAGGAACGCAAAATCCGGGAACATAACACCGATATGACGGAAACTAGGGCGGCAAGAGTGGAACAAAACACCAGGCATAAGGCCGAGCCTTCCATCCTTTACCAAGTATATAGATGCATTAAGATAACAAGATAATATAATGATATCCCAACAAGTAATAAAGGTTCCAACAAGGAACGGCCTTCAATCTTCACCTGCAACTAACAACGCTATAAGAGGGGCTGCGCAAAGCGGTAACATAGCCAATCAACGGTTTGCTAGGACAAGGTGGGTTAGGGTCTTGGTTCGACAATATGGGAGGCATGATAAGCAAGTGGTAGGTATCATAGCATAGGGATAGCAAAAGAGCGAGCAACTAGCAAGCAAAGATAGAAGTGATTTCGAGGGTATGGTCATCTTGCCTGAAATCCCGCAAGGAAGAAGAACGAGTCCAAGAAGAAGACAAATGGACGTAGACGAATGGTTCCTCACAAGCACGACGTTACCGGAACCAACCCGAAGAAGCAACACCGGAAAGAAGCAAGCAACATAGTAAACAACCACGACATGAACATGGAATGATGCACAATCAAGTATGATGCATGTCCGGTTTAATGAAGCATGGCATGGCAAAAATGCACAAACAATTCTACAAATTAAGTGGAGCACAATATGCAACTCCGTTGCATATTGACGAAAACACCACGTGACTTATTTAGTTTGATCTCGTTTATGTACCCAACAAGATTAAATGTTGTTAAACATGGCAAGAGGGTGAAGCAAATGAAAACTACCTATCTAGGCAAGTTTAAATGGGGCCGGAATCATCAAACAACAATTCCGGTAAATCCCCATATGCATTTAGTAATTTGGTGCAACAACAATTTTTAAACATTTAAATGTTATTATCATGATGCGAATGACATGAGCAAGTTTTATGCAATATTTATGAATAAGTTGATAAGAGTATTATGAAGCATTTGTCACCGTGGTGGAAAGGAAAGGTGTGCCACAGCGACGAATACGAAAATGATGCCACGACAACATATCGGTTATCAGGTAGCCCATGGTGATCCCGGTAACCGGGTTCCCACGGGTCGACGGTGGTCTTGGGGTTATACCATCGAAGCATGCGTTTCGAAGCGTATTGGTTCGGTGCAAGTAGAGGAAGTAGACGTTCTCGCCACGTTTGTAGTGGTAGTAGTTGTACTCATGCCGTAGTGGAAGTAGTGGTTCGCGTTGATGGTAGTGGTACATAACAATCATGGACGAACTTGAGGGTCATCGGTACACGTTCATGGTTCTTAGTCTCACAAGTTTCCATAGATGTTCAGGGGCACGACGAGAAACTTGACGTCCACGGAGTCTTCGAGGGACGACGGTAGTGGTACTTGGCAAAATGCATGTCGACGGCAGTTGTTCTCATATTGTCGTGGTACTTGGCAATTTCGGAGACGGCGGAAGGCGAACTTGGTGGTCCTCGTCGTCCTGGTACTTGGCGTCATGGTACTTGGATCTTTGGACTTGCCGGTCTCGGTTCTTGCGACGGTAGTGGTACAAGGTCGTCGTGCGAAGTAGTCGTACTCGCGAACTTGTTGGATACACGGCGACGGTAGTGGAACTTCACGGATCCGTGGCCTCCGGGCGTAATGGTACTCGGCGAATCCCGAAACGTTCTTTATGATCCAAACTGGCACAAGTGAGAAGCACGTCCATGGATTCTTCTGACTTGGGCTCCGGGTACAGGGTTTGACGAGCCCCGGTAGACGATGGAGAAGGTCAACAACGTAGCATCAACAACCAATGAGGCCACGAACATGACTTGGGGCTCCCCGAACCCATGAAAACGGCTGGCAGGAGGCGGATGCTAGTGAAGGCAGGGCCACGCCGAGGTCGAAGGTGGCCGAGCAAGCTCGACGGAGGTCGTCCGCGGTCGGACGAAGCAGCAGCAGGGCACGGTAGCAAGCGCGAAGCTGCAGCAGCGCAGGTCAGGCGGCACGCGAGAAGAGCAGCGGCAGCAGGGCGCAATGGTGGTGGTCGAACGAGGCAGGGGCTGTCCACGACTGGAGCAGAGGAGGTCGACGAGTGGCGGCGCTGGGTGCTTGGTGGCGGATGACGAGCTTGCTCCAGCAAGGAAGGGGAGGCAGACCGGCGACGCAGGAGGCCGACGCCGAAGGAGACCCTGGGCGGCGCAGCGGACATGGAGAAGAGGGAGGTATAGCGCGGGGCAGGGGAGATGGGATCGGGCCCCTGGTGCGATGCGTGCGTGAGAGTGGCGGCGAGGGAGAAAAACGAGCGGAGGGAGATGGGGCGCTGGGGTGTAGCACGAGGGAGAGAAGTGGATCGGGGGAAGGGATGAAGGGAGAGGCGGCGGTGGATGGGGACGAGAGGGAGTTGAGGATCGAGTGGTAGGCTAGGGTTAGCTGCAAGTGGGCTGGCGCGGGAGACCTTGGGCCGGCCGGCCTGAAGCTGGAGCTGGGCTCCCCCTCCTTTCCAAAATCTTCCCGATCTTAAATTTATTGTTTATATAATTAAACAACCAACAAAAAGGGGAAAAACCAGGGGTTTTGGTTAGGAATATGAGATATATAAAAATATATCTGGAACCCTGGATTTATGTAGGGTTTGAATAAATTGCTCTGGCATTTTTAGAAGGTAGAAAAATAATTAGAGTTTGAATTATTCTCAAACTTCAATCATTTTTGAACCTGACCAAAACAACTTCGAATGGGATGAAATCTGACAGAGAGGTTGTAGGAAAAAAGGCAAGATTTATAGGGAAAAGATGAACATTAATGGAGGAGGAATAAGGTCGTTTGCAAAGACATGAAAGAAGAAGGAAGTGAGAGGGATGACAAGGAAAATATATATGAGGTTAAGTCGGATACAAGAAGAGTTGAAGAGTAATGCAATTGTGTGATGGGTGATTCCAAGTTAATGGGATATTTAATATAGCTCCCTAATATCGGGAGGATATGTTATAAAGAGAATCACCATGTGAATTCCCTCGATTTAAAAGGACCGAAGATCCACACAAATTATTTAGTTGAGATGCAAGAAGACTTATGACATGATGCAATGCACATGATGCAACGAACCAGAACGAATCACCCGACAACACTCGGAAACATGGAAGGCATCTGAAGCTCTGGTCTTGGGGCGTCACAACACTCCACCACTACGAGAGGATCTCGTCCCGAGATCTAGGATGGCACCGGAGGGAAAAACGGAAGAGAAAGAGAAGAGGTAAAACTAAGTAGCTTCTTTGACAAATGAGTGAAACCACGAACCTTGAGAGGTTGAACAAATAGAAAGAAAGAAAGCAACAAAGAAGAACAAAATTGAAAGCACTCCGGTAGGGAAGAGTAACAAGGAAGAACAAATTTGGGCAGCACTCCGGTTGAAAAGTGATAAGGAACTTGATTAGATGAAAAGAACTTGAGCAGAGGGCACAACACTCCGGTTAAAACGAGATAGAGAAGGAATAAGAATGATATAATTTGGACAGCACTCCGGTTGAGAAAGGGTGCAAAATTTGATAAGATGACAGAGCTCGAAAGAAGACACGACACTCCGGTTGAATGGATCAGCAAAGAAAAAACACTATCATGACAAAACAAGAAGATGGGTAGAAGAGAGCAACATCACAATGCCTCTGTAACAAAAGAATAGAAGAAAGATAATTGAGATAGGAGAAAGGACAAGAAAATGCCAACTTCTGCCACAAAAGAGCTCGAAGAGGCATCTTTAGGGGAAGGGTCGAACGGAGTTGTTGGAACACCAACAATGAAAAGAATATGATTGATATGGTCTTATGGAATACAACTCAAATTATGAGGTGACCACCTGCCACTCACGGGAAAAGAATTGGATTGATAAGAACAAGAAGACGAGGAACTTGTTCATCGGAAGGATAAAGAAGAACTTGGGTCATTTATAAGCACCATAATAGCAACAATCCTTAGTAAAAGCTTTAGGTGAAATATAACCCAAGATAACTCCAACGAAGAGGTTGATGGATTTAAAATATCTCATACTTGATAACTTGTGAATCATGAAACACGAAGGAAAATTATCAAGAATGATGTAAAACCACCTCCAATGATACGGTAGAACGAATTGCACTCCGGATTGCAAGATGAAGAATGCTTGAACTCCTCAGAAAAGAATCTTGAAGAACACTTCGAGAAGGAATTAAATCCTTTATGAAACATCATGTAGAACCTTCATGAAGAACTCCGTTAAACAAAAGAATTATCAAACAGAAAGAAAGGGTAGTTGAGAACACAAGTTTGAACCTTGTAAAGATTTAGATAAATCTCCGTGGTGATATAATTGCGAGAGCTTGGGACTCCGGGAAAGAAAAATGAATCAAGTGAAACCAAGAATTTGATGAGCCTCCGGAATAAAGAATTAATCACTTGGATGAAGCAAGAATAAGAATTACATTATGCGTATCCTTCACCAATTAAATTGATGACACTCAATGGATTTGGCACACTACTTATTCTCGTATAAAGGATTAAGATAGATATAGCACCAACTTGGGAAAATATTGACCGAACCACCGGTAGGATAGAAATAACGACTGAATCAATACAATAACAAAGGAATAGAAATCTTGAGCGAGCCACCGGTAAGAATTGAAAAAGAACGAAGAAAAGATAAAGAAACACCGGGAAGAATTATGAAATGAACGAGGAAAATATAAAGAAACACCGGGAAGAATTAGAAAACGAATGAAGACACTTGAGGGAATTTAGATACATGAGAACGAAGAGACCATGAACTGATTAGAGAATACTTGAGCGATGCACCGGTAAGATTTGGAGAATGAGGGCTGAAAACTGAGAATGAATAAATCTTCTAAAATGATGGGCTTCGGAGTAAGAAATGGAAAACAACTCATGAAATGCTCCGGATAGGTGAAAAGAATACTCACAATCAAAACAATTATGAGAGGATGGCCTTGAACTAGAACCACGAATCTTAAAGAGAATGGAGCAAGATTGAGAGAAAATTCTTCTTCGGTCTTCAAAATCTGAGAATTACGACGAGAAAGACCACCATGAATTGTTGAGACACTCCGGAATGAAGAAGAATAGACAAGTTGAACCAATGATGAAAAGAATTTGACAGATCTTGGAGAAAACATTTGGCTGATGAAAAACTTCATTCTTATGTCAAGCTTCGAAATGGATTTGAGAATAACTCCGGTAGAAATTGGAAGAGTCAGGTAAGATCCTGGGAAAAGACCTGTGGGTTAGGGCCCACTCAAAAGAAACACCGTTGAACGATTGCTTGAAGAGGATATAGCACCGGTTGAGTTAAATAGCTTGTAAGATATAGCATCCTCAAAAGAGCTTGAACGGAAGGAGAGTGGAAACACGAATCTTCGAGATATCTTGAGCACTCCGGAACAATAGGATAGCGAGAGGTGAACGATTAAGAATTGCACCAGCATGAGAAAACATTGAAATACGGAAAAGAATATGATCAACACCGAAAGCTTGAATTGGTTCCACCGGAGAAGAAAGAGAATGAATAATGGTGAACTAGAAACTTCGTTAAAATCTTCATGAGCATCACCGGGTAAGAACATTGATGGAGAAGAATGGAGAGACTTCACATCAATAAGATGGATACTCGATAAAGAAATCCAAGTCCTAGGAGAAACAAGGGTGGGAGGGTGGGAAAACAAAGACAACTTGGGATGGATGAAGACAACACCGTTGAGAAAGCTGAGATTGGATCTTGCGGATGTTGAAAAGATCGGATCCACTTGAAGAGAAACACGCCGGTGAAAAAGGATTGACAAGACAATCTCGATGATCAAGAAGGATTAGTATTCTCATAGGAACATGAGAACACCGCTTAGAAAAGGTATGGAATCAACATTTGACTTCAAAGCAACTCGAATACCACAACTCAAAACAAAACAAAGGATTGGCTTGCAAAATAAGCCGGAACAAACATATGACTGAGATTTCGTCCGAAGTTTTCGTGGTGGGGCCTACACGGGCTCGATCATACAGCACCATCATGTACAAGGCAGTGCACATGACATACGAAGCGTCCCCGAGTCGGCATAGCCAAGGACTCTTTAAGACACAACGAGACCACTGTAAAACCAACTGTGAATAGGCGGACCACTAGACGTCGAACCCCAATTTCATATCATACATCTGTCGGAAAGATATCCTAAGAGCTACTTGAATTCCCACTTATGAAACTCCCGAACCTTTCCCGGTTATGCAATCAGGTGTTGGGGATACAGGGGAAGCATAATATCTCACCCAAAACTAGCAAATCCTACATCCAGCTGTATCCATCCTTCAACACATAACCAAGAAACCTTCGGAAATCGTCTACCTCAACCTTCGAAAAGCATCCGCTATACGAGTTATGGTGATACTCCCGAACTCCCGCCCCAGTACTGGGTGGCGTCGAGGTTATCTTACCAATGAACTGCATAAAAGAGATTTTCGATGTCGGCGTACTAAACTCAGGTATTCCAGAACTGCAATGATAAAATTATGACGACAACACCTCAGAGCTCAACTCCCCGGGACACTTCCACAAAACCCCTGACAGGAGGCACCAAGACAATGTTCTCGTCATAAAACCATTGGAATGATTCCAAGATACCCGCGTGATCCTAAAAAAATTTAGTGAAATTTGAGAAGAGAAGAGTCAAAACTCTACGTCAGGATGCCTCACCAGAGCGATGAAGGGACTGAGGAGTAAAAAGAATTCCTAAACTCTCCGATATATAATTCCTAAATGACTCAAAACATTTTTCTAGACTCAACTCGGCTGCTAAAAACGATCAAGCAATGGGGCTCCTAAGGTCGGGGAAGGCTCTGATTACCAACTTGTAACGCCCTCGATGCGGCTATATCTCCCACGTGTCGAAGCACGACTTAGAGGCATAACCGCATTGAAAGCAATGTCGCAAGTGAGGTAATCTTCACACAACCCATGTAATACATAAGGGAAAGAGATACATAGTTGGCTTACAATCGCCACTTCACACAATTACATGAATAAAGCATTACATCATCCAGATACAATCAAGGTCCGACTACGGAACCAAAATAAAAGAAGAACCCCAAATGCGACAAGGTCCCCGATCGACCCCAACTGGGCTCCACTACTGATCAACTAGAACGGAAACAACACAAAGGACAAGATCTTCATCGAGCTCCTCCTGAGCTTGGTTGCGTCATCTGCACGGACTCATCGGCACCTGCAAGCTGGTTTTGGAAGTATCTGTGAGCCACAGGGACTCAGCAATCTCGCACCCTCGCGATCAAGACTATTTAAGCTTATGGATAAGGTAAAGGTATGAGGTGGAGCTGCAGCAAGCGACTAGCATATATGGTGGCTAACATATGCAAAGGAGAACGAGAAGAGAAGGCAAAGCACGTTCGAGAAAGTATGATCAAGAAGTGATCCTAAAACAACCTACGTCAAGCATAACTCCAACACCGTGTTCACTTCCCGGACTCCGCCGGAAAGAGACCATCATGGTTACACACGCAGTTGACTCATTTTAATTAAGTTAAGGTTCAAGTTATCTACAACCGGACATTAACAAATTCCCATCTGCCCATAACCGCGGGCACAGCTTTCGAAAGTTCAAATCCCTGCAAGGGTGTCCCAACTTAGCCCATGACAAGCTCTCACGGTCAACGAAGGAATAGACCTCCTCCCGAGACATTCCGATCAGACTCGGTATCCCGGTTCTTCAAGACATCCTCGACAATGGTAAAACAAGTCCAGCAAGACCACCCGATGCGCCGACATCCCGATAGGAGCTGCACTTATCTCGTTCTTAGGGCAACACCGGATAAGCAATCCATACAACTAAAACCAGCCCTCGAGTTTCCCCGAGGTGGCACTGCAAGGGCTCTAGTTTGGACCAACACTTAGACAAGCACTGGCCCGGGGGGGGGGGTTAAAATAAAGATGACCCTCGGGATGCGCGACTCCCAAGGGAAAAAGGCTAGGTAGCGAATGGTAAAAACCAAGGTTGGGCCTTGCTGGAGGAGTTTTATTCAAAGCGAACTGTCAAGGGGTTCCCATTATAACCCAACCGCGTAAGGAACGCAAAATCCGGGAACATAACACCGATATGACGGAAACTAGGGCGGCAAGAGTGGAACAAAACACCAGGCATAAGGCCGAGCCTTCCACCCTTTACCAAGTATATAGATGCATTAATAAATAAGATATATGGTGATATCCCAACAAGTAAACATGTTCCAACAAGGAACAACATCTCCATGTTCCAACAAGGAACAAACTTCAATCTTCACCTGCAACTAACAACGCTATAAGAGGGGCTGAGCAAAGCGGTAACACAGCCAAACAACGGTTTGCTAGGACAAGGTGGGTTAGAGGCTTGGTTCAACAATATGGGAGGCATGAAAAGCAAGTGGTAGGTATCGCAGCATAGGCATAGCAAAAGAGCGAGCAAAGAGCGAGCAAAGATAGAAGTGATTTCGAGGGTATGGTCATCTTGCCTGAGATCCCGCAAGGAAGAAGAACGAGTCCATGAAGAAGACAAACGGAACGTAGACGAACGGGTCCTCACAACGTGACGTTACCGGAACCAACCCGAAGAAGCAACACCGGAAAGAAGCAAACAATCATGGTAAACAACCATCACATAATCATGTCATGATGAACAATCAAGCATGATGCATGCCCGGTTTAAATATGCATGGCATGGCAAAGTGCACAAACAAAACTACAAGTTAAGTGGAGCCCAATATGCAATGAGTTGCATATTGACGAAACACCACATGACTTATTTAGTTCTCTCTCGGTTATGTACTCAACAATATTAAATGTTGGTTAACATGGCAAGAGGTGAAGCATAACAAAACTATACCATCTAACAATTTAAATGAGGCCGGATATAACCAACAACAAATCTGGTAAATCCCCATATGCATTAGCAATTTAATGCAACAACAATTTTAAACATCTTAAAGTTGTTAACATGATGCGGATGACATGTTCAAGTTCATGCAATATTTATGAAAAAGTTGAGATGATAAGATATGAGGCATTTGTCATCGTGACAGAAACGAAAGGGGTGCCACGACAACGAATCCGTAAGTGATGCCACGACAACATATCGGTTTCCGGTAATTCGATTGAGATACCGATGCAAAGGGGAAGTGTGCGGGAGTGTGTCGTGCAAGATGGTGGGGTGATCCCGGTAACCGGGTTCCCCACGAATTAGCGGCAGAAGAGGAGGACCGAGCAAGTGACAACTCGGGCACGGTGCAAACATAGGGTGCAACTCATACAACACATGCAAACATTGTCGGACGATCATCTTGGGGTTATACCTTCGAAGCGTGCGTTTCGAAGCGTATCGGTTCGGTGCAAGTAGAGGAAGTAGACGTTCTCGCCACGTTCGTAGTGGTAGTAGTTGTACTCATGCCGTAGTGGAAGTAGTGGTTCGCGTCGATGGTAGTGGTACATAACAATCGTGGACGAACTTGAGGTCATCGGTACACGTTCACGGTTCTTAGTCTCACAAGTTTCCGTAGATGTTCAAGGGCACGACGAGAAACTTGACATCCACGGAGTCTTCGAGGGACGACGGTAGTGGTACTTGGCAAAATGCATGTCAACGGCAGTTGTTCTCGTATCGTCGTGGTACCTGGCGATTTCGGAGATGGCGGAAGGCGAACTTGGCGGTCCTCTTCGTCCTGGTACTTGGCGTCATGGTACTTGGGTCTTCGGACTTGCCGGTCTCGGTTCTTGCGACAGTAGTGGTACAAGGTCGTCGTGCGAAGTAGTCGTACTCGCGAACTTGTCGGATACACGGCGACGGTAGTGGAACTTCATGGATCCGTGGCCTCCGGGCGTAATGGTACTCGGCGAATCCCGAAACGTTCTTGATGATCCAAACTGGCACAAGTGAGAAGCACGTCCACGGATTCTTCCGACTTGGGCTCCGTGTACAGGGTTTGATGAGCCCCGGTAGACGATGGAGAAGGTCAACAACGTAGCATCAACAGCCAACGAGGCCACGAACATGACTTGGGGCTCCCCGAACCCATGAAAACGGCTGGCAGGAGGCGGATGCTAGTGAAGGAAGGGCCACGCCGAGGTCGAAGGTGGCCGAGCAAGCTCAACGGAGGTCATCCGCGGTCGGACGAAGCAGCAGCAGGGCACGGTAGCAAGCGCGAAGCTGCAGCAGCGCAGGTCAGGCGGCACGCGAGAAGAGCAGCGGAAGCAGGGCGCAATGGTGGTGGTCGAACGAGCCAGGGGCTGTCCACGACTGGAGCAGAGGAGGTCGACAAGTGGCGGCGCTGGGTGCTTGGTGGCGGACGATGAGCTTGCTCCCGCAAGGAAGGGGAGGCAGACCAGCGACGCAGGAGGCTGACGCCGAAGGAGACCCTGGGCGGCGCAGCGGACGTGGAGAAGAGGGAGGTATAGCGCGGGGCAGGGGAGATGGGATCGGGCCCCTGGTGCGATGCGTGCGTGAGAGTGGCGGCGAGGGAGAAAAACGAGCCGAGGGAGATGGGGCGCTGGGGTGTAGCACGAGGGCGGCGGTGGATGGCGACGAGAGGGAGTTGAGGATCGAGTGGTAGGCTAGGGTTAGCTGCAAGTGGGCTGGCGCGGGAGACCTTGGGCCAGCCGGCCTGAGGCTGCAGCTGGGCTCCCCCTCCTTTCCAAAATCTTCCCGATCTTAAATTTATTGTTTATATAATTAAACAACCAACAAAAAGGGGAAAAACCAGGGGTTTTGGTTAGGAATATGAGATATATAAAAATATATCTGGAACCCTGGATTTATGTAGGGTTTGAATAAATTGCTCTGGCATTTTTAGAAGGTAGAAAAATAATTAGAGTTTGAATTATTCTCAAACTTCAATCATTTTTGAACCTGACCAAAACAACTTCGAATGGGATGAAATCTGACAGAGAGGTTGTAGGAAAAAAGGCAAGATTTATAGGGAAAAGATGAACATTAATGGAGGAGGAATAAGGTCGTTTGCAAAGACATGAAAGAAGAAGGAAGTGAGAGGGATGACAAGGAAAATATATATGAGGTTAAGTCGGATACAAGAAGAGTTGAAGAGTAATGCAATTGTGTGATGGGTGATTCCAAGTTAATGGGATATTTAATATAGCTCCCTAATATCGGGAGGATATGTTATAAAGAGAATCACCATGTGAATTCCCTCGATTTAAAAGGACCGAAGATCCACACAAATTATTTAGTTGAGATGCAAGAAGACTTATGACATGATGATATGATGACATGATGCAATGCACATGATGCAACGAACCAGAACAAATCACCCGACAACACTCGGAAACATGGAAGGCATCTGAAGCTCCGGTCTTGGGGCGTCACAATAGGTGAGCCTAGTTGTTTTAGGTTTTGTGCTTGAAAAATTAACCGCTAGGTTTATTCCGCATTTGTTCAAGCCTAAACCGTAATTATTTCAAAACGCCTATTCACCCCCCCCCCTCTATGCGACATCCACGATCTTTCACACTTGTATCTTGAAATTTAGTGAGAGATCATCTTATAATGCTACCGCCGAACTAAGCAAAATAAGATGCATAAAGGATAAACATCACATGCAATCAAAAATATGTGACATGATATGGCCATGATCATCTTGCGCCTTTGATCTCCATCATCAAAGTACCGTCATGATCTGTATCACCACCGGCATGACACCATGATCTCCATCATCTTGATCTTTCAACGTGTCGTCATATGGTCGTCTCGCCAACTATTGCTCTTGCAACTATTGCTATCGCATAGCAATAAAGTAAAGCAATTATTTGGCGCTTGCATCTTATGCAATAAAGAGACAACCATAAGGCTTATGCCAGTTGCCGATAACTTCAACAAAACATGATCATCTCATACAACAATTTATATCTCATAACGTCTTGACCATATCACATCACAACATGCCCTGCAAAAACAAGTTAGACGCCCTCTACTTTGTAGTTGCAAGTTTTACATGGCTGCTACGGGCTGAGCAAGAACCGTTCTTACCTACGCATCAAGAACCACAACGTAGTATAGTGATTGCTTTTTGATCTTCAGAAAGAACCATGTTCATTGAAACTAATTCAACTAAAGTTGGAGAAACAGACACCCACTAGCCACCTGTGTGCGAAGCACGGCGATAGAACCAGTCTCGCGTAAGCGTACGCGTAATGTCGGTCTGGGCCGCTTCATCCAACAATGCCGCTGAATCAAGAATCAACTAGTGACGTCAAGAAATATGTATATACCCACGCCCACAATTCCTTTGTGTTCTACTCGTGCATATGACATCAACGCATAAACCTGGCTCGGATGCCACTGTTGGGGAACGTAGTAATTTCAAAAAAATACCTACGCACACACAAGATCATGGTGATGCATAGCAACGATGGGGGAGAGTGTCCTCCACGTACCCTCGTAGACCGAAAGCGGAAGCGTTATGACAACGCGGTTGATGTAGTCGTACGTCTTCACGGTCGACTGATCCTCAGTACCGAACGTACGGCACCTCCGCGATCTCCAGACGTTCAGCTCGGTGACGTCCCGTGAACTCACGATCCAGTAGAGCTTCAAGGGAGAACTTCGTCAGCACGATGGCGTGATGACGGTGTTGATGAAGCTACCAACGCAGGGCTTCGCCTAAGCACCGCTACGATATGATCGAGGTGGATTATGGTGGAGGGGGGCACCGCACATGGATAAAAGATCAATGATCAACTTGTGTGTCTATGGGATGCCCCTGGCCACGTAGATAAAGGAGTGGTGGAGGGGGGAGGGCGGGCCCTCCTATGGCGCGCCCTGGGGAGTCCTACTCCCACCGGGAGTAGGATTCCCCCCTTCCATGTAGTAGGAGTAGGAGAGAAGGAAAGGGAAAAGAGAAGAGAAGGAAGGAGGGGGTGCCGCCCCTCCCCCTAGTCAAATTCGGACTAGGCCTTGGGGGCGCGCAGCCTCTCTCTCTCTCTCTTTCCCCTAAAGCCCAATAAGGCCCATATACTCCCTGGCGAATTCCCATAACTCTCCGCTACTCCAAAAAATACCCGAATCACTCGGAACCTTTCCGATGTCCGAATATAGTCGTTCAATATATCGATCTTTACATCTCAACCATTTCGAGACTCCTCGTCATGTCCCCGATCTCATCCGGTACTCCGAACTACCTTCCGTACATCAAAACATATAAACTCATATTATCGATCTCACCGGACGTTAAGCGTGCGCACCCTACGGGTTCGAGAACTATGTAGACCTGACTGAGACTCGTCTCCGGTCAATAACCAATAGCAGAACCTGGATGCTCATATTGGCTCCTACATATTCTATGAAGATCTTTATCGGTCAAACCACATAACGACATACGTTGTTCCCTTTGTCATCACTGTGTTACTTGCCCGAGATTCGATCATCGGTATCTCAATACCTAGTTCAATCTCATTACCAGCAAGTCTCTTTACTTGTTCCATAATTCATCATCGTGCAACTAACTCATTAGTTGCATTGCTTGCAAGGCTTAAAGTGATGTGCATTACCGAGGGGGCCCAGAGATACCTCTCCGACAATCGGAGTGACATCCTAATCTTGATCTATGCCAACTCAACAAGTACCATCGGAGACACCTGTGGAGCACCTTTATAATCACCAAGTTACGTTGTGACATTTGGTAGCACACAAAGTGTTCCTCCGGTATTCGGGAGTTACATAATCTCATAGTCGTAGGAACATGAATAAGTCATGAAGAAAGCAATAGCAACAAACTAAACGACCATCGTGCTAAGCTAACAGATGGGTCAAGTCAATCACGTAATTCTCTAATGATGTGATCCCGTTAATCAAATGACAACTCATGTCTATGGTTAGGAAACATAACCATCATTGATTCAACGAGCTAGTCAAGTAGAGGCATACTAGTGACAATCTGTTTGTCTATGTATTCACACATGTATTAAGTTTCCGGTTAATACAATTCTAGCATGAATAATGAACATTTATCATGATATAAGGAAATATAAATAACAACTTTATTATTGCATCTAGGGCATATTTCCTTCAGAAGCAAGTGATCATGAAGGGCACAAGATAACATAGCTCACAATCTACTAAAAATACTAGACAATAAGATAGGCTTGAGGGCATACATCTCACACCATACGATAGTTTCCTGGTCTCACATGAACACAACCACAAACCAAAGCAACGAAGGTTCAAAGGAATGAAAGCAAAGTGAAACAAGACTCAACACAAGATGCGCAAATCCTACACTCTCTCCTCCTTTTTCATCAAGACACCAAAAAGGTAGAGATGACACCTACGTTACAGGTGGTAGCTCCTACTGCAGTGATCACCCATCAAGATCGTCATCTGTCTCAGCAGCAGGAATAGACTCCCCATTTGACTCAGTTCACTTATAGCCCTTCTTTGCCATCCAAGCAGCCTTCAGAGTGATGTTCTTCTCTGACCCGCTCACGACGTCCTCGCCTAGCTTCCTTAACATCCTCTTATTGCACTGGTGACTCTCCTTCCAAGCAACATGGGCCTTGTACTGTCCCTTGGCCTGCATGCAGAATAGAGCCTTCATCTTGGCCTTGAGCTTCTTAGCCCAAGATGGCTCCGTAGATGGAGGAGTGTACCCCTTAGAACTGTCCTCAGCCTCCTCCTCCTCAAACTCATCCTCATGAACATCCATCCATGTAGCCTCAGCCTCAGCCCAGGCCATGGTATTAGCCCACTTGCTTTTGATGCGTAGCTTGATAGGCTCATGGAGAATCCAGTTGGGAGCAAGAAACTCTTCACCCGGGAAGAGCCTCTCCCAAGTCTTCGAGATCAAGAGGTGTAAGTAAGGTCCATAGATGGGCACCTTATGGAGGCGCCTAGTACACAACAGACAATTGCCTAGCCATGTGCGGTGCCCCCTCCACCGTTTACACCCCCAGTTTCGTAGTGCTTAGATGATGCCCTAAAAAGATCACTTCACCATCACTATCACCATGTCATCGTGCTTCTGGAACTCATCTACTACCTCGCCGACTTGCTGGATTAAGGAGGCGGAGGATGCCACGGAACTGAATGTGTGCAGAACGCGGAGGTGTCGTACGTTCGGTACACGATCGGTTGGAGCGCAAAGAAGTTCAACTACATCAACCGCGTTGTTAAACGCTTCCTCTTATGGTCTATTAGGGTACATAGACACACACTCCACCTCGTTGCTATGTAACTCCACGGATAGATCATTGCATGAGACCATGAATGTAGATTTTTTTTGGTTTTCCATGCAACGTTTCCCAACATAGTCCAGGCCAGGCATGAAGCTACCAGGGTGCACAAACATACCCATTATAAATGGATTTTAACTACCAACGGAATCTTGGGGACATGGCATCATCCATCCTTTAAATGGCACATGCATTTTGTTGGGCAGCCAATAAGACATAGCAAGATCCATCTTCAAACCAATGATGTAGTCTATCTCCATCATAGAGGATGGCATGGTTTGTGTTAGAGAATTGGAGGCGGTGACCCATATTTGGAATGGCATTAAGGTTGTGGTAGGCCTTCAGCATATGGACACACTCAGTTAGTCAAACTTTAAAACACTCAATTCTCTAAAAAAAACTTCATCACTCACAAGGATTGGTGGTGCAAGGGGTTAAAATTCAAGCAACTCAGTGAAAGATGTCTCCTCCGTAGTGATGTTAAATGTATTGGAAAATTTGAAACAAGATGATTGTGAATGTCTCCTAAACTATTTTTCATAATCACAAGGTAATTAAAAGTAACATCAAAGTCAAATCCTCTATCACGGAGTTGCCGAAGCAAAGTGCTAGATATTCCTAATGCCGCAAGCGTGGATACTGTCGGATTCAAGGCTCCGCAGACCCAAGAAGGTTTGAACTCTGGGGTGTGTGTGAAGATCTCAACCTCTCAAGTCTCAAGATCATCGCCCTACAGCCTAGCCTCGTCAGGTACGTGCTCAAGCGGGGAACAAGACGAACATGGCAGTTTACCCAGGTTCGGGCCACCTTGCGGTGTAAAACCCTACTCCTGCTTTGTGGTGGATTGGCCTCGTGAGGGGCTAAGGATGAACAAGTACAATGGATGAACAGCCTCGCGGGGGCTATGGTGGTGAGGGTAGAAAGGATCTCCCCCTTCTATGGTGGTGGCTAACCTATATTTATAGTGGCCTCGGTCCTCTTCCCTTAAAACTTAGGCAGGAATGGATCCCACAGTGGCCGATTCGAAAGGGGACAAGAAGTACATCTAATCCTGACGAAAGGTGGTCTTCGCTTGCAAAGCTTCTAGTCGTGACGCTATGGTGGGCTCGACGATGACGTCCGTCCTGCCGAGCTCGTGGTCTTGGTCTTGTTGCACCGGAATGGAAACCTTTGGGGGTTCCTCGGGAACCCGCGCTCCTCCTTGCTCCCTTAGCACCGAAAGGGAAACTATCTTCTCTGTGCCTGCTGGCGCCTGCCTGGCCTTGGTTGTCATGGCTCACGTCATCGCAGCCTCGTGAGGCTCGGTACGTGCATAGAAATCTCCGCTCCTCGAGAGGCAAGATGGGGAGGCCGCCCCCTTGGGAAGTCTTGGCGTCGTCCGCCTCGCAAGGCCAGGGCCCTCGCGAGGTCTTGTCTTTGAGGTTGTCGGTGTCAAAACTGGCGGATCTCAGGTAGGGGGTCCCGAACTGTGCGTCTAAGGCGGATGGTAACAGGAGGCAGGGGACACGATGTTTTACCCAGGTTCGGGCCCTCTTGATGGAGGTAAAACCCTACGTCCTACTTGATTATTCTTGATAATATGAGTAGTACAAGAGTTGATCTACCACAAGATCGGAGAGGCTAAACCCTAGAAGCTAGCCTCTGGTATGATTTTATGTTGTCCTACGGACTAAAACCCTCCGGTTTATATAGACACCGGAGGAGGCTAGGGTTACACAAGGTCGGTTACAAAGGAGGAGATATGGATATCCGTATTGCCTAGCTTGCCTTCCACGCCAAGTAGAGTCCCATCCGGACACGGGACGAAGTCTTCAATCTAGTATCTTCATAGTCCAACAGTCTGGCCAAAGGATATAGTCCGGCTGTCCGGAGACCCCCTAATCCAGGACTCCCTCAGTAGCCCCTGAACCAGGCTTCAATGACAATGAGTCCGGCGTGCAGTGTTGTCTTCGGCATTGCAAGGCGGGTTCCTCCTCCGAATACACCACAGAAGAGTTTGAATATAAGGATAGTGTCCGACCCAGCAAAATAAGTCCCACATACCACCGTAGAGAGAATAATATTTCCACAAATCTAATCTGCTGACACTTTTTGGCAGCATGACATCATGCCATAGCCTGGTAATTATTTGAACTGTTTTTCTTTAACCAGCCCTGCACATAACGTGAGGCGGTTTCTTGACACGTCTTGTCAAAGTAGAGATCGTGTTCCCCTTATCACGAGATTCTCATCAATACAAACATGGGTAACCCAACCGTGCCTGTTGGTATGACTCCTAGATCTTAGGTAAGTCTCGAACGGCCACAAGGAGGACGCCTGATATTCATCCTCTTTATAAAGGGACAAGGCTTTTTCTTTTTTCCCTCCCGTGCTCAATCGAATCCTTCCCCCGCCTCGAGTTCTAACACCCAAAGGCCAGGTCAGGTGCTTCGGACCTTCAATCATGTCCGGATCCAGCCTTCAAGGCCGGTGGATGCCTTCCTTAGTCACATAGGAGGACATCAAGAGGTTGAGGGAGGACAGATATCTGACCGCCGAAATTTCGCATAGGCTGCCCGCCCGAGGGCAGGTCGTCCCTACTCCCGAATCCAATGAGAGCGTTGTGTTCGTCTCCCACTTCCTCCGAGGACTAGGCCTCGCTCTGGATCCCTTTGTTAGGGGTCTTATATTCTATTACAGGCTGGATTTTCATGATCTGGCCCCGGATTCCCTTCTTCACATCTCGTCATTTATTGTCATTTGTGAGGCCTTCCTCCGTATTACCCCTCACTTCGGCCTGTGGCTCAAGACCTCCGAGGTGAAGCCGAAGATGGTTGAGGGGCAGTACGCAGCGTGTGGAGGTGCTCCAATAAGCAAAATTGCTGACGCTCCATGCCCAAAGGGTTCCTTTCCAGAGGTGTCCGGATTGTGGCAATGGGAGTGGTTTTACGTCACAGCTCCCTGAAGTGCCAAGTGGGTAGCTGCCCCCACCTTTCTCTCGGGCCCTGCACCTCAACTGATGTCATGGATCAGTAGGGGGCTGAGCTGGGGTCCAACCAAGGACGTGCCAATACTGCAGAGTCGTATCCAAGATCTCTTCGAGGGAGATTTCAGTCTGGTTATGATAATGCAAGTTATGCTGGTTCCTCGAGTCCAGCCTTGCAAACACCGACCCCTCCGCATGTGGGAATTCAACCCGGAGGGACCGCGCACTATTCAGAATTTCCTCGGCATGACGCACGAGGAGATGTACAAATCCTTCTTCGGACCCCAAATAGAGTGTCCGGACACCACCAAGGACGTGGGCCTGAGCTGCAACTGCCCCGCGGCCCAAGTAAGTAATCCCATTGCCGAACACACTGTCCTTTTATTTATCATGACATCATTCTGAAGAATCGCTCTTTGACCAGGACTGGATAACAAAGGCGAAGATGATCTGGTGTTCGGCCCCCCTTCCTGAAGGCTTGGACAATCCGATGCCGGAAAAGATGCTCGAGCCAGCACCTTGTCTAGTGCCCTCAAAGGAAGATGAAGGGGGGAATAAAGAGGGCGAAAGCGGGCCTCCATCGCTACCTATTCCAATCGAGGGAATGAGCGCCTCCGCGAGGAAGGATAACCAAGGGGAAGAATCTGACATTCTCTCTCCTCGGGGAAGGCAGAGGACTACCTCTGAAGATCCGGAAACTAAGACTTCCAAACGGGAGAAGAAATCTCCGCTAGAGGGTCCTGCCTCGAAGGGTATTCTTGCCGCACAATGTCCGCGCGGGGATCAGCCCTCTACCGAGCTCTAAGTAATCAAAAAGTACTTAATAGTGAAGATATCGTACCTTACTTCTGAAGACAATAACCGATGCTTGTAAATTGTAGTCCGGATCGTAGCCCTTCTCGACAGAGTTCATCTTCGAGGGATCTTCTTCCGGAGATGATGGAGAGTGAAACGCCTCCCCCAGACTCCCCAGCTCAAGAAGCGGGCAACCTTGAAGTGTCATCGCGAAGGATATCTTCGGATCCAATATCGCCAGAGGATAACCTTTTGGCTGCCTGGCATCCCCAGTATCCGGCTCCTGAGGAGAGAGATAGCATGTGTCCCTACTGTGTGCGGTCGGACGCGCTGAAGGATCTTCTGGGGAAAGCTGTCGTCTCGGAAGCGCATCGTACGCTAATGGGTACGGTAATTGAAAGGATTTCATGCACCGAAAACGGTTTGCATGAAGCTTTTATGAGTCTGCTGAAAGGCTTCGAGGTACGTAAAATAATGTATGCCTTTAATAGTATCACATACGTTAGGTATGCCTATGCAGATAGTAGCCCCTGAGACTCTGGTTGTCATCGAAAACGGCGGCAAACAGAGGATCACAGTCCCAGGTAATAACCAGACCACTTTTATGTGCAGGTGGTTGAAGCTCCGGTGGCTAGCCGGACTGATGGGTTTGCCAAACTAAAGCGGCAACTGGATGCGGAAGATGCCGGCATCGTGCTTGTCAACAAGCGGCTTGACGAGGCACATGGTGAGTGATTTTTCTGGTGATCGTCACATAATAAGAGTAGCATGATGCCAGTATGTTTAATATGTTGTGACTGCAGATGGAGCGGCCACCATGGAGACCCTTCGGGCGGAGCTTGCCCGAGCCAAGGAGCAAGCAGGGAGTAGCAATGCGGCCGCTTTACAGGCGGCCGAAGAGTTAAGGGCCGAACAGGACACACATTGCGGGAGCAAAGAAAAAATTGCCAAGATGGCCGTGGAGTTAAAAGATGCTGCTGACCATTACCAGCTTCTTAAAGAGGAAAACCGGGCGAAGGCGACGGACCTGGAGAAGGCCCGGGTGGCTGCCAAGGAAGCCCGCTCCAAAATTAGAGCGACGAAGGAGGAGCTGAATCAAGCTGCAGATATCGTGTCTAGGAAGCCCTTCTTGTTGTGGACTAAGTTCGGAGATCCGAAGTATGCTCCTCTGGACCGGCTATGGAGTTCTGTGGATGCGTACATGGATTTGGCTGCAAGTGCTGCTGATGCAGCCGAGTACTTCAAGGATCAGAAAGGTCCCTAAGTGGAAAAGTTGTTCTGGTCACAATTTCATGCTCCAGTCCGTCCGATGCTACTGAATGAGCGATTGACCGGTTGGGCCGAGCTCCATAGGTTGTCCGGACTTTCCATGAGGTCCGTTGTGGATCACCTATGGCCAGGAGGGCCAAGGCCTAATAGCTACTTTAGCTTAGTGCAACAATTCCTTGAAGTTGTGGCATGCATCGATGCTGTAAAGAGACCAGCATGCATAGAAGGTGTGCGGATGGCCCTTGCCCGTGTCAAAACATACTGGGCGGAGATGGAGGCCACCACTGTTGTGGCACAGGGTTCGGCCATAGGCCGAGTGGCTGCCGAGCACTACTTTGAAGAAGTCCTTGAAGGCGCTCGTTCGATAGAGGCTCAGTGCTCGAAGAATATTATTTTCTAGTGACATGTAGTCCCATTGTACAAACAATGTTTTATTGAATTTATCAAGGCTGTATTTATACTTTTGCCCGAAAGTGCTATGATGCCTCCTGTGCGGCCGTTTATGTATATATGTATATAACCTGAAAGATGGCAGTTGTCGGCTTCAGCCCCCACGCATATAATGCGGGGTGTTCACAAAAGGTGCATGTTCACACTTGATCCAACGTCTTGGTCCATTAAGGAGGTGATAGCGCAGCGAACTAGGTGATGGGGTCATGTACCTAGGGTAGGGTCATGGACCTGATCTAAGTACCTTGCCCAAGGACACCCTTAGAAGAGGTCGCCTTCCAGTCGACCAACGAGGGACTCACTCGACTGACTTGAAGGACTCGACCATGAAGACTCACTCGACCACCAGAAGGTCAAGAGGCACTCTGCACTGCAACGGCCTGTAATTAAGTAGACTTTATGATAGTAAAGACACTTTATCTGGGGCGTTACCAGTAACGCCCTGGACTTAACTCACCTTAAACCCTCTCCTACGTGGGCTGACTGGGGTCCTGGCGCACTCTATATAAGCCACCCTCCTCCACAGGTAGAGGGGTTCGGCACCTTGTAACTCATATACTCATAATCCACTCGACCGCCTCCGGGCTCCAAGACGTAGGGCTATTACTTCTTCCGAGAAGGGCCTGAACTCGTACATCCCTTGTGTTTACAACCTCTCCATAGCTAGGACCTTGCCTCTCCATACCTACCCCCACTCTACTGTCAGGCTTAGAACCACGACAGTTGGCGCCCACCTTGGGGCCGGTGTTTTAGCGATTTTGTGGAGAAGTTGCGATTCTTCCGAGTACTTTCATCATGGTGGCTGCTGGAGTTTTGGTCGAGGGTCGAGAGATCCATCTCGGCACTCTCACCTTCATCGCCGACGACTCCGCCTGGCTCCAGGAGGCTCCACTCGACGTTGATGCGCTCCCCGTCCGCGGTGCGACGCATTTTCGCGCATGTGTCCGCGGCGTTCTGCTGCGGCAACCGTCGACCCCGTATCGGTTGACTCCTCCATCGTCCACCCTCCCGGTCTCCTGCCAGCGCAAGCGCTCGGGCCGGTCGAGGCTTCAGCGATGGGTGAGGCACGCGGTGGCTCGCCAGTCAGCCACCACCCAAGTTGCGGCAATCCAGCCCGACGAATCTCTCTACGGCTTGTTCGATCTGTCGACTGGCTCCGTAGAGACTGCATCCGAGTGCGATAGCAGTGATCCAGCGGCGGAAATCTTGATGGTCGACGGGCCCCGCAGTCCCCCTGGCTTCGCCCGTGATGGTGGGGCAGGCGACAAAGGCGACCCCGCACGAGGCCACGAAGAGTACCAGCCCGAGCCACTCGACTCTCTGCAAAGAGAGGAACTTCGCCGCAGGAATGTGGATGCCCTGCGTACTCCCATCGCAGGAGAAACCCCCGAGGCTCGTGCCTTGGAGGAGGCACGTCTGGCCAATTTGGCCGAACGCACTCGACTGGAGAATCTTCAGCGGGCACTCGACGAGCGCGCGCGGCAACGAGTTCCCGACACCAGTCGACGTCAACTCTTCCCCGCCGACTCAGGTATATCGAACCCCAATCCAGAATTTAGCAGCTGCGACCCGTATAGCAGAGTCCATCCAGCCTTCTCAGTCAGAAGCTGGCAGAGGCTTGATGCAGATCAGGGATCTGCTTCGGGCAGCAGGAGACCAGAATTCAGTTGTGTCGCAGTCGCGCAACCGAATTCACAGTCGATCTGTCGCTGCGGATACGGTTCAGTCGGCTCACAGCCCCAGATCGCCTCCGCGGCGTGAGGGGCACGAGAATCGGCGAGGCCAATATGGTGATCGACTCGACCGAGATGTTAGGCGTCGAGTGCCCAATTCCCCTCCGAGGGGTGGGTCTTACGCTCCTCGGCAGCAAGATGACAGGCGTCAGTTCAGTACAGGGCGAAGGATTCCAGTCGACCCCAGAGAACCAGGCTTCGACGCGCGATCCATTATCGTGCAAGGTTTGGTCGACCGGAACAGAGCCCATCGAGGCGGACTCGACAGAGATGCACCCACAAGCAGTCGAGTGCATGTTTCTGGTCCTGAATGTTTCAGCAGAGCTATCAGAGCCGCAGTTATCCCTCCCAATTTCAGGTTGGCAACAGGAGTCAGCAAGTTCACTGGTGAGTCTAAGCCTGAAACTTGGCTTGAGGACTACCGAGTGGCAGTTCAGATTGGTGGTGGGAACGACGAGGTGGCCATGAAGCATTTGCCCCTCATGCTGGAAGGTTCTGCCAGGGCATGGTTGACTCAATTACCTCCTAGCAGCATTTACACTTGGGAAGATCTGTCCCGAGTGTTCGTTAGAACGTTTGAAGGAACTTGCAAGCGACCAGCTGGACTGACAGAGTTGCAAGTCTGCGTGCAGAGGACCAATGAGACTCTCAGAGAGTATATTCAGAGATGGATCACTTTGCACCACACTGTGGAGAATGTGTCTGATCATCAGGCAATCTGCGCCTTCAAAGATGGCGTCAAGAACAGAGAACTGAGTTTGAAGTTTGGTCGAACCGGTGACATGACCTTGAGTCGGATGATGGAGATTGCTACCAAGTACGCCAACGGCGAAGAAGAAGACCGACTCCGAAGCGGCAAGCACAAGCCGAGTCAGTCGGAAAAAGGAAACACCAGTCGGAAACAGAAGCGGAAGGCTGAACTGGCAGCTCCTGGAGAGGCTCTGGCCGTGACTCAGGGAAAGTTTAAGGGGAAACCAAAAGGATCCTGGAACCCTAAGAAGGTAAAGGATAAATAAGGGAACGACGTAATGGATATGCCATGTCACATCCACACGAAGAAAGACGAAGAGGGGAATATCATCTACCCGAAGCACACCACTCGCCAATGTCGACTCCTGATCCAGCAGTTTCAGGGAAAACAGTCTAAGGACAAGGAGAAGGAGTCGGACAAGGCCGAAGACAAGGAGGACAGTGAGGAAGGATATCTGCATATCAACTCCACTCTGATGATCTTTGCAGATGTGGAAAGCAGGAGTCGACTGAAAGTCATTAACCGAGAGGTGAACATGGTTGCCCCAGCAAAAGCAAATTATCTGAAATGGTCCCAAATACCCATCACATTCGACCAATCTGATCACCCGACTCATATTGCCACCCCTGGGAGGCAAGCTTTGGTGGTCGATCCAGTTGTCGAAGGCACTCGACTGACAAAAGTGCTGATGGACGGTGGAAGCGGGGTGAATTTGTTGTATGCAGACACACTGAAAGGAATGGGCATTCCGATGTCCCGACTGAGCACTAGTAACATGAGCTTTCATGGAGTTATACCAGGGAAGAAAGCCGAGTCACTCGGCCAAATAGCTTTGGACGTGGTGTTTGGTGATTCGAAACATTTTCGCAAAGAAAAGTTGACGTTTGAGGTCGTGGATTTTCAGAGTGCATATCATGCCATTTTGGGGAGACCAGCTTACGCACGGTTCATGGCTCGACCATGTTACGTGTACCTCAAATTGAAGATGCCCGGCCCCAAAGGAGTGATCACTGTCACCGGTGATCGGAAAAAGGCAGAAGAGTGTTTTCAGAAGGGCTCAAAGATTGCCGATTCCCAGGTGACAGCGGTCGAGTTCGAGGAATACAAGCAAAATGCAGATCCGAGTGACTTGCTGCGATCCAAGAAACCCGCCACAGAGTCTGCATTTCAGTCGTCCGGTGAGACGAAGCCTGTTCACATTCACCCGACCGACCCCGATGCAGCTCTGACCCGCATCTCCACAACACTCGACCCAAAATAGGAAGAAGCGCTCATCCAGTTCCTCCGTGAGAACTGGGACATTTTTGCATGGAAGCCCGCTGACATGCCAGGTGTTCCCAGGGGACTGGCTGAGCATCGCCTAAGAGTCGACTCATCTGCAAAACCAGTCAAAGAGCATCTTCGGCGGTCCGCCGTCCAGAAGAGAAAAGCCATTGGTGAGGAAGTGGCTCGACTGTTGGCGGCAGGATTTATCCGAGAGATATACCACTCCGAGTGGCTCGCTAATGTCGTCATGGTTCCTAAGAAGGACAAGTCGCTCCGAATGTGCATTGATTTCAAGCACATCAACCGGGCCTGCCCGAAAGATCATTTTCCTCTCCCTCGCATAGATCAAATTGTTGACTCGACCGCGGGATGCGAGAGACTGTCTTTTCTAGATGCCTACTCCGGGTACCACCAGATCCGTCTGTACGGACCCGACGAGGTAAAAACAGCTTTCATCACTCCATTCGGGTGCTTCTGCTATATCACCATGCCATTCGGCCTCAAGAATGCTGGAGCCACATTTATGCGAATGATTCAGAAGTGTCTACTCACTCAAATCAGTCGGAATGTGGAAGCATATATGGATGATATCGTTGTCAAGTCACGAAAAGGTTCCGACCTGCTCGCTGATCTCGCCGAAACATTTGCCAACCTCAGAAGGTATGATATCAAGCTCAATCCATCAAAGTGCACATTTGGAGTTCCTGGTGGCAAGTTACTCGGTTTTCTCGTTTCCGAACGGGGAATCGACGCTAATCCAGAGAAGATTGGCACTATTCTCCGAATGAAACGCCCTGTGCGAGTGCACGATGTCCAGAAGCTTACTGGATGCTTGGCCGCATTAAGTCGATTCATCTCACGACTCGGTGAAAAGGCATTGCCTCTTTACCGACTGATGAAGAAGGCAGACAAGTTCGAGTGGACTCCAGAAGCTAATGCGGCGTTTGCCGAGCTAAAAGCTCTGCTCTCCACCCAGCCGGTGCTTGCTGCTCCAATCAGCAAAGAGCCTCTGTTGCTCTATACCGCAGCCACAGGACAAGTCGTCAGTACTGTGCTTACGGTCGAGCGGGAAGAAGAAGGAAAAGCTCTCAAAGTTCAGCGCCCAGTGTATTATTTGTCTGAAGTCTTGACTCCATCCAAGCAGAGATATCCTCATTATCAGAAGCTTGTGTACGGAATATACATGACCACAAAGAAGGTTGCTCATTATTTCTCTGATCATTCCATCACAGTCGTCAGCGACGCTCCATTATCAGAGATTTTGCACAACAGAGATGCAACTGGTCGAGTGGCCAAATGGGCGATTGATCTTCTTCCCCTTGATATCAAGTTTGAGGCAAAGAAAGCCATTAAGTCCCAGGCAATAGCAGATTTCCTCGCCGAGTGGATCGAACAGCAGCAGCCGACTGAAGTTCACTCGGAGCATTGGACCATGTTCTTTGATGGCTCTAAGATGTTGAATGGTTCCGGTGCTGGGGTCGTCCTGGTTTCCCCCAGAGGATATAAGCTCAGATATGTGCTCCAGATTCACTTTGATTCCTCCAACAATGAGGCAGAATATGAGGCCCTCTTATATGGGTTACGCATGGCCATTTCACTCGGCGTCCGTCGCCTGATGGTCTATGGCGACTCGGATTTAGTGGTCAACCAGGTGATGAAGGAGTGGGACGTGAGAAGCCCAGCCATGACTGGATACTGCAGTGCAGTGAGGAAGCTGGAAAAGAAGTTCGAGGGGTTGGAGCTCCATCATATACCCCGACTGAAAAATCAAGCAGCTGATGATCTAGCAAAGATAGGTTCCAAGAGAGAAGCCATTCTGAGTGGTGTGTTCTTGGAGCATATACACACTCCGTCAGTCAAAGAAGATCCTTTCACCGAAGAAACTCCACAGCCCAAGAGTGCCACAGATCCGACTGAGGTTGAAGTCCCAGCGGTGGTCGACTTGATCATGGAGGTCTTGGTGGTCGTTCCCGACTGGACAGTTCCATATATCGCGTATATCCTGAGAAAAGAGCTTCCGGAGGATGAGGAAGAGGCTCGACAGATCGTCCGTCGATCTAAGGCCTTTACCGTAATCAAAGGACAATTATACAGAGAAAGCGCGACTGGAGTTGGTCAGAAGTGCATAACACCAGAAGAAGGTCGACTCATCTTCAATGATATCCACTCGGGAACCTGTGGTCATCATGCGTCCTCTCGGACCATCGTGGCCAAAGCATACCGAGCCGGATTTTACTGGCCAAAGGCGAATGAGATGGCAAAAGAGATAGTGGATAAGTGCAAGGGATGTCAGTTCTACTCGAATATGTCGCACAAGCCTGCATCGGCTCTGAAGACCATCCCACTCGTCTGGCCTTTCGCAGTATGGGGGTTGGACATGGTCGGTCCTTTGAGAACAGGATGAAGCGGCTTCACGCATGTACTGGTGGCAGTCGACAAGTTCACCAAGTGGATCGAGGCTAAACCAATCAAGAACCTTGACACCGGTACTGCTGTTAGCTTCATCAGGGAACTAATATTCAGATATGGAGTCCCGCACAGCATCATTACGGATAATGGGTCGAACTTTGACTCGGAGGAATTCAGAGATTTCTGTAACTCCCAAGGCACACGGGTCGACTACGCTTCAGTCGCCCATCCGCAGTCGAATGGACAAGCAGAGCGAGCTAATGGCCTGATTCTCAAGGGATTGAAACCCCGACTGATGCGTGATCTCAAGCACGCAGCTGGAGCTTGGGTCGACGAACTTCCCTCAGTGCTTTGGGGGATGCGGACCACACCTAATCGGTCGACCGGAAGAACTCCATTCTTCTTGGTCTACGGAGCTGAAGCAGTCTTGCCGAGTGATCTTCTCCACAATGGTCCTCGAGTTGAAATCTACAACGAAGCAGAGGCTGAACAAGCGCGGCAGGACGCAGTCGACCTTTTAGAGGAAGAAAGGGAGATGGCTCTGATCCGGTCGACCATCTACCAACAAGATTTGCGTCGTTTCCACGCCAGAAATGTGAGAGGTCGAGCCTTCCAGGAAGGAGATTTAGTTCTCCGAGTGGATCAGCACAAACCACACAAGCTTGCTCCTTCTTGGGAAGGTCCCTTCATCGTCACCAAGGTTCTCCACAACGGGGTGTACCGTCTTTACAACGTCGAGCATAATATCGACGAGCCCCGAGCTTGGAACGCGGAACTACTCCGCCCATTTTATACTTAAGTTTTATCAGTCGGATGAGTTGCAATAAAGTACTTCTATAGTTCATGGACCTCAAAATAACAGTGTCATAGTTCCTCCATAATTTTTGTCACTTTTTATTTTTGTCCAATAAAATTCCCCCTCAGTGGGTGACTTAGCCGCGAATCCGTTTCGCCTAAGTTTGTAAAAATCCTACCGAGTGGTGAGCCAGACTTCCACTCGGAGGCTTAGCTGCGAATCCGTTTCGCCTAAGTTATCAAAATCCTATCGAGTGGTAAGCCAGACTTCCACTCGGGGGCTTAGCTGCAGCCCTGTGCTCGCCTAAGTTGTAAAAAATCCTACCGAGTGAAGAGCAAGCCTCTCACTCGGGGGCTTAGCTGCAGTCCAAGGACTCGCCTAAGTTTGTAAAAATCCTACCAAGTGAAGAGCAAACCTCTCACTCGGGGGCTTAACTGCAGTCCAAGCACTCGCCTAAGATATAAAAATCCTACCGAGTGGTAAGCCGGACTTCCACTCGGAGGCTTAGCTGCAGTCCAAGTACTTGCGTAAGATATAAAAATCCTACCGAGTGAAGAGCAAGCCTCTCACTCGGGGGCTTAGCTGCAGTCCAAGCACTCGCCTAAGATATAAAAATCCTACCGAGTGAAGAGCAAGCCTCTCACTCGGGGGCTTAGCTGCAGTCCAAGCACTCGCCTAAGATATAAAAATCCTACCGAGTGGTAAGCCGGACTTCCACTCGAAGGCTTAGCTGCAGTCCAAGTACTCGCCTAAGTTATCAAAATCCTACCGAGTGAAGAGCAAACCTCTCACTCGGAGGCTTAGCTGCAGTCCAAGTACTTGCCTAAGTTATCAAAATCCTACCGAGTGGAGAGCAAACCTCTCACTCGGAGGCTTAGCTGCAGTCCAAGTACTCGCCTAAGTTATCAAAATCCTACCGAGTGGAGAGCAAACCTCTCACTCGGAGGCTTAGCTGCAGTCCAAGTACTCGCCTAAGTTATCAAAATCCTACCGAGTGAAGAGCAAACCTCTCACTCGGAGGCTTAGCTGCAGTCCAAGCACTCGCCTAAGTTATAAAAATCCTACCGAGTGAAGAGCAAACCTCTCACTCGGAGGCTTAGCTGCAGCCCAGTGCTAGCCTAAGATATAAAAACCCTACCGAGTGAAGAGTAAACCCCTCACTCGGAGGCTTAGCTGCAGCCCAGTGCTCGCCTAAGTTATAGAAATCCTACCGAGTGGTAAGCCGGACTTCCACTCGGAGGCTTAGCCGCAGCCCAGTGCTCGCCTAAGTGGACTAAAGAATAAGTCGATTGCAGTAAAGGCGCCTTGCTTTGAACCTGCAAAAGACATTTCGAGCCAAAAGCAATCGTATTCAAGCACCAAATTCAAGTTTGAATCGATATCTAAAGGAACCGAAAGTGCTCAGGCGATAAGCCTGTTAAGGTTTATCGGTTACAATTCCACTCGGCATACCGAGGCAAATTTAAAGCGTCGAGCTAGAAGAAGTTTTTTACCCCTCCTGTGGAGGGCTGGAAGGTGCAACAAACTCATCAAGGTCAATTCCGTCGGCGATCCGAGTGGCAGCCGCAAGGAAAGTTTCCACAAAGGACCTGAAGTCGTGTTTCTTGGTGTTGGACACCCGAAGGGCCGCCAACTTCTCTTCTCGTGCATCTTTGCAGTGGACTCGGGCCAGACACAGAGCAACATCTGCACCACACCGAGCCGAGGACTTCTTCCATTCCTGCACTCGACCAGGGATCGTGTTCAAGCGGGCCATCAACGACTCAAGGTCATTCTGAAGTGTCTCCCCAGGCCAGAGCGTCGAGTCGATGCGAGATGTGGCGGCCTTCAGCCTTGCGAGATAGTCCACGACAGCTGCAACACGAGACTCCAGTCGGAAAACATCCATGGCAACTTCGTCGTTCACTGGAGAATTCATGGGGTCGAGGTTTGGCTCCAGCCGGCTAGTTTCTTCTTCAAAGTTTTGGCAAAATTCTGCAAGGATGATCACTGAGTCAAGGGGATGGTCGAATGGAAAAACCACGATTGGAAATGTTTGCCGAGCATAGAGGTTTACCTTCAAGCATAAGAAACAGCTTCTTGGCAAGACAACTCAGGAAGGCCTCCAGATCATTTTTCTTCCCAGTCAACTTACTGACTTGGTCGGTCAGGGCAGCTTTATCAGTTTTCAGTCGACTGACCTCCTTGTTGGCGATCCCAAGAGCAGCTTTCAGATTGGTATTGTCTTGTTCAAGCTTGGTGACTGAAGCTAACTTCTTGTCAGCAAGCTTGATCTTCTCAGCTAGTTCGAGGTCTTTCTTCTGTTGGGCCTCCCTTACCTTACCTGCAAGTTACAGCAAGATCAGATTTTGAAACAAGTAAGGGGAAAAGCAGTCGTCAGGGTCTCACCAAACATACCTTCGGTCTCCTCCTTTGCCTTCGTCAGCTTCTCCTGAACCAGCTTCAAGCTCAGCTCGAGTTGAGTGTGCTTGTTTTCCAGCTCAGAGTAGCGAGCCACAAGATCACAGGAGTTCTGCGAAGAACCAATCGACTAAATGTCAAATATAATTCACTTCCGAGTGAAAAAGGAAAAATCACACGTTTCTAAGACTACAGCCGAATACAAGCATTCGACCGTAGTCTCGGGGACTACACCCAGTGGGTGCACTCAGTGTGCCCCCACCGGATTGTGAAATCCAGTCGACATAGTCGACTGACAGAAAGATTGACATCATAAAGCCTAAGGCCGACTGCCAGCAGTCGACCTTAGCCTTGGGGACTACACCCAGCGGGTGCACTCAGCGTGCCCCCGCTAACACGGAGTTTAATCGACACACCCAGTGGGTGACTACTATAAATTCTGGAAAGGAAAAGTTTTTGGTAGCATATCCAACAGAACAAACGGTGGTCGACTGACCTGAACATTGCTTTGGAGGGCAGAACTGGCGTCATAAGCTGCCTGGCTCGCATCCCGGATGGTCTTCAACTGCTCCATCATGATTCCTGCCTGGCGTATCGCCTCCTTCGCCGCGCCAGCTTGGTCCTCTGGGACGTGGTGCGTCGTGAAGAGGGAGGGCTGCTGAGCACTCGTCAGTGGATCTGCGAAGGACACCGTGTGTCGAGTGGTGTTCTCTTCCTCTGCAATCAGAATCTCAGGCGCCGTCACATCCTGGGGCACCTTGCTGGCGGACGCTTTCCTACTCCTTCTGCGCTTCAGCGGTTCCTCATCCTCATCATCATCAGGGAGATTGATAACAGCATTGGGTGGAGCTACGGAGAAGAATCAGGATCAGAGATCGCGAGTCAGTCGACTAAAAACGGCGTTAAGAATATAGTACCTGGTTTTGAAGTTGTTGCGTCCTCCATCTCATGGTCATCAGCCCGGGCTGAGGTCTCAGAAGTAGCAGCACTGCAACTCCAAAGAATCAGTCGACTAACTTCAGCGTCAACCAGAGACAAAGTTCACACAAAATAAGAAGACTTAAGCAGCACGATTACCCTGATATGGTGGGGATGGACACCTTCATCTTCGGCAGGAGCTTGATCGGCTTCGACGGGGCCGCCCTGGGCTGCTTCGGCGCCTTTTCAGTCGGCACCGGAGAGGTGGTCCTAGGGCGCTTGGTCGACTGAGCAACGGTCGCAACCCCCTTGCCACGTTCAGTCGAAGGGTCGTGGACAAGCTTCGATCGCCTTTCTGAGCGCGGTGGTACGACCTCCTCCTCCTCTTCTTCCTCGTCTTCAACGTCATCTTCATCACCGTCATCATCATCATCGTCATCATCATCCTCAGCAACGTCCGAGTCCCATTCCTCCTCCTCCTGGCTCTCGCCCCCACTCGCCTCACCCTCCTCAGTCGGAGCTTGTGCCCCATTGGGCATCGAGTACAGCTCGGTGAGGGCCTAGTAGATATCAAGACAAGGATCAATCGACCAGTCGGCAGGATAAACAGAAACGAATGTGACAAGAACACAGTGGAGAGCAGAGCAGGCATACCTTGTTTGGATCGCTGTTGTGGTCGAGTGGAGGAATCCTTCTGGCTTCGCGTGGGTTGTCCTTGTTTCCGGTAACGGCGGCCATCCATCTTTCCAGAGTGACATCGTCGACTGCTTCTGGATGGACTCGAGTCTCGTCTTCAGTCCCACAGTACAACCACATGCAGTGGCTCCGGAACTGAAGGGGCTGGATACGACGCCTAAGGAAGACCTCCAGGAGATCCATGCCCATCACTCCCTCCCGAACCAACTGCACCACGCGCTCCATCAACATCTTCACGTCAGCTTTCTCCTCCGGAATCAACTTCAGAGAGGAGGGCTTGTTCACTCGGTCCATGGTAAACTGAGGGAGTCCACTCGACTGCCCCGGCGTCGACTGGTCCTGGCAGTAGAACCAGGTCGACTGCCAGCCTCTGACTGACTCGGGAAAGGTCATGGGCGGGAAGGTGCTCTTATTCCTCACCTGGATCCCCAGACCCCCACACATTTGGACGACTCGGGTTCTTTCATCGCCTGGGCTCGCCTTCTTCACGGTCTGAGAGCGACACGTGAATATATGCTTGAACAAGCCCCAGTGCGGTCGACAGCCCAGGAAACCCTCACACATGGACACGAACACGGCAAGATAGGCGATAGAATTTGGGGTAAAGTGGTGGAGCTGCGCTCCAAAGAAGTTCAAGAAGCCATGGAAGAAAATACTCGGCGGCAAAGAAAATCCACGATCAACATGGGTGGCCAAGAGCACGCACTCACCCTCTTCTGGCTGGGGCTGCCACTCCTTCCCCGGAAGCCTCGCAGCTCCATGAGGGATCAAGCCCTCGTTGGCCATGTCGAGGAGATCTTTCTCTGTGATGGTCGACTGGATCCAGTCTCCTTGGACCCAGCCCTTCGGCAGGCGGGATCTGGACGAAGACCCGCCGCGGCTAGTAGATCTCCCCTTCGCCTTCTCCGACGCCGACGCCTTCTTCGCGCGTTCCAGCGCCACCGTCTTCTCCTTGGCCATGGTTGCTGGCGAGACGCGCGAGGGGAAGTTGTGCGGGGGCGAGAGCGAGCGCGCTGGACGGGGACGAAGGGAGCAGAGAGAGAGAGAGAATGCTGAGGCACAGTACAAATAATCCTCGCCGGGCGCATTTATAAGGTCCCTTCCGAGTGGATGACAGGTGGGCCCGGTCGATCTAATCATATCCAGGAACAGTTATGAAGACGGGATACGTGGCGAAGAAAGCGGCATGGAGATCGAGGCGTCTATGTCCCATCCCATCCGAACGCCGCGGTCCGCTCCGCTTCGCGCGCGTCCCCAAATTTCGCATCCCGCGGAATCCGCGAACGGCAGATCGGTCTGTCAGACGCAGGGTTTCCCGCGATCCGTCGCTCGGAGATCGTCGAAGCCCGAAAGTTCACTCGACGAAAGTAGAGAATGGATCGAGTCGACTGAAGACAAGTTGCTCACTATCGACGAAGAGATTCTTTGGTCCAGAACAACGCACGACCAGTGTGCAAAGGTTAATCGGAAACAACATCAACTCCTTCCTCACTCGAAGCCTCAATCCATTCGGGGGCTAATGATGGGGTCATGTACCTAGGGTAGGGTCATGGACCTGATCTAAGTACCTTGCCCAAGGACACCCTTAGAAGAGGTCGCCTTCCAGTCGACCAACGAGGGACTCACTCGACTGACTTGAAGGACTCGACCATGAAGACTCACTCGACCACCAGAAGGTCAAGAGGCACTCTGCACTGCAACGGCCTGTAATTAAGAAGACTTTATGATAGTAAAGACACTTTATGGACTTAACTCACCTTAAACCCTCTCCTACGTGGGCTGACTGGGGTCCTGGCGCACTCTATATAAGCCACCCTCCTCCACAGGTAGAGGGGTTCGGCACCTTGTAACTCATATACTCATAATCCACTCGACCGCCTCCGGGCTCCGAGACGTAGGGCTATTACTTCTTCCGAGAAGGGCCTGAACTCGTACATCCCTTGTGTTTACAACCTCTCCATAGCTAGGACCTTGCCTCTCCATACCTACCCCCCACTCTACTGTCAGGCTTAGAACCACGACACTAGGCAACCGGACTATAATGTTTTAACACTTTCACTTAGCCAGAGGAGTTTGACAGTGGGGCTACTATATAGCCCCTGGTGGCTCCGCGCTCATCCGGATTCGGGGCGCGTACATGCCTGGCCGGGAAACGGCCCTTCGTTAAGGCGGAGGAATCCCTAAGATACCGCTAGGTCATCGAGTGGTTGGCCAGTCTCACGCTATATCATGACAATCAGTTTTCGGCTTTCTCTACTGAGGTGCTCATCCGGATGAACCAGGGCACAATCACAGTAGTTCTCCTGGTGCCGCCTTAGCCGATAGAGCGGAACGTAAGGCAGCAAAACACAGGAGCCGGGCAAAGCCAACATTTGACCAAAGACATGATTCGGAGCTGATGCATATAAGGCCAAACTCGCGATGCCAAACACTCCCTAAGGTATTCGGTCTTTATGATGAAAACTGGGCCTAAATAGTGCCCTTGTAATAAGCCCCTGGTGTCCAGGTACGTGCAATATTCTGACGTGGCCACATGCCAATACGTCAGCATCCTTCTCAATTGTACTGAGAATCAGAGGGATGTGTATCAACAAGAGACAGTAAAAAAGATTTACGCATGGTCTTAATCTAAAAAGAATCCTTGGAACGGGTCCCTGCTGCACGTCTGCACCTGTATCTCCGTTGTGTCGTGTCCTGGACAGGTGTAGCATGATGGTCATCTGTAAAAGAGAGGAACTTAGTTGAAAAGTTGTCGTGCAAAAAGGTAGGTTATACTAAATAAACCATGTACAGTTCAAAATGAGTAAAGTTGAGCCTAATTGTCACTTGTTTTGCACGCTTTGAGCCCCTTGTATTGTAATAGGGGTATAGCCATCAAACCTATATTAATTACATATAGCTGCGCCAGACTCGTCCAACCACATCCGTGGTCTTAAAGACCTGTCAAATGCTTTAGTTGGTGAGGCCGTTTAGTGTGCGGCTGCCAAGGCAGCCGCATGGTCTTCCATGCGCAAGGAGCGCTCAATATTTCCATTTTATTGTAATGATGCCACGTGGATCGGCCGTCTTAAGCATGAGAGAAGCATAATGCGGTATTGCGTTAAAGCGAGCGAAAGCTTCGCGTCCGAGTAGTGCTTGATAGCCACTTTGGAACGGAGCGATATGGAACGTTAGATTTTCGCTGCGGAAGTTATTGGGAAATCCGAATATAACCTCTAGTAGCAGGGAGCCCGTGCAATGGGCCTCTGGGCCTGGCGTTACTCCTTTAAATGTAGTATTGCTGCGGCTAATTTTTGTTGGGTCTATCCCCATTTTGCGGACTGTGTCCTGATATATTAGGTTTAGACTGCTGCCGCCGTCCATCAGGACTTGTGTGAAGTAGTATCCATCAATTATTGGGTCTAATACCAAGGCAGCCCATCCTGCACGCCGGATACTTGCCAAGTAATCCCAATGGTCGAAGGTGATCGGTTGGGACGACCAGTGGCAGAACTCTGCGGTGATAGGCCCTGGGGCATGTGTCTCTAGGAATGCCGCTTTGTTTCTCCCCTTTGTCACGTGTAACACGTTTACTATTTTGACTTCTGGTGGGAATTTCTTCTGTTCCCCAGTGCTTTGCTTGTGAGGCTCGTCCTCGTCTTCGCTTGGTGTATCCTGCCCCTTATGTTCGGCGTTGAGCTTGCCGGACTGCTTGAAGACCCAACATTCTCTATGGGTATGATTTGCAGGTTTATCGGGGGTGCTATGGATCTGACATATTTGGTCCAGAATCTTGTTTAGGCTGGACAGTTCGTCTCTGTTGCCTTTGGAGGGCAGTTTTTGCTGACCTGGCCGAGAGCTTCTGAATCCGGCATTTACCGCCGTGCTCTTCGGGCTGTCTTCTTTATTCCGGCGCTTGTTTTTGCTGCGTCATGATTTCCCGTTTCCGTCCCTGACTTCGGATGTACTCGGGTCGCTGGTGCTGCTTCGGGCTAACTAGCTGTCCTCGCCCGCGCAAAAGTGGGTCATGAGGCTTGTTAATGCTGCCATTGTTCTCGGCTTTTTTTGGCCGAGGTGTCTGGCAAGCCATTCATCTCGAACGCTGTGTTTGAAACCTGCTAAGTCTTCGGCGTCCGGACAGTCGACTATTTGGTTCTTTTAGTGAGGAACCTGTTCCAAAGCTTTCGGGCTGACTCTCTAGGCTGTTGAGTTAAATGACTTAAATCGTCTGCATCAGGTGGTCGGACATAGGTCCCTTGAAAATTTGCCCGAAAGGCGTCTTCGAGCTCTTCCCAGCTTCCAATGGAGTTTTCGGGGAGGCTTTTAAGCCAGTGCCGAGCTGGCCCTTTGAGCTTGAGGGATAAGTACTTGATGGCGTGTAGATCGTCTCCTCGAGCCATATGGATATGGAGGATGTAGTCCTCAATCCAGACCCCAGGGTCTGTCGTTCCGTCGTATGCCTCTATGTTTACAGGTTTGAATCCCTCTAGAAATTCATGGTCCAGTACCTCATCGATGAAACATAGGGGGTGTGCGGCACCCCTGTATTTGGGTGTACCGTGGTGTTGGTATGTTTGTTGTGTTGCATTGCATGCTGGAGCGTGCTTGCGTGGCCCGTAGATGGATCTGGTTGCGCCGTCCTTTTGATGCGAGCCCTCACGTGGATCACGTACTAGCTTATGTGCGGCTTCGTTTGCCGCTCTATGTTGGCCACGAGGTCGTCTATCCGACCGGATGGCCGTTTTGTTTTTTGGTTGCGGGGGATCTAAGGCCTCCTCATCGAATTCAGGTAGCAACTTTCGCTTCGGGTAGCTCTTGGTGTGGCAATTACCGCCGTACTTCGCTGCAGTGTTGAGTACTTCACTCCATCTGATTCTGAGTGTGTCTTGTGCAGCCCTGAGCCTTTGTTTCTATATTTTCAGACTCCTCGCAGTGGCAACAAGCCTTTCATGGGCATTCTGTTGCTCTGGGTGCCTTTCCGGTGTGATGTCGTCCGGACTATTATCTTCAACGGAGTCGGGTTGTTCGGTTTGATTCTCCGTGTTGCCGTGGTCAGGCGATGGTTCACCCTGCTCTATCGCTGGGTCTACATGATCGTTGTTTCTGCCGAGGTGGGATTTGGAGCGGCGCTTACACCGCCGCTTTGACTGCTTCTCGAGGGAACAACCCTTCGTTGTGTCCTTCCGTTCCTCGTCGTCATTTTCTTTGGGTGTGTCCACCATGTATACATCATATGATGAAGTGGGCGTCCAGTGCCCTGTGGCCAGTGGTTCCTGTTCGTCTCCTGCATCATCGTCCATACCGTCAATGTCTTCGGAGTCGAAGTTGAGCATGTCGGTCAAATCGTCGACAGTGGCTAATAAGTGGGTGGTGGGTGGGCAGCGAATTTCTTCGTCATCTGCATCCTAATCCTGCCGAACATAGTTCGGCCAAGGCTGTCCTGACAGGGAGAGAGACCTTAATGAGCTCAGTATGTCGCCGAAGGGCGAGTGCTGAAAGATATCCGCGGAGGTGAACTCCATGATCGGCGCCCAATTGGATCCGATAGGCACGAGCGCAGGCGGTTCGGAGTCCATGGCTGGGGAAGAATCCAGCAGTTTGGCACCATCGCTCTCGTGAAGGGTAAGGTCGATACTTGGCTCGATCACCAATGAAAATGCGGCCTCCGTGGCGGGGTCTATCCACCCATCCCTGGATGGTGCAATTGGCTCCGAATTGAGGGTCGGAGCGATCGCCGGTGCAATCTCCTGAACACTATCCGATGGTAGAGCTAAATCATGCTCATCGTGACCGTGCGGCGCACTCGGCCAGGGCTCGAATCCGTTGAAGGTCAAGTCTCTGTGGATGTCGGTTGTGTAGTTTAAGTTTCCAAATCTGACCTGATAGCCAGGGGCGTAGCTCTCGATCTTCTCCAGATGGCCAGGCGAGTTGGCCCGCAGTGCGGAGCCACCGAATACAGAGATCTGTCCGGGGAGAAAAGTCTCACCCTGGACTACATCGCTATCGATGATTGAAGGATCCATCAAGCCTAATGATGATGACATAGAGGAACTCTCAATGAAAGCACCAATGTCGGAGTCAAAACCGGCGGATCTCGGGTAGGGGGTCCCGAACTGTGCGTCTAAGGCGGATGGTAACAGGAGGCAGGGGACACGATGTTTTACCCAGGTTCGGGGCCTCTTGATGGAGGTAAAACCCTACGTCCTGCTTGATTATTCTTGATAATATGAGTAGTACAAGAGTTGATCTTCCACGATATCGGAGAGGCTAAACTCTAGAAGCTAGCCTATGGTATGATTGTATGTTGTCCTACGGACTAAAACCCTCCGGTTTATATAGACACCGGAGGAGGCTAGGGTTACACAAGGTCGATTACAAAGGAGGAGATATGCATATCCATATTGCCTAGCTTGCCTTCCATGCCAAGTAGAGTCCCATCCAGACACGGGACGAAGTCTTCAATCTAGTATCTTCATAGTCCAACAGTCCGGCCAAAGGATATAGTCTGGCTGTCCGGAGACCCCCTAATCCAGGACTCCCTCAGTGGTCTTGCCACTAGGTCATAACAGGCCGTCGAGGGGGCCATGCTGTGGGCTGCAGGCATGAAAATCTGGGTACCCCCGTTCCCAGAACACCGACAGTAGCCCCTGGGCCCAAGGCACGCTTCGGCTGGCTTCGAGGCGAAGCCAAAGAGGAAAGGCAGAAGCGCCACGGGTCCCAATCGCATGCGGACCAGGCTCGATGCGTGGCGCCCGGCGGGACGGGGACGCCTCCACTTCCCCACATCGCCTCGGCAACTTCCCAGGCTGACAAAAGACTGGCGCACATCACAGAACCATCATCGCCCCGCCGCGCGCTTTCCTTCTGCTCCTTGAAAACCCACAAGTATAGGGGGTCAGTTTTAGCCTCTTTCGATAAGTAAGAGTGTCGAACCCAACGAGGAGCTAAAGGTAGAACAAATATTACCTCAAGTTCTATCGACCACCGATACAACTTTACGTAGGCTTTACGTTCGCTTTACATAAAACGAGTATGAAACTAGAAGTACTTTGAAGGTGTTGTAGGATAGGTTTGCAAGATAATAAAGAGCGCATAAATAAAAAGTAGGGGGCTGTTTGGATAAAGAAACAACTAATTTAGTTTTAGTAGAGAGCCTTTTGTCACAAGAAATTTATTTATCCCTAGGCAATCGATAACTAGACCGGTAATCGTTATTGCAATTTTATATGAGGGAGAGGCATAAGCTAACATACTTTCTCTTCTTGGATCATATGCACTTATGATTAGAACTCCAACAAATATCCATAACTACTAAAGATCATTAAGGTAAAACCCAACCATAGCATTAAAGTATCAAGTCCTCTTTATTCCCATACGCAAACAACCTACTTACTCAGGTCTGTGCTTCTGTCACTCACGCCACCCACCATAAGCAAATCATGAACATATTGCAAACCCTACAGCAGGGATCCCTCACGCTTGCGTGACATGGAGAGCACCATAGGATAGCACCAATAATAAATCATGCAACTCACACCAATCACGATCATCAATTAACACATAGGACAAAACGGATCTACTCAAACAGCATAGGATAGCCATACATCATTGGGAGATAATATATAGCATTGAGCACCATGTTTAAGTAGAGATTATAGGGGGTAAAAGAGAGGTTACACTGTTGCATAGAGGGGGATAGAGAGTTGGTAATGACAGCAGTGAAGTTGTTGGTGTAGATCGCCATCACGATGATGGCCCTGGCGGCGTTCTGGCGCCACCGGGGGAGAGGGGGAGAGATCCCCCCCTCCTCCGTCTTCCTTGACCTTCCCCCTAGATGGGATAAGGGTTTCCCCTCTAGTCCATGGCCTCCATGGCAGTGGAGGGGTGAGAGACCCTCCGAGATTGGATCTCTCTCTCTCTCTCTCTCTCTCTCTCTCTCTCTCTCTCTCTCTCTCTCTCTCTCTCTCTCTCTCTCTCTCTCTCCGTTTCCTTCTATTTCTGCGCTCCCAGATTCCCGGAGATCCGTATCTCCGATTGGGCTGAAATTTTAACATGATATTTACCCGGATATTAGCTTTCTTGCGCTAGAAGAAGGGCACCAACTGCCTTCCGGATTGGCTACAAGGACCAGGGTCGCGCCCTACCCCCTGGGGCGCGCCCTCCGTCCTTGTGGGCCCCTCGGGGATCATCTCCTGTTGATTCTTCTTCCCAAAAATCACATATATTCCAAAAAAATCTCCATAAGTTTTTATCCTATTTGGACTCTGTTTGATATGGATTTTCTGCGAAACAAAAAGCATGCAACAAACAGGAACTGGCACTAGGCACTAGATCAATATATTAGTCCCAAAAAATAGTATAAAAAGTTGCCAAAAGTATGTAAAAGTTGTAGAATATTGGCATTGAACAATAAAAAATATAGATACGACGGAGATGTATCAACATCCCCAAGGTTAATTCCTGCTCGTCCTCGAGTAGGTAAATGATAAAAAAGACAATTTTTGATGTGGAATGCTACGTAGCATAATCTTGATCATATAATCTAATCATGGCATGAATATTAAGACATGAGTGATTCGAAGCAATAGTCTATCATTTGACATTAAGACAATCATACTTCAAGCATACTAATAAAGCAATCATGTCTTCTCAAAATAACATGGCCAAAGAAAGTTACCACTACAAAATCATATAGCCTGGCTACGTTCCATCTTACTCACACAAAGTATTTCATCATGCACAACCCCGATGACAAGCCAAGCAATTGTTTCATACTTTTAATGTTCTCAAGCATTTTCAACTTTCACACAATACATGAGCATGAGCCATGGATATAGCACTATAGGTGGAATAGAATATGATGGTATAGGTTGTGTGGAGAAGACAAAAAGGAATAAAGTCTCACATCGATGCGGCTAATCAACGGGCTATGGAGATGCCCATCAATTGATGTCAATGCGAGGAGTAGGGATTGCCATGCAATGGATGCACCAGAGCTATAAGTGTATGAAAGCTCAAATTGAAAACTAAGTGGGTGTGTATCCTACTTGCTTTCTCATGAAGACCTCGGGCATTTGAGTAAGCCCATCATCAAAATGTACAACCAAGTTCTATAATGAGAAGTTCCCACTAGTATATGAAAGTGACAACATAGGAGACTCTCTCTATGAAGAACATGGTGCTACTTTGAAGCACAAATGTGGTAAAAGGATAGTAGCATTGCCCCTTCTCTCTTTTTCTCTCATTTTTTTGTTTTTGGGCCCTCTCCTTTTTTGGCCTCTTTTTTATTTTTTATTTATTTTTCGTCCGGAGTCTCATCCCAACTTGTGGGGGAATCATAGTCTCCATCATCCTTTCCTCACTGGGGCAATGCTCTAATAATGATGATCATCACACTTTTATTTACTTACAACTCAATATTAGAACTCGATATCTAGAATAATATGACTCTATATGAATGCCTCTGGCAGTGTACCAGGATGTGCAATGATCTAGCATAGCAAAGATATCAAAAAACAGACAAGCCATGGAAATATCATGCTAGCTATCTTATGATCATGCAAAGCAATATGACAATGAACACTCAAGTCATGTATATGATGATGATAGAAGTTGCATGGCAATATATCTCGGAATGGCTATGGAAATGCCATGATATGTAGGTATGGTGGCTGTTTTGAGGAAGATGTAAGGAGGCTTATGTGTGATAGAGTGTATCATATCACGGGGTTTGGATGCACCGGCAAAGTTTGCACCAACTCTCAAGGTGAAAAGGGGCAATGCATGATACCGAAGAGGCTATCAATGATGGAATGGTGAGATCAGTGCGTACAATCCATGGAGTCAACATTAGTCATAAAGAACTCACATACTTATTGTCAAAGTCTATTAGCTATCGAAACAAAGTGCTACGCGCATGCTCCTAGGGGGATAGATTGGTAGGAAAAGACCATCGCTTGTCCCCGATCGCCACTCATAAGGAAGATAATCAGAAAATAAATCAAGCTCCGACTTCATCACACAACGGTTCACCATACTTGCATGCTTCGGGAGTCAAAAACCTCAACACAAGTATTTCTACCAATCCACAATTACTAACTAGCATGACGCTAATATCCATCTTTATATTGCAAAACTATTGCAAGGAATCAAACATATCATATTCAGTGATCTACAAGTTTTATGTAGGATTTTATGACTAACCATGTGAATGACCAATTCCTGTCAACTCTATAAATAGATATAAGTAAAGCAAGAGAGTTTAATTCTTTCTACAAAAGATATGCCCACGCTCTAACAAATATAAGTGAAGCAAAAGAGCATTCTACAAATGGCAGTTTTCTATGTGTAGGGAAACAGGCAATCCAAACTTCAAATGATATAAGTGAAGCACATGAAGCATTCTATAAAGCCATACTCAAAATATATAAGTGAAGCGCAAAGATCATTCTATAAATCAACCAAGGACTATCTCATACCAGCATGGTGCATTTACTAAAATAAAAAAATCACACGACGCTCCAAGATTTACGCATATCATGTGACGAATAAAAATATAGCTCCAAGTAAAATTACCGATGATTGTTAGAAGAAATAGGGGCTGCCTTCCGGGGCATCCCCAAGCTTAGTTGCTTGGGAGTCATCGAATATTACCTTGGGGTGCCTCAGTCATCCCCAAGCTAAGGCTCTTGCCACTCCTTATTCCTTCATCCATCATGATCTCACCCAAAACTTGAAAACTTCAATCACGCAAAACTTAACAAAACCCCCATGAGATCCGTTAGTATAATAAAGCAAATCACCACTTCAAGTACTATTGCAAACCCATTCATATTTTTTTGCATTGTAGCTACTGTATTATAACTTCTCCAAGGCTTACACCACTGATAAAATCGATAGTTTCATCAAAACTAGCAAAACAATGCATCAAAAATAGAATCTGTCTTAAACAGGATAGTCTGTAGCAATCTAAACATCTACCATACTTCTGTAACTCGAAAAATTCTAAAAAATTAGGGGAAACAATTTTATAGAAGTGTTGTGCACAACATTTTAGAAACATTTGATGTTCCGGTAAAAAATGAAAATTCACGCCGTACAACCAAAGTTTTTGTTTTTGTATTACACACACCAAACAAGAAATCTAATCATCCTAAAGGAAAATCTTGGCCCATTATTTTTATAATACAATGGATTTATACAAGGGGATAATTATTTTTGTTGAAAAGTTTCTGTAATCAAGGTTTGCTAAGTTTCCATGGGCATGAACAAAGTTCAAGGACGTCCCCCACTTCAACGGTGTTCGTCTTTCTCACTTTCACTCTTCTTTTTGAAAAAGTTTTAGGTTCCCCACTTTATTTTTTTATTTTTAATCTTTTTAAAAGCACTCAACAGAAATAAATGACTCTCTAAAACTTCCGGGTTATCTCCCTGGCAGCGCTTTCTTTAAAGCCATTAAGCTAGGCATATAGTGCTGAAGTAATGGATCCACTCGGATCCCAAGGTATGTCAAAGCCAATTTTAATTAAGAATAATTTGTGATTTAGTAGTGAGCACAAAGTAACATATATCATGCAACATCGAAGTCTAACTCTCTTCCTATGCATCGGCATGTCATAAACAATTCATGCACATCAAGTAAAGGACAATACACAGCATAAGCAGTTTCTTGCAATTTTATTGTATTTGAAACGTAGAGAGGTGGAGATGTAGTTCCTCTCTCATAATAATTGCAAGAAGGAGCAGAAAGCACATGCATATTATATTCATCAAAATCATCATGTGCAACAGTAGAACGCAACCCATCAATATAGTCCTTAATAAGCACAAACTTCTCTGATATAGTGTAATTTGGAGAATTCAAAAAGATAATAGGACTATCATGCGAGGGTGCAATAGCAATATTTTCATTCTTAACATAAGAAACTATAGCAAGTTCATCTCCATAATCATAATTCATATTGGCCTCATGGACACAAGCATAGCAAGCATCAAGTTCATCAAAAAGGGATATTTCAAACAAATCCACGGGGTCATAGCAATTATCATAGCAATCATCCTTCGGTAAGCATGAAGGGAAATTAAATAATGTATGAGTTGAACAGTTACTCTCATTAGAAGGTGGGCACGGGTAGCTAATCCGCTCTTCCTCCTTTTGTTCTTCGCTCTCCTCATCATCTTTTTCATCTAATGAGCTCATAGTGTCATCAATTTCTTCTTCCATAGTTTCCTGCAAAATATTAGTCTCTTCTTGGAAAGCGGAGACTTTCTCAATAAACGCATCAATATCGGCATTATATTCATAATTCCCATAGCAATATTTAAGTATAGCAAAATTTTCAGTCCTATAAACATCATCATCAAAAGCGTCATACTTTTCAAACAAAGATTCAATTTCATAAGCAGCCTTAAAAGCAACAAATTCTTCTATTTGGTCCACATCATGGTAATCATATATACCTTTATCATAAGAAGCCAAGGTTTCATTACCATTAAATTTACATGAAAAGGGAAGGTGTGGAGCCTTCATCCTAGAGCAACAAGTATAATCATATCTCAAGCATAAATTCTGAGCATACCAATGCAACATATAATTTTGATCCCATAAGAGTTTCCCTTTTTGAGTCAAGCGATAAACCCTAAAGTATTCACGTTGATCCAACGTGTCTCCCATCATATAATTGAATGGGGTTTTCTCAGGATTATTAAAGTAGTGCATAATATCTTTCACATAATGAGCATCGAGGCTTTTAGGAGGTTCCCCATCTCCATGAGTAGCAAGTACACCTTTTTTTGGTATTTCATGTTTCATATCCATAACCAAAGATATAAAACAACATAGAACATCGGATAAAATATATTTAGTGATAAAGCAAACAAGCACAAACAAGAATATTCACCCCACGCTATTGCTCCCCGGCAACGGCGCCAGAAAAAGGTCTTGATAACCCACAAGTGTAGGGTATCAGTTGTAGCCTCTTTCAATAAGTAAGAGTGTCGAACCCAACGAGGTGCTAAAAGGTAGAAAAAATATTCCCTCAAGTTCTATCGACCACCAATACAACTATACACACGATTTACGTTCGCTTTACCTAGAACAAGTATGAAACTAGAAGTACTTTGAAGGTGTTGTAGGGTAGGTTTGCAAGATAATAAAGAGCACGTAAACTAAAACTAGCGGTTGTTATTTGTTGAGAGCTTTTTTGTCACAAGAAAGTTATTTGTCCCTGGGAAATCGATAACTAGACCGGTAATCATTATTGCAATTTTATATGAGGGAGAGGCATAAGCTAACATACTTTCTCTTCTTGGATCATATGCACTTATGATTGGAACTCTAGCAAACATCCGTAAGTACTAAAGATCATTAAGGTAAAACCCAACCATAGCATTAAAGTATCAAGTCCTCTTTATTCCCATACACAAACAACCTACTTACTCAGGTCTGTGCTTCTGTCACTCACGCCACCCAGCATAAGCAAATCATGAACATATTGCAAACCCTACAGCGGGGATCCCTCACGCTTTCGTGACATGGAGAGCACCATAGGACAGCACCAATAATAAAACATGCAACTCAAACCAATCACGATCATCAATTAACCCATAGGACAAAACAGATCTACTCAAACATCATAGGATAGCCATACATCATTGGGAAATAATATATAGCGTTGAGCACCATGTTTAAGTAAAGATTACAGTGGGTAAAAGAGATGTTACACCGCTGCATAGAGGGGGAGAGAGTTGGTGATGACGGCGGCGAAGTTGTTGCTGTAGATCGCTGTCACGATGATGGCCCTAGCCAGCGGTGTTCCGGCGCCACCAGGGGAGAGGGGGAGAGAGCCCCCCTCCTTCTTATTCTTCCTTAACCTCCCCCCTAGATGGGAGAAGGGTTTCCCCTCTCGTCCATGGCCTCCATGGCGGCGGAGGGGCGAGAGCCCCTTGAAGATGGGATCTCTCTCTCTCTCTCTCTCTCTCTCTCTCTCTCTCTCTCTCTCTTTGTTTCCTTCTGTTGCTACGCTCCCAGATTCTGGCCTTTCACCATTTCCTAAATTCCCGGAGATCCCTAACTGCGATTTGGCTGACATTTTAACACGATTTTTATCCAGATATTAGATTTCTTGTGCTAGAAGAAGGGCAGCAACCACCTTATCAAGTGGCCACCAGGACCAGGGGCGCGCCCTCCGTCCTTGTGGGCCCCTCGGGCATTGTCTCGCGTTGATTCTTTTTCCCAAAAAACACATATATTCGAAAAAAATCTCTGTAAGTTTTTATCCCACCTGGACTCTGTTTGATATGGATTTTCTGTGAAACAAAAAAACATGCAACAAACAGGAACTGGCACTGGGCACTCGATCAATATGTTAGTCCCAAAACACAGTATAAAAAGTTGCCAAAAGTATGTAAAAGTTGTAGAATATTGGCATGGAACAATAAAAAATTATAGATACGACTGATGACCCACAAGTATAGGGGATCTATCGTAGTCCTTTCGGTAAGTAAGAGTGTCGAACCCAACGAGGAGCAGAAGGAAATGATAAGCAGTTTTCAGCAAGGTATTCTTTGCACGCACTGAAATTATCGGTAATAGATAGTTTTGTGATAAGGTAATTTGTAACGGGTAACAAATAGTAAAAGTAAATAAGGTGCAGCAAGATGGCCCAATCCTTTTTGTTGCAAAGGACAAGCCTGTACAAACTCTTATATAAAGGAAAGCGCTCCCGAGGACACATGGGAATTATCGTCAAGCTAGTTTTCATCACGCTCATATGATTCGCGTTTGGTACTTTGATAAATTGATATGTGGGTGGAGCGGTGCTTGGGTACTGTCCTTCCTTGGACAAGCATCGCACTTATGATTAACCCCTATTGCAAGCATCCGCAACTACAACAGAAGTATTAAGGTAAACCTAACCATAGCATGAAACATATGGATCCAAATCAGCCCCTGACGAAGCAATGCATAGACTAGGGTTTAAGCTTCTGTCACCCTAGCAACCCATCATCTACTTATTACTTCCCAATGCCTTCCAATAGGCCCAAACAATGGTGAAGTGTCATGTAGTCGACGTTCACATGACACCACTAGAGGAGAGAAAACATACATCTCATCAAAATATCGAACGAATACCAAATTCACATGACTACTTATAGCAAGACTTGTCCCATGTCCTCAGGAACAAACGTAACTACTCACAAATCATATTCATGTTCATAATCAGAGGGGTATTAATATGCATAATGGATCTGAACATATGATCTTCCACCAAGTAAACCAAGTAGCATAAACTACAAGGAGTAATCAACACTACTAGCAACCCACAGGTACCAATCTGAGGCTTTGGGACAAAGATTGGATACAAGAGATGAACTAGGGTTTGAGATGAGATGGTGCTGGTGAAGATGTTGATGGAGATTGAGCCCCTCCCGATGAGAGGATCGATGGTGATGACGATGGTGATGATTTCCCCCTCCCGGAGGGAAGTTTCCCCGGCAGAATAGCTCCATCGGAGCCCTAGATTGGTTCCGCCAAGGTTCCGCCTCGTGGCGGCGGAGTTTCGTCCTGTAAGCTTTATATGATTTTTTCCTCAACGAAAGACTCCATATAGCCAAAGATGGGCATTAGAGGGGTGCCAGGGGGCCCACGAGGCAGGGGGCGCGCCCAGGGGGTAGGGCGCGCCCCCCACCCTCGTGGACTGTGGGTGGCCTCCTCTGGTACTTCTTTCTGAAACTTGCTCCCGTGAAGTTTCAGGACTTTTGGAGTTGTGCAGAATAGGTCTCAAATATTTGCCCCTTTTCCAGCCCAGAATTCCAGCTGCCGGCATTCTCCCTCTTCATGGAAACCTTGTAAAATAAGAGAGAATAGGCATAAGTATTGTGACATAACGTGTAATAACAGCCCATAATGCAATAAATATCGATATAGAAGCATGATGCAAAATGGACGTATCAACTCCCCCAAGCTTAGACCTCGCTTGTCCTCAAGCGAAAGCCGATATCGAAAAACATGTCCACATGTTTAGAGATAGAGGTGTCGATAAAAATAAAATACGAACATGAGGGCATCATAATCATTCTTAGAACAGCAACATATACATATATTGTCATATGATCTCTTATGCTAAAGTAATAATTCAATCACAATTTCTAGTATGAATCATAAACTTCATTGAAAGATAACAAACTATAATCTCAGTCATTGAAGCAATTGCAATTTATCATAACATCATAAAGATTCAAAATAAGAGCTTTTCAGCAAGTCCACATACTCAACTATCATTTAGTCTTCCACAATTTCTAACACTCACGCAATATTTATGGGTATGAAGTTTCAGTCGGACACAGAGAAAGATAGGGGCTTTAATTTTTGCCTCCCAACCTTTTACCTCAAGGGTAATGTCAACAATAATAGTTCATGAAAACTTACATCCAATTAGCCATATATATCAGGATCTTTCCAACACATTGTGCTTGCCAAAGGATAAAATGTAAAAAGAAAAGGTGAAGATCACCATGACTGTTGCATGAATTACAAGACAAAAATAAAAGACATGCCCTTCGCAGAGGGAAGTAGAGGTTGTCATGTGCTTTTATGGTTGGATGCACAAAATCATAATGCGAAAGAACATCACTTTATATTGCACAAAATCTTAATGGACCTTTATTATGTAGTCTGTCGCTTTTATTTCTTCCACATCACAAGATCATATAAAGCTTATTTTCTCCACATTAATAAATCATACATATTTAGAGAGAAATTTTTATTGCTTGCAACGATGAAAACTTACTTGAAGGATCTTACTCAATCCATAGGTAGATATGGTGGACTCTTATGGCAAAACTAGGTTTAAGGATATTTGGAAGCACAAGTAGTATCTCTACTTGGTGCAAAGAATTTGGCTAGCATGAGAGGGAAAGGCCAGCTCAACATGTTGGATGATCCATGACAATATAATTTATTTCAGATGTAAGAAAACATAACCCATTACGCTGTCCTCCTTGTCCGGCGTCAACTCTTTAGCATGTCATATTTTAATGAGTGCTCACAATCATAAAAGATGTCCAAGATAGTATATTTATATGTGAAAACCTCTCTTTATTTATTACTTCCTATTAATTTCAATGATGACCAAAACTATGCTTGTCAACTCTCAACAATTTTTATTCATCATACTCTTTATATGTGAAGTCATTACTCTCCATAAGATCCATATGATCTCTTTATTTCTTTTTATCTTTTCTTTTATTCCCTCAAGATCATAGCAAGATAACCAAGCCCTTGACTCAACACTAATCTTTATTATATATAGCTCACAGACTCGATTACATAGAGGATCATAAAGCAAAACTCAAAACTAGATCATACTAAAACTTTTATTCTACTAGATCAAGATATTACCAAGAGGATCGAACTAAAAAACGGTAAAGATAAAAGTGTGATGGTGTTAAGATACCGGGGCACTCCCCCAAGCTTGGCAGTTGCCAAGGGGAGTGCCCATACCCGATGCTCAGTTCTTCTTTGTTGGTGAAGAAGGTGTTGGTGATGATGGATAGTCGCACATCGAGCGTAGGAGATCCTCCAATTTGCGGATAATGCCCTTGCGTGCAATGATATGCTCCTTCAACATAATATTTTCACTTGTGTGATACTTGTTTTGAATGCGAGCTAATTCAATCATCTTGAAAGCTTCAACCTCTATTGGGCTAAAGAGATTGTGATGAGGTTGAAGGATGTCTTCTTCTGCTACTGCTGGAACCTGATCCCCCATGGCCTTCTTGATCCCATCATCCTTGTTGATCTCTCCGAGCTCTTCTCTTTTCAGCTCTATCTTCATTAGCCAAGAATGTTGCCCTCGTTATCGAAGGAGGAGGGAGACGACATGATGCCTGGCCTTGACAACCCCGGCAGAAAACAGGTTGAAACCAAAAAACAGGAGATATTTGTGTGGTACGGTGGTCAAAACCTTCGGGAGATTATATAATGAATTTTTACCGACCAAAAGAAGTATTGTGCAATAAAACAGAGTCCGGAGAGCACACGAGGTGCCCACGAGGCAGGGGGGCGCCCAGGGGGTAGGGCGTGCCCTCCATCCTCGTGGAAGCCTCGTGTCTTTCCTGGACTGCTTCTTATTTTCCTATTTTCTTAAATATTCCAAAACGGAGAAAAATTGCTATTAGAACTATTAGAACTATTAGAACTATTTTGATTTTTATGGCACCGGAATGACAGACCTCCTTGATGACGTAAGGACCTTCCCATTTTGAGAGGAGTTTGCCTGCAAAAAATCCTAAACGAGAGTCGTATAGCAAAACATAATCACCTACATTAAACTCATGCTTTTGTATCCTTGTGTCATGCCATCTTTTAACCTTTTCTTTAAATAGTTTGGCATTCTCATAAGCATGGGTTCTCCATTAATCAAGTGAGCTAATGTCAAAAAGCCTCTTCGCACCGGCAAGTCTGAAATTATAATTGATCTCTTTAATGACCCAATATGCCTTATGTTCTAGTTCGAGAGGTAAGTGACAAGCTTTTCCATAAACCATTTTATACGGAGACATACCCATAGGATTTTTGTATGCAGTTCTATAGGCCCATAATGCATCATCAAGTTTCTTGGACCAATTCTTTCTAGATCTATTAACAGTCTTTTGCAAAATTAATTTAAGCTCTCTATTACTTAATTCTACTTAACCACTAGACTGTGGATGATATGGAGATGCAATTTTATGATTAACATCATACTTAGCAAGCATTTTACGAAAGGCACCATGAATAAAATGTGAACCACCATCAATCATTAAATATCAAGGGACTCCAAACCTTGGAAAAATAACTTCTTTAAGCATCTTAATAGAGGTGTTATGATCAGCACTACTAGTTGGAATAGCTTCTACCCACTTAGTAACGTAATCAACAGCAACTAAAATATGTGTATACCCAATAGAGGACGGAAATGGTCCCATATAATCAAAGCCCTAGACATCAAATGGTTCAATAACAAGTGAATAATTCATAGGCATTTCTTGACGTCTACAGATATTACCAATTCTTTGACATTCATCACAAGACAAGACAAACTTACGGGCATCCTTGAAGAGAGTAGGCCAATAAAAATCGGATTGCAATACCTTATGTGCAGTTCTATCTCCAGCATGGTGTCCTCCATAAGCCTCAGAGTGACACTTGCGTAGGATCTGTTCCTGTTCATGCTCAGGTACACAACGTCTAATAACACCATCTACTCCTTCTTTATAAAGGTGCGGATCATCCCAGAAGTAATGTCTTAAATCATAGAAGAACTTTTTCTTTTGCTGGTATGTGAAACTAGGTGGTATAAACTTAGCAACAACATAATTAGGATAATCAGCATACCATGGAGCAGTACGAGAAGCATTTATCACAGGTAATTGTTCATCAGGAAAGCTATCATCAATAGGTAGTGAGACATCAAGAACATTCTCTAACCTAGAAAAGTTGTCTGCAACGGGGTTCTCAGCTCCATTTCTATCAATAATATGCAAATCAAATTCTTGTAGCAAGAGAACCCATCTAATAAGTCTAGGTTTAGCATCTTTCTTTTCCATAAGATATTTAATAGGAGCATGATTAGTGTGAACAGTTACTTTAGAATCAACTATATAAGGTCTAAACTTATCACAAGCAAATACAACTGCTAAAAACTCCTTTTCAGTAGTAGCATAATTTCTTTGAGCACTATCTATAGTTTTACTAGCATATTGAATAACATTTAATTTCTTATCAACTCTCTGTCCTAGAACAGCCCCTACAGCATAATCACTAGCATCACACATAATTTCAAATGGTAAATTCCAATCAGGAGGTTGAACAATAGGTGCAGAAATCAAAGCTTTCTTAAGTATTTCAAATGCTTCTACACAATCATCATCAAAGACAAAAGGAACATATTTTTGTAAGAGATTAGTCAGAGGCCTAGAAATTTTTAGAAGTCCTTAATGAACCTCCTATAAAAACTAGCATGACCAAGGAAACTTCTTATGCCTTTAATGTCCTTAGGACACGACATCTTTTTAATAGCATCAACTTTAGCTTTATCAACTTCAATACCTCTTTCAAAAATTTTATGTCCCAAGACAATACCTTCATTAACCATAAAGTGGCACTTCTCCCAATTCAAGACAAGATTAGTTTCTTCACATCTCTGCAAAACTTGATCAAGGTTTTTTAAGAAATCATCAAAAGAAGTTCCATATACAGAAAAATCATCCATGAATACCTCAACAATCTTTTCACAAAAGTCATAGAATATAGCAGTCATACATCTTTGAAAGGTTGCAGGTGCATTGCATAAACCAAAGGGCATACGTCTATAAGCAAAGGTACCGAAAGGGCAAGTAAAAGTCATCTTTTCTTGATCCTCTTTTGATACAGGTATTTGAGAGAAACCAGAATAACCATCTAAAAAGCAAAAATGTGTATGTTTGGATAATCTTTCTAGCATTTGATCAATAAAAGGTAAAGGGTAATGATCCTTTTTAGTAGCTTTATTTAATTTGCGGAAATCAAATACTATTCTATAACCTGTAACAATTCTTTGTGGGATCAATTCATCTTTATCATTAGGAACAACAGTAATACCTCCCTTCTTAGGGACACAATGGACAGGGCTTACCCATTGACTATCAGCAATGGGATAAATTATATCTGCCTCCATAAGCTTTAGTATTTCTTTTCTTACCACTTCTTTAATCTTAGGATTTAACCATCGTTGGTGATCAACAACCGGTTTCGCATCCTTCTCCAAAAAAAATTATGCTGGCATAGAGTGGGACTAATGCCCTTAAGATCATCAAGAGTATATCCAATAGTAGCACGTTGCTTCTTCAGAATTTTCAGTAATTTCTTTTCCTCATGCTTTGAGAGGTTAGAACTAATAATAACAGGATATATCTCTTTCTCATCAAGATAAGCATATTTAAGAGTATCAGGTAAAGGTTTAAGCTCAAACACGGGATCACCCTTAGGTGGAGGACGATCCCCTAGGATTTCAACAGGCAAGTTGTGTTTCAAAATAGGTCCCTATTTAAAGACTACTTCATCTATTTCCCTTCTTTCATTCATAAACATATCATTTTCATGGTCTAGCAAATATTGTTCTAAAGGATCACTAGGAGGCACGGCAATAGAAGCAGGACCAATAATTTCATCTTTACTAGGCAATTCTTTATCATGGGGTTGTCTACGAAATTTAGCAAAATTAAACTCATGAGACATATCCCCCAAACCAATAGTAACAATATCATTTTTGCAGTCTATCCTAGCATTAACAGTATTCAAGAAGGGTCTTCCAAATATAATGGGACAAAAGTTATCTTGTGGGGAACCAAGAACAAGAAAATCAGCAGGATATTTAACCTTCCCACACAAGACTTCAACATCTCTAACAATCCCAATGGGTGAAATAGTATCTCTATTAGCAAGCTTAATTGTAACATATATCTCTTCTATCTCAGCAGGTGCAATATCATGCATAACTTCTTTATATAAGGAATGGGGTATTGCACTTGCACTAACACCCATATCACAAGCCATGATAGCAATGATCTCCTATTTTAACATAAATAACAGGCATGCCTACAACAGGTCTATGTTTATTTTTAGTATCAGGCCTAGCAATTCTAGCAGCTTCATCATAGAAGTAAATAACATGCCCATCAATATTATCAGCCAAGAGGTATTTAACCATAGCAACACTAGGTTCAACTTTAATTTGCTCAAAGGGAGTAGGTGTTCTAGTATTAGTCTTATGAACCATAGTTGAAGCTTTAGCATGATCCTTTATTCTAACAGGGAAAGGTGGTTTCTCAATATAAGTAGTAGGAACAACATGATCATTATAAGTGATAGTCTTTTCTTCAACTTTAATAGGTTCAACTACTTTTACTTCAATGGGAGGATTATATTTAAACCACTTCTCCTTAGGGAGATCAACATGAGTAGCAAAGGATTCACAGAAAGAAGCTGCTATCTCAGAGTCAAGTCCATATTTAGTGATAAATTCACGGAAAACATCGGTATCCATAAAATACTTAACACAATCAAACTTAGGTGTTATACCTCACTCCTTACCTTCGTCGAGGTCCCAATCTTCAGAGTTGCATTTAATTCTTTCCAATAAATCCCATTTGAATTCAATAGTCTTCATCATAAAAGAACCAGTACAAGAAATATCGAGCATGGAGCGATTATCGAGAGAAAGCCGAGCATAAAAATCTTGAATAATAATTTCTCTTGAGAGCTCATGATTGGGGCATGAATATAACATTGACTTAAGCCTCACCCAAGCTTGACCGATGCTTTCTCCTTCGCGACGCCAAAGATTATATATATAATTACGATCACGATTGACAAGATGCATAGGATAATACTTCTGATGAAATTCCAATTTTAATCAGTTGTAGTTCCATGATACCATATCATCACATAGCCTAAACCATGTCAATGCCTTTCCCTTCAAAGATAAAGGGAAGACCTTCTTCTTGATAACATCCTCGAGCATACCTGCAAGCCTAAATAATCCACAAACTTCATCTACATAGATTAGGTGCAAATCGGGATGTAATGTTCCATCTCCTGAAAAAGGATTAGCTAGCAATCTCTCTATCATACCTGAAGGAATTTCAAAGTAAACATTTTCAGTAGGTTCAGTAGGTTGAGGAGCAACTCTTTGCTCTACTGGTCGGGGTGAAGATACCCTGAACAAGCCCCTCAAAGGATTATGTTCCATAGTAACAAGTGACAATAAATTGCAACACACTATACAAATTTTTCCATACCAAATTCCACCTACCAAAGGCGCTTCACTCCTCGGCAACGGCGCCAGAAAAGAGTCTTGATGACCCACAAGTATAGGGGATCTATCGTAGTCCTTTCGATAAGTAAGAGTGTCGAACCCAACGAGGAGCAGAAGGAAATGATAAGCAGTTTTCAGCAAGGTATTCTCTGCAAGCACTGAAATTATCGGTAACAGATAGTTTTGTGATAAGGTAATTTGTAACGGGTAACAAATAATAAAAGTAAATAAGGTGCAGCAAGATGGCCCAAACCTTTTTGTAGCAAAGGACAAGCCTGGACAAACTCTTATATAAAGGAAAGAGCTCCCGAGGACACATGGGAATTATCGTCAAGCTAGTTTTCATCACGCTCATATGATTCGCGTTCGGCACTTTGATAATTTGATATGTTTTTGGACCGGTGCTTGGGTACTATCCTTCCTTGGACAAGCATCCCACTTATGATTAACCACTATTGCAAGCATCCACAACTACAACAGAAGTATTAAGGTAAACCTAACCATAGCATGAAACATATGGATCCAAATCAGCCCCTTACGAAGCAACGCATAAACTAGGGTTTAAACTTCTGTCACTCTAGCAACCCATCATCTACTTATTACTTCCCAATGCCTTCCAATAGGCCCAAACAATGGTGAAGTGTCATGTAGTCTATGTTCACATGACACCACTAGAGGAAAGACAACACACATCTCATCAAAATATTGAACGAATACCAAATTCACATGACTACTTATAGCAAGACTTCTCCCATGTCCTCAGGAACAAATGTAACTACTCACAAATCATATGCATGTTCATAATCAGACAGGTATTAATATGCATAATGGATCTAAACATATGATCTTCCACCAAGTAAACCAACTAGCATCAACTACAAGGAGTAATCAACACTACTAGCAACCCACAGGTACCAATCTGAGGCTTTGGGACAAAGATTGGATACAAGAGATGAACTAGGGTTTGAGATGAGATGGTGCTGGTGAAGATGTTGATGGAGATTGACCCCCTCCCGATGAGAGGATCGATGGTGATGATTTCCCCTCCCAGAGGGATGTTTCCCCGGCAGAATAGCTCCACCGGAGCCCTAGATTGGTTCCGCCAAGGTTCCCCTCGTGGCGGAGGAGTTTCATCCCGTAAGCTTGCTATGATTTTTTCCTCAACGAAAGACTCCATATAGCCAAAGATGGGCATCAGAGGGCTGCCAGGGGCGCCACGAGGCAGGGGCGCGCCCAGGGGGTAGGGCGCACCCCCCACCCTCGTGGACGGTGGGTGGCCCCCCTCTGGTACTTCTTTCACCCAATATTTTCTATATGTTCTGAAACTTGCTCCCGTGAAGTTTCAGGACTTTTGGAGTTGTGCAGAATAGGTCTCAAATATTTGCCCCTTTTCCAGCCCAGAATTCCAGCTGCCGGCATTCTCCCTCTTCATGGAAACCTTGTAAAATAAGAGAGAATAGGCATAAGTATTGTGACATAATGTGTAATAATAGCCCATAATGCAATAAATATCGATATAAAAGCATGACGCAAAATGGACGTATCAACGACAGAGACGTATCACTCCTTCTGCCTGCTGCAAACTTTCGCCTCCCTTGCCGGATCCCGCGCCGCTTCAATCCACATCGCCGCCATGGCCCCTAAGAGGAAGAGGGGTAGAACTCCCATGGCGGCAGACCCCCCAGCGGGGCCGGAGCCCGTGCTGGGCCGGTCCAGAGTGGTCAACCTCGAGGGGATGGACAAGGTCCAACACGCAATCTCCACCAACTCCAACGAGTGGAAGGCGACGAAGATCTGGCCCGCCTCCAGGCCTCCAACCGATCTGGAGGCCACCAACATCCCTCTTCATCTTCATGCCCTTTTCTCTGGCCAGCTGCCGTGTTCTCAGATTTCTTCAATGATGTGCTTACGCACTACCAAGTCCACGCGCTGCATCTCAACCCCGGGTCCATCGTCCTCCTCTCCGCCTTCGTGTTCTTGTGCGAGGCCTTCGTGGGCGTCGCCCCGTTCGTGGCCTTGCTCCGCCACTTCTTTTCCCTTTAGATGGTCGCCCATGGGCAGTGCTTGGGGTGCATGTCGCTTCGTGTGGTGGAGGCAACCACAGGCATTGGCATCGACACCGCGCTCCACCTGGACATGGAGGGGTTTCGAAAGCAATGGGTGTACATCGACACCACTATGTACAACCCCTTGCTCCTGATTCTGGCAGCCCCCGCGATGCCGAGCTCCGGCTAGGAGCATGTGGAGCTCGTTGATTCGTGACTCACGTGAGTCATCGCCAGGCTGGCTGACTTGAGGAAGGCATGGATGACGATGGCGATGGTGGTGAGCGAGTTCGTCCGGCGGCGCATCGCCCCACTCCCGCACCAGTCCCGCCCAATGTGGGCCTTCACTGGCCGCAAAGACGCCATGAGGCTTCAGAAGCATTTGCTCCCTTCCAGCACACTGCGCGGAGTGCTCCGCCTCCTGACCAGCGGAGAACCCGTCGCGCTTACTTCAGGAGGGTCCCCCTTGTACAATTACCCGAATTGGGGAGCCTTCGCCAGGAAGATGACGCGCTTCAATGAGTGGGGGCTGCTTCCCAAGGACCATGTGGGGCCCCGTGACAACCCCTTACTGGTGACCCCGGGGTCCGAGGGTCCTGAGGTGTGTGTGCCCCTGCGACAGCGACGGGGGAGCCTCCCGAGCCGTGCGTTGCTCAAGCATCCATTCTCACCCCTCCGAGCGGCGGCGAAGACGCCTCTCCTGGGGACATGGTAGCCACCCGCATAGCAGGAGGCCATGTGCTAGGTTCCAGCATGCTGCTCTTTGGTCCCTGCATGTCTCGGAGGAGGAACGAGTCCGATGGTAGCCGCAGCCCTGCCCCGGGGACCCTGAAGAGGAGGAAGTGGATCGCCATGGATGAGTAAGCACCCGGCCTTCCTTGATTCTCGCACATCTTGTTTCTCTGACTCTTGTTCCTTGAGTTCCCCTTTGACGAAGGAACGAGCGTGTCTCGGCCACCACCTCTGGAGGGCGCCGGTCCCGTGGTGATCTTGTGCCTCGTGAGTCGCGCGGCTGCGCGTAAGAAGGCATCCGCACCAGAGTCAGGGCCACCCCTGGGGCGGCCTCAGGCCTGCATTCCTGGCATCCCTCTTCATGAGTGGCCTCCGGAGTGTAGGGGCACTGCCAAGCGCTCCCCCACTGATCCTCACCGGCAAATGGGCGGCTCGTGCAATGGCGCCATCTTCAAGAATGGGGTGAGCCCACGTCGGGCCCTGCTTCGGACCAGAGGACCGGGTGGTGGAGCCCCAGCCCCCGGGCCCCTTCCGAAGATGGGTGATTCTTCACACGCCTCCTATGCTGATCGGGGCACGAAAGAAAACCCCGACCAGGCGTTGGAGCTCATGTGCGGGTGCAGCACCGTGCATCACGGCCTTCTTCAGGAGGCAGCGAGCGCGCTACGCCTCCTTGGCGTGGAGCTCGGCAATGTCGACACGCACCTTGAGGCGGAGCATTTGTGTCTGGCACGCGAGTGGCGCCAGCTCGAGGTCGCTATCAACTTTGGTCGTTTGTAGCGCAAGCACGATCATGCGGAGGCCAAGGAGTCCCTTGCCGCGGTGAGGGAGGCCCGTGATCGTGTCCTTGAGGAGGCTCGAGCCGCGGATTGCCGACGCGAGGCGGCCAAGAGGCGCGAGAAGGAGCTTCAAGCTTCAAACGCCGCCCTCAAGCGGCAAGTCCAGGCGCGCAAAGCCATTCTCACCGCCTCGGGGGTGGGCCGCCTATGAGCGAAGCTAGACTCCACATGCTTGAGGACACGCTGACGCTGGAGGCGCTGGAGGGCGAGCGGCTAGAGGTGATAGAATGCCAAGTGGCCACCGCCGAGGACACCCTCACCTCCCGGGAGGCAGCAATCCAGGGGAGGCCAATGAGAGGGTGGCGGGGGTACGTGGGGCCCTCACCAAGGACAATTGCCGGAGGCTGAAGCTTCAGGATACTCGTTTCTGCATACGGCGGGGCGAGCTGATGGGCGAGGCTGATGGCCTCAAGAAGAAGCTAGCAGTGGCGGAGCGACGCGAGAAGGCTGCGGTGGATGCTTAGGCCGCGGTTGAGGCCGAGCTGTCTTTTATCTATATAAGCACGTGGAGGATGTCACTTCCCTCGTAGAGAAGGCTTCGAACGAGGCAGAGCGAGCCCTGGGATTACAACACACGCTCTCCGAAATGTTCCAGGCCCTTGAGCATCGGGCCAACCGGGCCCTGGGCAGCATCAGTGATGAGAACGTCTCTAGCCCGCTTGTTGCCGACGATGCTGGCTATCTCAGTTTCTTCACTAGGGTCTTGGAACGTCTTGAAGGTGGGGCTATGAAGGAGCGCCAGCTTGTCGAAGAGAAGAGCCGCGACCTTCGCGTGCGGCCTAGCGCATCTTCAGCCACCTTCTTCGCTTCGATCCTGACTTTGACTTCGAGGCCGTGATAGCCCCTGTGCCTGAGGTGATTCATGGCGCCCTAGCAGACTGGGTGGAGGATCACATGGACGACCTGATCGAGGAGCTTGCCCCTGCCGGCAACGAGGGCCCGCCTGTGATCGAGGAGAGTGGGGCCGACGACAACGGCGGTGGCATAACCGATGGTAACAGTGCGTCTCCCTAGGCTACCTTTCCCCTGTTTTCTAGTTAAGACTTTGAATGTGACCCTGCGGGGATGTGAAAGCACTTTCGAAAGAACTTCTTTATGATGTATTGAGTATCATTGCACTCTCCCTTTTGCCGCCTTCCCTTTGCTTTTCGAGCACCCGCAACCCCTAAGCAGGGGTGGATCATTATCGTTACGCCAGGTCATGGTGCCCGGCCAAGGTCAGGAGGCAGACGCTTGCCGGAGACCTCAGGCCGCGCATACCCGCAGGCTCGCTCAAGAGCGTCACGTAAGGATTCGGACGCCAAGGTCTTGGCGAGGTGTGCGCGTGGGTGAGCCCGCGGCTGTTGTGGCCATGGCCCTCAGGGCGTCTTCAGTGCCGCTGGGCTGACCCAAGCATGCACACCGTGCCCAGCCCCCGCTCGCGGGGTGAGAGAGAGAGAGAGAGAGATAGATAGATAGAGAGAGAGAGAGGCTGGCAGCCGTCATACCTCCTTAAAAACAACATTCAAGACGGGAAAGGCTGCGAGGAGAAAAATTCCCATCCCCCCATTTGGACAAAGACGAAAGAGCTCCAAATTTTAGTCCAGGAAACAGCAAATTCGATGACAAAAGAGGGCGAAAAACAGCCGCATCTGGCGCCTACACTAGTCTTCCCACCAGCGCGGAGCATGGGGCCTCCACTTGGCGTGGGCATAGTCGCTGTAAGACCGTGTCGTCTGCCAGCCCGGAGCATGGGGCTTTGCTACTTCTTGAGCTTGCGTTGGATTTTCCCTTGAAGAGGAAAGGGTGATGCAGCAAAGTAGAGATAAGTACTTCTCTCGATTTAAGAACCAAGGCATCAATCCAGTAGGAGACAACGAACAAGTCACTGAATACCTGCACAAACAATCAAACAACTTGCACCCAACGCGATAAAGGGGTTGTCAATCGCTTCACGGTTACTTGCAAAAGTGAGATCTGGTAGAGATAGATAAACGGTAAATTAAATATTTTTCGTATTTTTGGTTTATAGATCGGAAAGTAAAAGATTGCAAAATAGTAGACCAAAAACTTATAGATGGAAAATAGACCCGGGGGGCATAGGTTTCACTAGAGGCTTCTCTCAAGATAGAAAATAATGCGGTGGGTGAACAAATTACTGCCGAGCAATTGGTAGAAAAGCGCAAAGTTATGACAATATCTAAGGCAGTGATCATGAATATAGGCATCACGTTCGTGTCAAGTAGACCGAACCAATTCTGCATCTACTACTATTACTCCACACATCAACCGATGTCCAGCATGCATCTAGAGTATTAAGTTCATAAACAACGGGGTAACGCATTAAGCAAGATGACATGATGTAGAGGAATTAACTCAAGCAATATGATGAAAACCCCATCTTTTTATCCTCGATGGCAACAATACAATACGTGCCTTGCTGCCCCTACTGTCACTGGGAAAGGACACCACAAGATTGAACCCAAAGCTAAGCACTTCTCCCATTGTAAGAAAAACCAATCTAGTTGGCCAAACCAAACCGATAGTTTGAAGAGATTACAAAGATACCAAATCATGCATAAAAGAATTCAGAGGAAATTCAAATAATATTCATAGATAAGCTGATCATAAATCCACAATTCATCGGATCTCAGCAAACACACTGCAAAAGAGTATTACATCGAATAGATCACCAAGAACATCAAGGAGAACTTGGTATTGAGAATCAACAGAGAGAAGAAGCCATCGAGCTACTAGCTATGGACTCGTAGGTATGTGGTAAACTACTCACGCTTCATCACAAGGGCAATAGAGTTGATGTACAAGCACGGAGCATGGGGCTTACACTAGTCTTCCCACCAGCGCGGAGCATGGGGCCTCCACTGGGCGTGTGCATAGTCGCTGTAAGACCGTGTCGTCTGCCAGCGCAGAGCATGGGGCTTTGCTACTTCTTGAGCTTGCGTTGGTTTTTCCCTTGAAGAGGAAAGGATGATGTAGCAAAGTAGAGATAAGTATTTCCCTCTGTTTGAGAACCAAGGTATCAATCCAGTAGGAGACAACGAACAAGTCACTAAACACCTGCACAAACAATCAAACAACTTGCACCCAACGCGATGAAGCGGTTGTCAATCCCTTCACGGTTACTTGCAAAAGTGAGATCTGATAGAGATAGATAAATGGTAAATTAAATATATTTTTATTTTTGGTTTATAGATCGGAAAGTAAAATATTGCAGAATAGTAGACTAGAAACTTATATGATGGAAAATAGACCCGGCCATAGGCTTCACTAGAGGCTTTCTCTCAAGATAGAAAATAATACGGTGGGTGAACAAATTACTGCCGAGCAATTGATAGAAAAGCGCAAAGTTATGACGATATCGAAGGCAATGATCATGAATATAGGCATCACGTCCGTGTCAAGTAGACCGAACCGATTATGCATTTACTACTACTACTCCACACATCGACCACTATCCAGCATGCATCTAGAGTATTAAGTTCATAAAGAACGGAGTAACGCATTAAGCAAGATGACATGATGTAGAGGAATTAACTCAAGAAATATGATGAAAACCCCATCTTTTTATCCTCGATGCCAACAATACAATACGTGCCTTGCTACCCCTTGTCACTGGTAAAGGACACCGCAAGATTGAACCCAAAGCTAAGCACTTCTCCCATTGCAAGAAAAACCAATCTAGTTGGACAAACCAAACCGATAGTTTGAAGAGAATTACAACGATATCAAATTATGCATAAAAGAATTCAGAGGAGATTCAAATAGTATTCATACATAAGCTGATCATAAATCCACAATTCATCAGATCTCGACAAACACACCGCAAAAGAGTATTACATCGAATAGATCTCCAAGAACATCGAGGAGAACATGGTATTGAGAATCAAAGAGAGAGAAGAAGCCATCTAGCTACTAGCTATGGACCCGTAGGTCTGTGGTAAACTACTCATGCTTCATCACAAGGGCAATAGAGTTGATGTAGAAGCGCGGTGCATGGGGCCTGCACTAGGCTTCCCACCAGTGCAGAACATGGGGCCTCCACTGGGCGTGGGCATGGTCGATGTAAGACTGTGTCGTCTGCCAGCGGGGAGCATGGGGCTTTGCTACTTCTTGAGCTTGCGTTAGTTTTTCCCTTGGAGAGGAAAGGGTGATGCAGCAAAGTAGAGATAAGTATTTTCCTCAGTTTGAGAACCAATGTATCAATCCAGTAGGAGACAACGAACAAGTCACTGGATACCTGCACAAACAAACATGATTAAGGGGTTGTCAATCCCTTCACGGTTACTTGCAAAAGTGAGATCTGGTAGAGATAGATAAATGGTAAATTAAATATTTTTGGTATTTTTGGTTTATAGATCGGAAAGTGGAAGATTGCAAAATAGTTGACCAAAAACTTATATGATGGAAAATAGCCCCGGGGGCCATAGGTTTCACTAGAGGCTTCTCTCAAGATTGAAAATAATACGGGGGTGAACAGATTACTGCTGAGCAATTGATAGAAAAGCACGAAGTTATGACGATATCTAAGGCAATGATCATGAATATAGGCATCACGTCCGTGTCAAGTAGAACGAACCGATTCTACATCTACTACTATTACTCCACACATCGACCACTATACATCATGAATCTAGAGTATTAAGTTCATAAAGAACGGAGTAACGCATTAAGCATGATGACATGATGTATAGGAATTAACTCAAGCAATATGATCAAAACCCCATCTTTTTATCCTCGATGCCAACAATACAATACGTGCCTTGCTGCCCCTACTGTCACTAGGAAAGGACACTTCAAGATTGAACCCAAAGCTAATCACTTCTCCCATTGCAAGAATAAACAATCTAGTTGGCCAAACCAAACCGATAGTTCGAAGAGAATTACAAAGATATCCAATCATGCATAAAAGAATTCAGAGGAAATTCAATTAATATTCATAGATAAGCTGATCATGAATCCACAATTCATCGGATCTCGGCAAACACACCGCAAAAGACTATTACATCGAATAGATCCCCAGGAACATCGAGGAGAACATGGTATTGAGAATCAAAGAGAGAGAAGAAGCCATCTAGCTACTTGCTATGGACCCATAAGTCTATGGTAAACTACTCACGCTTCATTGCAAGGGCAAGAGAGTTGATGTAGAAGCCCTCCGTGATCGAATCCCCCTCCGGCAGGGTGCCAGAAAAGGTCCCTAGATGGGATCTCGTGGGTACAGAAGGTTGCGGCCGTGGAAAAGTGTTTTCGTGGATGCCTCATATGGTTTGGGGATATATGGGAATATATAGGCGCAGAAATTAGGTCAAGAGGTGCACGAGGGGCCCACAAGGGTGGGGGCGTGCCCTACCACCTTGGTGCGCCCTCCTTCCTTGTGGCCGCCTTTTGGCTCCTCCGACTACATATCCAAGTCTCCTGGTTGTCTTCTGGTCCAAAAAAATCATCGCGAAGTTTTATTCCGTTTGGTATTCCCTTTCTGCCAAACTCAAAAACATGGAAAACAGGAACTGGCACTGGGCTCTAGGTTAATAGGTTAGTCCCAAAAATAATATAAAATAGCATATTAATGCATATAAAACATCCAAAACAGATAATATAATAGCATGTAACAATCAAAAATTATAGATACGTTGGAGACGTATCAAGCATCCCCAAGCTTAATTCGTGCTCGTCCTCGAGTAGGTAAATAATAAAAACAGAATTTTTGATGTGGAATGCTACCTAACATATTTATCCATGTAATTTCTTTATTGTTCCATGAATGTTCAGATCCGTATGATTCAAAACAAAGGTTTAATATTGACATAAAAACTATAATACTTCAAGCATACTAACAAGGCAATTATGTCTTCTCAAAATAACATGGCCAAAGAAAGTTTATCCCTACAAAATCACATAGTCTGTCTCTGCTCCATATTCATCACACAAAATATTCAAATCATGCACAACTCCGATGACAAGCCAAGCAATTGTTTCATACTTTTGATGTTCTCAAACCTTTTCAACTTTCACGCAATACATGAGCGTGAGCCATGGGCATAGCACTATAGGTGGAATAGAAGGTGGTTCTGGAGAAGACAAAAAGAAGGACATAGTCTCACATCAACTAGGCGTATCAACGGGCTATGGAGATGCCCATGCAACGGATGCACTAGAGCTATAAGTTTGTGAAAGCTCAAAAAAACTAAGTGGGTGTGCATCCAACTTGCTTGCTCATCAAGACCTAGGGCAATTTGACGAAGCCCATCATTGGAATATACAAGCCAAGTTCTATAATGAAAAATTCCCACTAGTATAAGAAAGTGACAAAATAGGAGACTCTCTATCATGAAGATCATGGTGCTACTTTGAAGCACAGTTGTGGTAAAAAGGATAGTAACATTGCCCTTTCTCTCTTTTTCTCTCCTTTTTTTCTTTTCTCTTTTTTTCTCTCTCTTTTTTTGGGCCTTCTCTTTTTCTTATTGTGGCCTTTTCTCTCTTTTTTTATTTCCTCACATGGGACAATGCTCTAATAATGAAGATCATCACACTTTTATTTACTTACAACTGAAAAATTACAACTCAATACTAGAACAAAATATGATCTATATGAATGCCTCCAGCGGTGTACCGGGATGTGCAATGACTCAAGACCGACATGTGTAAAAAATAATGAATGGTGGCTTTGCCACAAATATGATGTCAACTACATGATCATGCAAAGCAATATGACAATGATGATGTGTGTCATAATAAATAGAACGGTGGAAAGTCACATGGCAATATATCTCAGAATGGCTATGGAAATGCCATAATAGGTAGGTATGGTGGCTGTTTTGAGGAAGGTATATGGTGGGTTTATGGTACAGGCGAAAGTTGCGCTACTAGAAAGGCTAGCAATGGTAGAAGTGTGAGAGTGTGTATAATCCATGGACTCAACATTAGTCATAAAGAACTCACATACTTATTGCAAAATCTATTCCTAGGGGGATAGATTGGTAGGAAAATACTGTCACTCTTCCCCGACCGCCACTCATAAGGAAGGCAATCAAAAAATATCTCATGCTCGAACTTCGTTACATAACGGTTCACCATATGTACATGCTACGGGACTCACAAACCTCAACACAAGTATTTCTCAAATTCACAACTACTCACTAGTGTGACTCCAATATCACGATATTCATATCTCAAAACTATCATAAGGAATCAAACTTCTCATAGTATTCAATGCACTTTATATGAAAGTTTTTATTATATCCCTCTTGGATGCCTATCATATTAGGACTAAATTTATAACCGAAGCAATTTACCATGATATTAAAGACTCTCAAAATAATATAAGTGAAGCATGAAATTTCATCAATTTCTATAAAATAAAACCATCGCCGTGCTCTAAAAAGATATAAGTGAAGCACTATAGCAAAATTGCCTAGCTCAAAAGATATAAGTGAAGCACATAAAGTATTCTAATAAATCACGATTCATGCGTGTCTATCTCAAAAAGTGTGTACAGCAAGGATGATTGTGGAAAGCTAAAAATCAAACATCAAATCATACAAGACGCTCCAAGCAAAACACATATCATGTGGTGAATAAAAATATAGCCTCAAGTAAAGTTACCGATAGACGAAGACAAAAGAGGGAATGCCTTCCGGGGCATCCCCAAGCTTAGGCTCTTGGTTGTCCTTGAATATTACCTTGGGGTGCCTTGGGCATACCCAAGCTTAGGCTCTTGCCACTCCTTATTCAATAGTCCATCAAATCCTTACCCACAATTTGAAAACTTCACAACACAAAACTCAACAGAAAATCTCATAAGCTCCGTTAGTATAAGAAAATAAATCACCACTTTTGGTACTGCCGTGAACTCATTATTTATTTATATTGGTGTAATATCTACTGTATTCCAACTTTTCCAATGTTCATACCGACCGATACTACCCATAGATTCATCAAAATAAGCAAACAAGACATAGGAAACAGAAGCTGTCAAAAACAGAACAGTCTGTAACAATCTGGATATTTAAAATGCTTCTGTAACTCCAAAATTTCTGAACAATTAGGAAAACCTAAGAAATTTGTTTAGTAATCTTCTGCAAAAAGAATCAGAATTTTATCACGCTTCTGTTAAAAATGAGAATTGTTTTCCTGAGTGCAAAAGTTTCTGTTTTTCAGCAAGATCGAATCAACTATCACTGTAAGCTATCCCAGAGGTATTACTTGGAACAAACACTAATTAAAACACATAACCACATCTAACCAGATGCTAGATGAATTATTTATTGTAAAACAGAACCTAAAAAGCAAAAACAAAAATAAAATTGGGCTGCCTCCCAACAAGCGCTATTGTTTAACGCCCTTAGCTAGGCATAAAACATGAATAGATCTAGGTATTGTCATCTTTGGCATGCAATCCATCAGTAGCTATCATAATAGATTCCTAAGGCAATTTAATTTTCTTTCTTGCAAAGTGTTCCATGCCCTTCCTTAATGGAAATCTAATATTTCCTTCTTTTATATCAATAATTGCACCAATCGTTCTAAGGAAAGGTCTACCAAGAGTAATAGGACATGTAGGATTCAATCTATATCAAGAACAATGAAATCTACCGGCACATAATTCCTATTTGCAACAATAAGAACATCATTAATCCTTCCCATAGGTTTCTTAATAGTGGAATCCGCAAGATGCAAATTTAAAGAACAATCATCAAATTCATGGAAACCTAACACATCACATATAGTTTTTGGAATTGTGGAAATGCTAGCACCCAAATCACAAAAAGCATGGCACTCATAATCTTTAATCTTAATCTTAATAGTAGGTTCCCACTCATCATAAAGTTTTCTAGGTATAGAAATTTCCAATTCAAGCTTTTCTTCAAAAGATTGCATCATAGCATCAACGATATGTTTAGTAAAAGCTTTGTTTTGATTATAAGCATGAGGGGTATTCAACATGGATTGCAACAAGGAAATACAATATATTAAAGAACAATTATCATAATTAAATTCCTTGAAATCCAAAAGAGTTGGTTCATTGCTACCTAAAGTTTTGACCTCTCCAATCCCACTTTTATCAATTTATGCATCAAGATCAAAAACTCCGAATCATTTGGACACCTTTTAACTAAAGTGACTCATCTCCAGTCCCATCTTTATCAAGATTTATATTGGAAAACAAAGATTCAATAGGAGTCACATAAATCACTTTAAGATCTTCACCATTATTTTCACAAAAACTAGAAGAACACGTTTTTACAACCCAATCTTTTTTAGCATGCATCTTAGCGGTTCTTTCTTTGCACTCATCAATGGAAATTCTCATAGGTTTGAGAGATTCATTGGTATCATGCTTGGGTAGAATAGATCTAAGTTTCAAAGAATCAACATCAAGATAAATTCTATCCATGTTCCTAGCCAAATCATCAATCTTAAGCATTTTTTCTTCAATCAAGGTATTGAAATTGTTTTGCGAACTCATAAATTCTTTAACACTGTTCTCAAAATCAGAGGGCATATTATTATAATTTCCATAAGAATTGTTGTAGGAATTACCATAATTATTAGAGGAATTGCTAGCAAACGGCCTAGGATTAAAATTACCTCTATACGCGTTATTACCAAAATTGTTCCTACCAATAAAATTCACTTCCATAGATTCATTACTATTCTCAATCAAAGTAGACAAAGGCATATCATTGGGATCAATAGAAGCACTCTTACTAGCAAATAATTTCATAAGCTCATCCATCTTTCCACTCAAAACATTAATCTCTTCAATCGTATGCACTTTTTTACTAGTGGAAAATCTTTCAATATGCCATTGAGAATAATTAACCATAATATTATCTAGGAGTTTAGTAGCTTCTCCTAAGGTAATCTTCTATATCTAAATAGCTAGCCCCCACTAAGATATTTCTCTCAACATGCAAGCATGCCACCTCATCATTCAACATGCATAAGAAAAGGTCCACCTCAACATGCAACCATGCATATTAAAAATCCACTACAACATGCATGCATGTAAAATTCCATTTTATTATGCTATTTACATTTAATTCTTATATACTTTCAGAAACTATAGTTTCAAGAATTCATGTTCCATATAACCAAAATCTCATGGAAATATTGCAAACATTCCCACAACAACATGCGGGGCATCATCTAGTTTCCATAAAAGTACCTCCCGCGGCCGAATATAAAAGATTTCTAGAAGCAAAATTCAATCCGACATAAAAATTGTGTATAATCATTCAAAAATTCAAACCATGAGTAGGGTAATTTGATATCGTCAATTTCATCCTCTCCCAAGATTGTGCAACATGTTCACGATCAAGTTGCTTAAAATTCATAATATCGTTCCTAAGGGAAATGATCTTAGCGGGAGGAAAATACTTGGAAATAAAAGCATCTTTACACTCATTCCATGAATCAATACTATTTTTAGGCAAAGATGAAAACCAATTTTTAGCACAATCTCGAAGCGAGAACGGAAATAGCTTCAATTTAACAATATCATTATCCACATCTTTTTTCTTTTGCATACCACACAAATCAACGAAATTGTTTAGATGGGATGCGGCGTCTTCACTAGAAAGGCCGGAAAATTGATCTTTCATAACAAGATTCAGCAAAGCGGCATTAATTTCACAAGATTCTGCATTAGTAGTGGGAGCAATTTGATTACTAATAAAATCATTATTATTGGTGTTGGAAAAGTCACACAATTTGGTATTCTCTTGAGCCATCGTGACAAAGCAAGCAATCCAACACACGAGCACACAAAAAGCAAGCGAAGAAGACGAATGGAAGAGGGGAGAAGAAAAGGCAAATCTTTTCGAAAATCGTTTTAGAAGTGGCGGAGAGGAAAACAAGAGGCAGATGGCGAATAATGTGTTGCAAGAAATGAGAGTTTATGATGGCTACTTGGTATGGCTCGACTTGCCGTTGATCTCCCCGGCAATGGCACCAGAAATTCTTCCTGCTACTTCTTGAGCTTGTGTTGGTTTTTACCTTGAAGAGGAAAGGGTGATGCAGCAAAGTAGAGATAAGTATTTCCATCAGTTTGAGAAACAAGGTATCAATCCAGTAGGAGACAACGCACAAGTCACCGGATACCAGCAGAAACAATCAAACAACTTGCAGCCAACGCAATAAAGGGGTTGTCAATCCCTTCACGGTTACTTGCAAAAGTGAGATATGATATATATAGATAAACGGTAAAGTAAATATTTTTGGTATTTTTGGTTTATAGATTGGCAAGTAAAAGATTGCAAAATAGTAGATCAGAAACTTATATGATGGAAAATAGACCCGGGGGCCATAGGTTTCACTAGAGGCTTCTCTCAAGATAGAAAATAATACGGTGGGTGAACAAATTACTGCCAAGCAATTGATAGAAAAGCGCAAAGTTATGACGATATCTAAGGCAATGATCATGAATATAGGCATCACGTCCGTGTCAAGTAGACCGAAACTATTCTGCATCTACTACTACTACTCCACACATCGACCGCTATCCAGCATGCATCTAGAGTATTAAGTTCATAAAGAATGGAGTAACGCATTAAGCAAGATGACATGATGTAGAGGAATTAACTCAAGCAATATGATGAAAACCCCATCTTTTCATCCTCGATGACAACAATACAATACGTGCCTTGCTGCCTCTACAGTCACTAGGAAAGGACACCGCAAGATTGAACCCAAAGCTAAGCACTTCTCCGATTGCAAGAAAAACCAAACCAATAGCTCAAAGAGAATTACCAAGATATCAAATCATGCATAAAAGAATTCAGAGGAGATTCAAATAATATTAGATAAGTTGATCATAAATCCACAATTCATCGGATCTCGGAAAACACACCGCAAAAGAGTATTGCATCGAATAGATATCCAAGGACATCAAGGAGAACATGGTATTGATAATCAAAGAGAGAGAGAGAGAAGGCCATCTAGCTACTAGCTATGGACCCGTAGGTCTGTGGTAAACTACTCATGCTTCATCGGAAGGGCAATAGAGTTGATGTAGAAGCCCTCCATGATCGAATCCCCCTTCGGCAAGGTGCCTGAAGAGGTCTCTAGATGGGATCTCACGGGTACAGAAGGTTGCGGCGGTGGAAAAGTGTTTTCGTGGATGCCTCTGTTGGTTTGGGGATATATGGTTATATATATGCGCAAAAATTAGGTCAGGAGGTGCATGAGGGGCCCACAAGGGTGGGCTGTGCGCTCTCCATCCTTATGGCCGCCTCGTGGCTCCTCCGACTTCATCTCCAATTCTCCTGGTTGTCTTGTGGTCCAAGAAAAATCATCGCGGAGGTTTTATTACGTTTTGACTCCGTTTGGTATTCCTTTTATGCGAAACTCAAAAAAAGGGAAAAACAGGAACTGGCACTAGGCTCTAGGTTAATAGGTTAGTCCCAAAAATAATATAAACTAGCATATTAAACATCCATAATAGATAATATAATAGCATGGCACAATCAAAAATTATAGATACGTTGGAGATGTCTCAGGATTCCACTGGGCATGGGCATAGTCGTTGTAAGACTGTCGTCTGCCAGCGCGAAGCATGGGGCTTCCACTTGGGCGTGGGTGGGAGCCCTTGCGGCGCTGTGGGGTGGCGCGCCGGGGGACTCCGGGGTGTGTACAACCCCACTCATTATCACGTGAGAGTGCCACGGGGAGAGCCTTGGGAGGCGCAAGATGCTCCATGCCACCGGGACACAGGGGCCCGTCCCTCGCCACCAGGCATGCAGTGGCGGGGAGTGACCGTCGCTGGGCCCTTCCACCGGGGAAGGAGAAGGTCCCAGGCACATCACCCCAACGTGCTTCGCCAGGGGGTGCCTGGACTCGCGGGGGGCTCCGCAGTCTTGTGGAGGGGGAGGAATCGGGGCCCTAGCGAGCACCTCAGTTGTGCTGGTGCGGGCGAGCCATGGCATGGGTCATGGCTTGCCTAGCCCACCACATCGCGAGTTCCCTGATTCCTATCGAGTTCCTCGTGGGGGCCCCGGCCTTGGGGCTCCTGAGGGCTCCGTGCCGGGGCGCCCGGCCTGGCCGTCGTTCCGCGAGCGCGCCATTGGAAGAGTGAAGGAAATATGCCCTGGAGGCAATAAAAAAGTTGTTATTTTATATTTCCTTATTCATGATAAAGGTTTATTATTCATGCTAGAATTGTATTGATCGGAAACCTTAATACATGTGTGAACACATAAACAACACTGTGTCCCTAGTGAGCCTCTACTGGACTAGCTCGTTGATCAAAGATGGTTAAGGTTTCCTAACCATGGTCATGAGTTGTCATTTGATAATTGGATCACATCATTAGGAGAATGATGTGATGGACAAGACCCATCCGTTGGCTTAGCATTATGATCGTTCAGTTTTCTTGCTATTGCTTTCTTCATGTCAAATACATATTCCTTCAACTATGAGATTATGCAACTCCTAGATACAGGAGGAATGCCTTGTGTGCTAAAAAATGTCACAACGTAACTGGGTGATTATAAAGATGCTCTACAGGTATCTCCGAAGGTTTTTGTTGAGTTGGCATAGATCAAGATTGGGATTTGTCACTCCGAGTATCGGAGAGGTATCTCTTGGCCCTCTCGGCAATACACATCATAAGCTTGCAAGCAAATGACTAAGGAGTTAGTAACGAAGTGATGTATTATGGAACGAGTAAAGAGACTTGCCGGTAAGGAGATTGAATTAGGTATGAAGATACCGACAATCGAATATCGGGCAAGTAACATACCGATGGACAAAGGGAATTACGTATGTTGTCATAATGGTTCGACCGATAAAGATCTTTGTAGAATATGTAGGAGCCAATATGGGCATCCGGGTTCTGCTATTGGTTATTAGCCGGAGAGGTGTCTCGGTCATGTCTACATAGTTCTCAAACCTGTATGGTCCGCATGCTTAACGTTATATGGCGATATAGTATTATATGAGTTATGTGATTTGGTGACCGAATGTTGTTCGGAGTCCCGGATTAGATCACAGACATGACGAGGAGTCTCGAAATGGTCAACAGGTAAATATTGATATATCTATAGGACGACGGTATTCGGACACCGGAAGTGTTTCGGTGGGTACCGGGTACTTATCAGGTCACCGGAAGGGGTTCAGGCACCCCCGACAAAAGATATGGGCCTTATGGGCCAAGAGGGGAAACGCACCAGCCACAACGGGCTGGTGCGCCCCCCATATGGGCCGGCTAAGGTGGAGAAGGAAAGGAGAAGGAGGAAAGGAAATAAAGGGTCCCCTTTCCTTTCCCCATCCCCCTCTTTCCCTCTGACAAATAAGGCAGGGGGCGCGCCACTTGGGAGGACCCCAAGTAGGATTCGGCCTACTTGGGGCACCTCCTGACTGCCTTCCCTCTCCCTCCCACCTATATATATATATATATATATATATATATATATAGTAGCACTATTCTGATCCCGGGATCAGAATAGTTATTTGGATCACGATCAGCCCTATATAGAGGCGATGGGTTGTTCCCAAACTCCTTAAACGGTGGTGACAAAAGTAAAAAAATCCAGTCCCTCCAGCTCCCTCCCAATCCCCCGATCCCACCAGCTCCTGTGAACTTCTCGATCCACCAGCTCCCTCCCAATCCCCCGATCCCCGCTGCGCCCCAGTACCCCGCGCCGCCGCCGCGCGTTCTCCCAGACCACCTTAGTCGAGTTTACCCGCCACCACTTGCCCACACGCCCCATGGGCCCCGCGCCACCGGACCCGCACGCTGCAGGAGATCCCTGACGCAGTCCTCGATTGTGCGCCCTCCCTAGATCATCCCACCGTCGTGCGCCTCTCCGGATTCTCCTGCCGTCACGTGCCCTCCCCGGAATCCCACATTCCCCGCCAGATCCCGCCTCCCCTCCATGCTGAAGCTGCCGCACCTCTCCACCATGCGTCGCATGGTGGAGACAATATTTGGGGCGGCGCCTGGCCACTGCGCGCCTCCGCGGGGCCCTGCCACCTCAGCCTCCTCCCGGTGGTGCTCCTCCGCCGACGAGGCGCCCCAGATCCGGTGACGAGCTCATGGCCCACACATCGCTGCAGGGTACCTCCTCCCACTGACGCCCGACACCTTGTTGCCCATCGCATTCTTCCTCCCCATGTGGCCGCATCTGGTCTTCTTGAGTCACATGCCAGCTACTGCACTATTGCTGACCCATTGAAGTTTTTGTGTTGCTGCAGCACGGCGGAGAGGGTTCACCGCCTCCCCGTGCCTCTCTCTCCCCTCACCTCATTCCCTTGTCCTCAAGAGAGGCGCAACGATAGAGGGATCGGTGTTGAACAAATCCTGTTATATGCCAAGTTCAACCAGAGCGACTACTGCAGTTCGCCCTACTTAACAAGGGCATTTAAAAGTAGATGATGTTGTACAGTTGGTGATGCAGCTATGGATATTGTGCATGATGCTGCTACTATGTGCAACAGGGGATTTGCTTTGATTTTAAAAAATGTATTTGGATGAGTTCCCCCCAAAAGAAGAGTTCCCACAAAAAAGAATGTTTGGCAGGTCAGATACAAAAATGAATGAGTTCAAAATGATAGTAGAGTGTGATACAAAAAAGGAGAACTTTGTAATTAAAATATTAGTTGAACCAGAAAAGAAGATAGCAGTGAAAGTATGTGTGTCATGCAAGCAGAGTACTAGTTGTACATGAAGTTCAAAGAAAACCCCATGTGTGCTCCCCACGGCACTCCCAGGGACACGCCACAACAACCAATAGAGCTCCATCGTGACCCTCACTATAGAACTTGTGTTACACCTGAAGTTCAACACAAGAAGTATGCGTGTCTCGTAAGTTCAACAATTTCTAAAAAAATCCTTGAAGTTCGAAATTTAAATAATAGGGTGGTCCAATGTATCTTACAAATGTGTGATTTTCCCCGTTACTATAGAATAAACCAAGAAGTTCAAAAATTAAAAATGGAGCAGTTTGAAAAGTTTATAAAAAATGGTGTTTCTACATTTTACTAAACAATTGGAGAAGTCCAAATTTAAATAACATAGAGGTTCAAAATGTTTATTCCAAAACCAAGAAGGTCAAATTAAAAAAATCGAGTGGTTTAAAAAGTTTGTAAACATGGATTTGCCCCAGTTTTTTTTAAGATCTGGAAGTTCAAATTTAAAGAAGTGAGTGGTTCGATGTTTATTCCATAACTAGGATTTTTCCCTTTACTAATGAATAACACCAAGAAGTACTAATTAAAAATAAAGTTGTTTGATGTTTATAAAAATCTTAGATTTCCCCCGATACTAAAGATTAAAATAAGAAGTTCAATTTTAAAAAATAGAGTAGTTCAACACATATTAAAAACTCAGGTTTTTCTCATTACTGAAGAATAAAACCAAGAAGTTCAATTTTAAAAAGTGGAGCAGTTTGATATTTATTTGAAAACTCGGTTTTTTTGGTCACTAAAGAATAAAACCAATAAGATTTATTCAAAATAACGAAGAAGTTCGATGTTTCTAACAAAGCTCTATTTTTCACATTTCTAAAGAAACACACAAACAATTTCAAATAATAAAGTTAGAGCGGTTCGATGTCTATAAAAAACACAGATTTTTTTCGTTACTTAAGAGAAATAGAGAGAAGTTCAAATTGACAACAGAGGGAAGTTCACATACTGCATGGGTGTGTGTTTCGTATGAGACAATAGGAGTAAAAAGGCGAAGTCCAATATTTTTGTTGCTAGAAGTTCAAGTGCACAGACCGAGAAAATTCAAAAAGTTCCTCTTGTTCAACAAGTTTCCACAACGGAAGCTCAAATTAAAATAACAAAAAAAAGTTTAGAAAATTTAATTAGTAAATGGACTAAAAGAAACATAAAGTTTCAAATTAAACTAACGGAGCGGTTCAATGTTTATTGAAAACTCGAATTCTAACCGCTAATAGAAAATAAAACCAGCGTGAGGTTTGAATTAAAATAACATGGAAGTTTGGAGTTTATTAAAACTGAAGATTTACATGTTTGAAAAACAAAAACAAAAACCAATGCCATTTGGCATTTTTAAAACCAACTCACAAAATGAAAAACATTTCTTGCTAGAAGTTCAAGTGCTCGACGAGGGAAAGTTGGAAATTGCGACCCACTTTATGCACACATAATTCTCTCTCCCGTTCGTGTCTATGTTTTCACAAATAAATCGAAATTTAAACAAGGTGGAGGAGGTCCAATATTTATGACAAAACTAAGATATGTTAATGCTCAAAGAAAATAAACCAAGAAGTCCCAATTACAAAATATAGAAGTTCGATATTTATAAAAAAACACAGGTTTTATTTCACTACTAAAGAATAAAACTAAAGAAGCTCACATGAAAATAAAAAGAGTAGTTTGATGTTTACGAAAAACTCAAATTCTTTCCATTTATAGGAAAAATAAAAGTATGAGGTTCAATTTAAAAAATGTTGATGCTTATTTGAAAACATATTTTTTTTCTAAGAAATAAGACTAAGAAGTTAAATTTAAAATAACAAAGAAGTTCGAAGTATGAAAAAAACTCAGATTTGTTGCAAGAAGTTCACGTGCACCTCCGTGCATGGTTCAGAATTTATATTGCGGGACGTCCGACCTCCAATTACATGTTTTAAAATGGCAAAAAATGGCGTTCGACCATCAATTACGTGTAATTCGATGTATACACAAAAATGCGATAGAAGTTCATAGTGAAAACAATGAGAAGTTCAGGTACTACAAGGAATGCATTTCACGCGAGAATAAAAGTATAGAAAAACAAAAACTTAAAAGGTTTGTTGAGAGAAGTTCAAGTGCTCTTTCCAGGTAAGTTCAAAAATTCTTGCGAGAGAGGTTCACCTTGTATTTCCATGTTCGATTTTTTCCGTACAAATATCGAATACAATTCTTTACTCAAAAATATAAAAAGGTGGAGTTCATATTGAAATAATAGATAAGTTCGGAGTTTATTAAAACCTAGGATTTACCTATTCAAAAAATAAAAAAAACAACGCCATTTTTTGTACTTTTAAAAACAAATCATCAACGAAAAAAATGGTTGCTAGAAGTTCAAGTGCTCGGTGAGGAAAAGTTCAAAAAATTCTTGTGAGAGAGGTTCACCGTGTATTTAGATGTCCAAAATACATAAAAAATGTTGTTTTTTGGGTTTTAAAATAATTGTCTCAAACCAGAGAGAAGTTCAAAGTGATAATAACCAGAAATTCATGTACTGCATGGTGTGTGTTTCGTATAAGAAAATTACAATAAAGTAAAACAGAGTGAAGTTCAAACAGACATGCCCAGAAGTTCAACTACTTCACACAGTGCAAAAACAACACGTCAAAAATAGAGTGAGGTTCAAATAGACATGCCCGTGAAGTTCAACTACTTCACACAGTGCGTTTCCATTCACAATGAAGGAAAAAATCACGATCTCGTCATTTCTCTAATTTACTTCAAAACAACAGGAATATCATGTGTGTAAGTTTAAGTCCTCGATCGAAGAAAGTTAAAAAAATATTATGAGAGAAGTTTGTACAAAAAGAGTATCATTTGTGTAACACTGACAAAATGGATGAGAAAATTACAAAGGAAAAAACGTCACAGAAGTTCAACGTGACAACAGAACAAAGTTCAACTACTATAGTGAATGAATTTGAGATGAAAAACTTTTAAAATCGTCGCGAGTATGAAAAAATGATCAACACGGGAAAGTTGTGTGTTTAAAATAGCTTTCCATTGGCATATCACTTGCTCAATTCCAGTGAGTGGATGGAGAGTTACGAGCAGTGGATGAAGAGCTGCGAGCAAGAAAGGAACGTGAAAAAACAGAGTGAAGTTCAGGTACACGCACGGAGAAGTTCAGGTTCTTCAGGCGGTGCATTTTCGAAGAATCTGTTTCGCGATAAAGGCAGAACGCATGATCCCGCCATTTTCGAAATTACTTGAAAATGGCTAGGAATCAGAGAAAACCATCAACATAAAAAAGTTTCGCATTTTCCATAGCTTTTCAGCAGTATATTATTTGCCCCATTCCGATAAAATTTGTAGAAATTACGGCGAAAATACGTTTTTTGCGATTTTCGAAACTGGCCTAAAACCGTAAAGAATTGGGAGAAACAATACATACCAAAAAGTTTCACATTCGTTCAAGCTTTCCAAGGCCATATCATTTGCTGCATTCGGATGCACGGTTAAAAATTAGCTCGAAAATACGAACTCGGTAGGACTTGGACCATTTTCTAAATTACTCTTAAACCATTCAAAATTAGAAAAAAAACTATCAAGATGAAAAAGTAGCGCATTTTTATAAGCTTTCGAACGCCGTATAATATGCCTCCATTGGATTAGCCGTTTAGAAATGACATCGCAAAAACGAACTCAGCTGTTCGGTTTACGAAATTTTATGTTTTTTCAAATTACCTTTAACCATAGGGAATTAGAGAAAACTTTCAACATGTGGAAGGAGCGGTTTTGCAGCAGCTTTCCAACGCCATATTATATGCCTCATTCCGATAAATGCTTTAGAAATGCGATCAAAAATATGATTCACGTTTTTTGTGCGAAGAAAAAACGGTTTTCAAAATTGCTCTTAAACCGCTTATATTTTGCCAAAAATTTAAGTTGGGTCATGATATTGGTGTCCATAGCTTTCCAACGGTATATCGCAAGCCCCATTTGGGCAATGTTGGCGGAAGTTCAACCTAGTTCGCAGGGAAGTTCAACGTACTACTAGCGGGGCAGGTCAGGTTGTGATCAGAATATTATTCTGATACCGTGATCAGAATAGTGTTTATGTATGTATATATATATATATATATATATATATATATGGGGGGGGGCCTAGCACACCCCAGCCAATTATTTAGCCGTGTGCGGCACTCCCCCCACCACCATTTACTCCCCTAGTCATATTTTCGTAGTGCTTAGGCGAAGCCCTACGACGATCATTTCACCATCACCGTTGCTACACCATCGTGTTGACAGAACTCATCTACTACCTCGACCTCTTTCTGGATCAAGAAGGTGAGGGACGTCACCGAGCTGAACGTGTGCAGAACGCGGAGGTGTCGTGCGTTCGGTACTTGATCGCTTGAACCACGAAGAAGTTCGACTACATCAACCGCGTTAAGAAACTGTTTCGCTTACAGTCTACGAGGGTATGTAGACACACTCTCCCCCTTGTTGCTATGCACCTCCATGGATGGTGATAGTCATACTTCTTACCACCAACGTCTTATTTTGATTTGGCGGTATTGTGGGATGAAGCAGCCCGGACCAACCTTACATGTCCATGCACATGAGGCCAGTTCCACCGACTGACATGCAACTAGTTTTGCATAAAGGTGGCTGGCGGGTGTCTGTTTCTCCTACTTTAGTTGAATCGAATTTGACTATGGCCGGTCCTTGAAGAAGGTTAAAATAGCAAACTTGACGAAACACCATTGTGGTTTGATGCGTACGTAAGAATGGTTCTTGCTAGAAACCCGTAGCAGCCATGTAAAACTTGCAACAACAAAGTAGAGGACGCCTAACTTATTTTTGCAAGGTATGTTGTGATGTGATATGGTCAAGACATGATGTGGTATACGTTATTGTATGAGATGATTATGTTTTGTAAGATATCATGCAACCGGCAGGATCCTTATGGTTGTCTCTTTATTGTATGAAATGCAAACACCGTGTAATTGATTTACTTTATCACTATGCGTTAGCGATAGTTGTAGAAGCAATAGTTGGTGAGACGACCACGATGCAACGATGGAGATCAAGGTGTCGAGATAGTGACAATGGAGATCATGACGATGCTTTGGCGATGGAGATGAAAAGCATGAGATGATGATGGCCATATCATGTCACATATTTTGATTGCATGTGATGTTTATCTTTTATGCATCTTATTTTGCTTAGTACGGCAGTAGCATTATAAGATGATCCCTTCACTAAAATTCAAGGTAAAAGTGTTCTCCCTAAGTATGCACTATTGCTACAGTTCGTCGTGTTGAGACACCATGTGATGATTGGGCGTGATAAAATCTACGTTCACATAAAACGGGTGCAAGACAGTTTTGCAAATGCTGAATACTTGGGTTAAACTTGATGATCCTAGCATGTACAGACATGGCCTCGGAACACTGGAGATCAAAAGCTCGAACGTGAATCATATAGTAGATATGATCAACATCGAGATGTTCACCATTGATGACTACCCCATCTCACGTGATGATCGGACATGGGTTAGTTGATTTGGATCACATAACACTTAGAAGACTTGAGGGATGTCTATTTAAGTGGGAGTTCTTTCATAATTTGATTAATTGAACTTAATTTATCATGAACTTAGTCTTTATAGTTTTGCATATCTATGTTATAGATCGCGATATAGCTCCCATATATTTTTGATATGTTCCTAGAGAAAACTAAATTGAAAGGTGATAGTAGCAATAATGCGAACTGGGTCCGTGATCTAAGGATTATGCTCATTGATGCACAGAAGAATTTTTCCTTGATGCACCGCTAGGTGACAAACCCGTTGCAGGAGCAGATGCAGACGTTATGAACATTTTGCAAGCTCAATGTGATGACTACTTGATAGTTTACTGCGCCATACTTTACGGCTTAGAACCGGGACTTCAAAAATCTTTTGGACACCATGAAGCATATGAGATGTTCCAAGAAACTGAAAATTGATATTTCAGATTCATGCCCGTGTCGAGAGGTATAAGACCTCGAACAAGTACTTTGCCTACAAGATGGAGGAGAATAGCTCAGCTAGTGAGCATGTACTCTGGATGTCTGGGTACTTCAATCAATTGAATCAAGTGGGAGTTAATCTTCCAGATAAGATAGTGATTGACAGAGTTCTCTAGTCACTATCAGCAAGCTACTAGAACTTCGTGATGAACTATAATATGCAAGGGATGACAAAAATGATTCTCGAACTCTTCGGGATGCTCAAATCAGCGAAGGTAGAAATCAAGAACGAGCATCAAGTGTTGATGGTTAACAAGACCACTAGTTTCAAGAAAAAAGGTGAGGGAAAGAAAGGGAACTTCAAGAACAATGGCAAGTAAATTGCCACTCCCGTGAAGAAGCCCAAAGCTGGACCCAAGCCTAAAACTGAGTGATTCTACTGCAAAGGGAATGGTCACTGGAAGCAGAACCGCCCCAGATACTTGGCAGATAAGAAGGGATGGCAAAGTGAACAAAGGTATATTTGATATACATTTTATTGATGTGTACTTTACTAGTGTTTATAGCAACCCCTCGGTATTTGATACTGGTTCAGTTGCTAAGAGTAGTAACTCGAAACAGGGGTTGCAAAATAAATAGAGACTAGTTAAGGATGAGGTGACGATGTGTGTTGGAAGTAATACCAAGGTTGATACGATCACCATCGCACATTTCCTCTACCTTTGGGATTAGTGTTAAACCTAAATAAATATTATTTGGTGTTTGCGTTGATCATGAATATGATTAGATCATGTTTATAGCAATATGGTTATTCATTTAAGTCCTAGAATAATTGTTTTCTGTTTATATGAATAAAACCTTCTATGGTCATACACCCAGTGTAAATGCTTTATTGACTTATTGGTGATAATGCAACATACTTGTGGAACTGCCGTTTAGGTCATATTGGTGTAAAGTGCATGAAGAAACTCCATGCGAATGGACTTTTGGAATCACTTGATTATGAATCATTTGATACTTGTGAACCATGCCTTATGGGAAACATGACTAAAATTCCGTTCTCCGGAACAATGGAGTGAGCTAATGACTTATTGGAAATAATACATACCGATGTATGTGTCCGATGAGTGTTGAGGCACGTGGCGGGTAGCGTTATTTTCTGACCTTCACAGATGATTTGAGTAGATATGGGTATATCTACTTGATGAACACAAATCTGAAACATTTGAAAAGTTCAAAGAATTTCAGAGTGAAGTGGAGAATCATCGTAACAAGAAAATAAAGTTTCTACGATCTGATCGCGGAGGCGAATATTTGAGTTATGAGTTTGGCCTTCATTTAAAACAATGTGGAATTGTTTCACAACTCAGCCACCTAGAACACCACAGCGCAATAGTGTGTCTGAACGTCGTAACCGTACTTTACTAGATATGGTGCATTCTATGATGTCTCTTACTGATTTACCACTATCGTTTTGGGGTTATGCATTAGAGACAGACGCATTCACATTAAATACGGCACCGTATAAATCTGTTGAGACGACACCATATGAACTGTAGTTTGGCAAGAAACCTAAGCTGTCGTTTCATAAAAGTATGGGTATGCGACGCTTATGTCAAAAGGCTTTAGCCTGATAAGCTCGAACCCAAAGCGGAGAAGTGCGTCTTCATAGGATTCCCGAAAGCTATTGGGTATATCTTCGACCACATATCCAAAAAGGCAAAATCTTTTGCTAAGAATGGGTCCTTTTTAAAGAAGGAGTTTCCCTCGAAATAAGTGAGTGGGAGGAAAGTAGAACTTGATGAGGTAATTGTACCTTCTCTCGAATTGCAAAGTAGCACATCACATAAAATAGTTCCAGTGATGCCTACATCAACAAGAGAGGAAGCTAATGATGATGATCATGAAACTTCAAATCACATTAATACTTGACCTCATAGGTCAAACAAAGCATGTTCCGCACCAGAGTGGTACGTTAATCCTGTCCTGGAAGTCATGTTACTAGACCATGACGAACCTACGAACTATGAAGAAGCTATGATGAGCCCAAATTCCGATAAATTGCTTGAGGCCATGAAATCTGAGATAGGATCCATGTATGAGAACAAAGTGTGGACTTTGGTGGATTTGCCCGATGATAGGCAAGCCATTGAGAATAAATGGATCTTGAAGAAGAAGACAGACGCTGATGGTAATGTCACCATCTCGAAGCTCGACTTGTCGCAAAAGGTTTTTGACAAGTTCAAGGGGACTACGATGAGACCTTCTCACCCGTAGTGATGCTTAAGTCAGTCTGAATCATGTTAGCAATTGCCGCGTTTTATAATTATGAAATTTGGCAAATGGACGTCAAAACTGCATTCCTTAATTGATTTCTTAAAGAAGAGTTGTATATAATGCAACCAGAAGGTTTTTTCGATCCTAAAGGTGCTAACAAAGTGTGCAAGCTCCAGCAAGCCATATATGGACTGCTACAAGCATTTCGGAGTTGGAATATACGCTTTGATGAGGTGATCAAAGCATATGGTTTTATACAGACTTATTGTAGCGACCCAACCTCAGACAGTCAAGCCTCTGTGTATTTGTGCCATCCCTGGATCGGTATGCTGGCACACATAGTACATCAATGTATATATCAAAGTGCAATCACATGTATAAATAATGTAAAACTGATATATATACCTCATATGTCTCAGCAGAAACAAACCATCGGGTGTGGAGTCCCATCAACGCCATCGACAAGTTGAGTGTAGACCGTAACCCTGTATCGTAACTCTTACTCATCGAAGAAATATCTGCAACATGATACATTGCAGCCGTGTATGTCAGTACATTGAATGTACCGGCAAGATCACAATAAGAGAAAACAAATGATAAACTATACTATATGCAATATGGCTTTGTGGCTCCGTATCTGAGTTTTGTTTGCATAAAAGCTGGTTTTATTTTCCCTACAACAAAGGAATATCAGGAGTTTGTACTACGGAGTTTTCTATCATGACATGGTTCCGCCAACCGATGTCTCATACCCAAATCATCATAAGTTGCCCACAATTAAATTATCAGTCCGGTGTTGAGAGTTTCGAGATAGATCCAAGTCTAGAGGCTCAAATTGTCCGTAACTGAGGACACGGCTAATCGATTAGGTTTTAACCCTCTGTAGAGGTTTGTACACTTTACCCGCAAAATTCGATCCCTCTCTTTACATTCTCGCACTTCAGGGTGTTTGAGAACAAGATGACCGAAACATGGTCTTCCGAAGAGTTCCTCTGACCACTGTCCGGTGCTCATCCAATCCTACCGTAGTTCTACATCTTCTATCACCGTCCCAGCCAGAGTCACCACTAAGGTCAACCAAGCCAGAGCCCATAGTGACTTGCGGTTGCACAGGTAAGCTTCCGGGGATGAAGTATCCTTCCATCTCTTTGAGTCTGGGTGAAGCTTTCCGCAAGATGTCATGGCGCTTCTCCATGCATCTCGGCCAACCACTGGTTTCTCCGGGGTGCCCGTCAACCGTGCTTCACCCAGTAGTGTGTATTGAATTCTTGTCTCGAGTCTCGAAATTTTGAGGAGTCCTGAAGATGCAGTCCTTGCCGGTGCCATCATGAAGTTGTCGCCATTGACGTAGAGTCCTCCTTCTTCACACCACTCTCATGCACTCATACCAAACCCCGTCTACTATAGCATAGCATTAAAATATATAACATCCCGGGTTTGGTAACAGGGAGATGGTTCCTACCTCATGCATTCTACTCAACTACAAGATTCAATAACACTACTGGAGAGACTGTTAAAAGGGTGATACTACATGCAAATAAACATAGGTATGGAAAACATGGTCAAAGTGAACTTGCCTGGCCAGTTGGTGAAGATATTATCGCTCTTAAAAACTTGATAAACTAATCGTCACTCTCCGATGAAATCTATACAAGCAAGCATAGTATTCACATCAGCAATCATTCTAGCACTCAATCATAACAATCAAAATAACAACAAAATCGAAATAGGATCGAAGGTAAAAACCAAATAAAACTCCAAATCACTCAAATAGAATTATAGGGCTAATCTACAACACAACAACTCTACCTAACAACAAGTAAAAATCCTAAAACAAAAAATACTTAACACAAGGTAAAAATAATTATTCGCTATGTAACATAAAGTATTTTTCCTATAATAAAATTCTAACAGTACCTAGAACCTCTAACACTATTCCTATTGCTAGCAACTTGTCATACAACAAACAACACCTAGAACCTCAAGAATACTAAGTCTAATAAATCATAGAAATCACCTACTGTTAAACAATAGAATATATGACACACTGGCGAAAACTAGCAAAAGAAACTAATTAATAATAATTAAACTACAAATTGTACTAAAAATAGAGTAAACAGTACTGTTTACAATAAAAAGCTAATTTAACTAACTCACTCACATGCAAACTAAACACTACTGTGTAGCTAGTCTAATAAGTAACCAGTAGCAAAAAGAATAGGTCAAAAATAATATTCCTAACTCAAAATAGCTCAAATATAGTAATTTGAGAAAATTCATACAAACACAAATTTAAACTGCTCAAATATGAAATACAATTGAACTAACAGAAACTTCATAAAATTTGTGATCCGAGGCAGTTGGAATCACTCAAAAATACCTCATAGATAATTAACTGCGGATTTTACAAGATTGAAACTATTTTTTTAAAAAAATAGAACGAAAAAAAGGCAGGTCGGGATTACTGTAGCTGTTCCGGCAATGTCGGGCAAGGTCCACGGCGAGGCTCCGGTGCTCCCTGGATGAGGAAACGATGTCAAGGAGATGCACAAAGACGAGAGAAGTATGTTGGACAAGATTTGGTGGTTCGGGGTTGCTCACAGACGTCGGGATCTACGGTGAACCGTCTCAGCTCCAGCGAGATCCAAACGAAGATCACGTGAGGTAGAAGTGGTTTTGGCGTGGGGTTTTGGGGGCGTGGGACGAGGAGGTGGCTGGGTATTTATAGGACATGTTCTTGAGGCAGGGGGCAAGCTGTAGATAGGGTTTCCGTCGTTTGCACTTGCGGCATGGCAACCGTGCTCAAGGTGGGATTTCGTGCGACGGGAGAAGATGACGGGTGGGGTCCAATGCCAGGGTAAAGGAGAGAGGGACGCACGTGAGAGAGAGGTGGCGGCGGCGCTCCTGGGAGTTCCCCTCGAGCGTACGTGCGCGCGTGCGCTAGCCATAGCGCTAGCGCTAGGCTGGGCCGTCCTATGGCTGGGCCTCGCTGGCCTGGCCGGGCGGATAAAAAAATGTTCATTATTATTTTTAAACAGTGAGGAAAACTAATAAAAATAAGAAACACAAAATATTCTATATAGGCATTTTATATACCAAAAGTTTTAGAATAAAATTTCGTAAAACATGAACATATTTTGATGGCCAAATAAAATACAAAAAAAGATTTGTTTTCGAAATAACTCCAAAATAGAATCTTATTTTCAAATAATTTGCAATTTTTTTTTTCAAATTTGAATCTCAATCCCAACATTGTCTCTGATCTTTTGGAGTGTCATTTTCCTCCTCTCATATTATTTTGTTATCAGAGAATTTTTACAAGATTCAAACTAAAAATCAAATAGGGATTCAAATAGGAAATTTTGGGAAAGTCCTTTTATTCCCTCTCATTCGATTTTTTTGTTTCAAATTCCACTCATTTCAGTCAATCAATCAAACAACCAATAAATTTTATTTAATTAATATAACACGCCAAAATTTAGAATTTTGAGATGTTACAAACCTACCACACTTAAAATGAATCTCGTCCTCGAGATTCGAAGAGGCTAGCAAGAAAAGGTTAGGGGCGGGGGTCTTCTAGCAAATATTTTGGTCAGAAAGGTCAGGGGTGCTACCACGCGTAAAAGCAAGGTTAGGGTTCCAATAAACTCAGGTACTTCCTCTGGAGTGCCGACGATATCAGTCTCTTCACATATCTTACAATAGCTCCTTCATTAATGCTCTTCTGTCATAGGCATAGAGTTTTCCTCAAAATCTTGGATCGCTTCGTCAAAGATGAGGTTCGTCTGAGACTGGATCTTCTTAGCTGATAGGTCTGCGTCCATTCTAGACAACTATCGAAATACTCATGGTGGTCTACCATTAGTGGTTTCTGCAGAAAAGGGGCCTTGGCTTCATTCTCACTGTATAATCTACGATGGGCAACAGCTGCCATGTACATGGGTTTATCATCATACCATTTTAAGGCTTAAGCAAGGCTTCAACGAGCGTGGTCACTTTACTATGGGTAAGTCTCTCAGATTTACCATTCCAAATATCAAGAGTGAATGATAAGAGTAAGTCGGTATGGTGATCAATCCATTCTGCACCCAAATCATTACCCTGTATAAGGTTTAGCGAATCTCGTATTTCTAACACTCGGGCATCCTCACAAGCTTTGCAGAAATTTCTCTTGTCCTCGAACTGGGTTCGAGTAAATCCATTGATTCTATAAGCTGAACAAAACATCTATCGTTCTTCACAATCTCGGGGTTTACGTAACATCCTATGTAACATCTGCTGATCAAATCACATATTCTTCCAGAATTCTTCCTTCAACAAGATTGTGATTGTGCCTTGGTCAAATCCTGGGCATGTGGGTTATGGGTCCACTTCAGCACTTGCATAGTGTTAACTCATCCGTGGAGTTATAGTTGTTCCATATTCCAACATTACACCTCCTTTAAATCCAATAGTACTTCATTTTGTCATACTCTTGGGGTAACCATCATAATCAAACTCCAACTTATTTCGTCCGGCTCCTTTCTATGGACCGTCATGAACAACGCCCTTTTTTTCTTCATTGATCATGTGGCTTTACGAAGTACTACCACACTTAAAATGAAATGCACTAGTTCATCCATAAATCATATTATTTTCATATCAAATCTTTTATTATATCCTTAACCATTTTTCATAAATCCAAATTCCAAAAAGGTACTTCATTACAAATGCCGCCATCCACATGGTTTGGTATGGTCAAGCATTACTTCTCACTTTTTCATTTTTCCTCCTTAAGGATCCTTCAGTCCCATTGGAATTGTGCGACATGCTCCTTGAAATCTTTAATCTTCTGTTTCATCATGGTGGCCTTGAGCTTCATCTCCATCATCTCTGCATGCACTTCTCTTAGGTATTCCTAAGTATAACGGAGTCTTGCTTCAAGTATTTCTCCGATCTGGTGTATGGCTTCCATGGCTGCTTCACGAACAGCGTCGAAGAAAGTTGCTTGTGGTACACGTGAGATGAAAAAGTACTGCCCCATCATCTTCGGGAAAAATCCTTTCATACGGTGGAGGTGTACCTCCACATACCAAAGTTCCACTCCCTTTTGCATGAAGGGGTAGCCTTTGTAGACTGCATCTCCTTCAAGGTGAATATGCTTCATCATGTCCTTCAGGATTTTTGGGTAATCATGATCACTTGTCAGGGTCATGATCGTTTCCGGTCCCTTGAGGAAAGACTCATAAAGGGTCGTCATCTGCGGTTGTAAAACAAAAATGGTGCTCAGAATAAGGTACATATCTCCTTGGCTACACATTCATATCATCCAAACAAAACTTCAAACTCAAGTTCCAACATCCAGTTTATGCATCACAACTCATTTTCTTCCATGTTCACCCAGAATATTAATTTCCAAGATAAAACATAACAACTCCTTAAACCCTTTCAGCATATGACATATCAACTTTATTGAGTCATGAATTATTACAATCTCTGAGTAATCTATTACATAACTCAACCCCGCATTCTCATGAAAAGTGTTTTCCATACTACCCTTATTACTGATATCAACATCTCCACTACTCAGCTCCAGCTTTCTCATGATTTGAACAATCCCTAGCAAAATGTCCTGCTTCCTTGCAACAAAAACAAATAACTTCCGGCATGTGTCGAGGCTTCTTGGTGATGGTGCCTGCTCCTTGAGTTCCTTGCTTCCTTTCGAGACAATCATTGGCATAATGCCCGACGTCCTTACATTCAAAACAGGTAATATGACTCTTGTCCCTCTTTGCAGAAATTGGGTTGTTCTGAGGGTGTCTTTGTTTTCTCTTCTTGGTTTTCTTCATTCTGATCAAACGTCCTATTCCCTGTGGATCAAACTCCACTGCTTCTGTCGGGAAGTATCCCAGATACTCTTTTCTTTCCTTGGTGCAATACTATGAAAAATGTCCTTCTTCTCCACATGAATAACATGCATTGAAGTAAAATCTGTTGAGGCTTTCTCCATCAGGGTCTTCAACACTTTCCTTAACCACGGGTTCTTTCATAACTTCTCGAAGGGCTTCTTTCATTCCTTCTTCCTGCTTCTGAATAGTTTGTTGCACCGTGGGATAAATGTGACACTGAGCTGGGTAGTGGGTGGTTCCTTCACACAAGAAACAAGTCACCTGACTAGTTGGGCATTCCTCAGCTGGGTGTTTCTCCTCACAATGAGGGCATCCATCCTTGTGTTCCTCCTGGGTGTGTCCTATTTCTCCGCAAATCTTGCAGGCACAAGGTTTATTTCTTGGGGTATCATGGTGCTTCCGGATAAGACGAGATCTTGTCAGAGTCTTCTTGAATTCTTTCCAAGTCCTTGCTCCATTCCATCCTTGTATAGCTTGATGCATCTGCCCCCAAGTTGCAGCACTTCCTTCAAAGTACTGAAGAGCGTACGATACTTCATTCTTCCTTGAAACCAAATTGCTCTCGAAGTGATTCTCCATGTTCTGAATCCATAGCTCTGCCTCTGGCTGGTTTTTCGGTCCAGAGAATACCAGTCCAACTTCATTCATCATCTACTGGGTCCAAGGGTTTTAGGGTGAGATAAGAGAGAGGTGGGGAGGAATACACACAATACAAGCAATAGTTTTGAAAATGGGTTTTATTTGTGGCTGTCGGAAAAACATCAAACAGATGACAGCTCACAAATCGTCGCATCTAACGTAAGTATATAACAGGGGTTTGGTCTTCTAAAAGTCAAATAAATCTTTAGAGTCTTCAGATTCTTCGAGTCTCCGGAGTCTTCAACTATTGTAGCTTCAACTATTTTAATGCATGGTGAAATCCTATTTACTCTGAAATGGTCATCGGTTGTCTGATATCTTGTCCTTCTTGGAGCGGCTTCAGTTGATCCTCCGTGTGGTCAAAAGGAAAGGGGTATATTCTAACTATTTGAGGTAAGAGAAGATATTTGATAAAATCAAAAAACATGAGAAGTAATGGGTTCTTTTGAAAATAAAGTTTTAGAGATTTCCTGTCCTAGGAGCTTTCCGATTTCTAGGGTCACGTCCTACAGTCAACATGTGCTCTGATACCATATCTGTAGCGACCCGACCTCAAATGGTCAACCTCTATGTATCTGTGCCATCCCTGGATCGGTATGCTGGCACACATAGTACATCAATGTATATATCAAAGTGCAATCACATGTATAAATAATGTAAAACTGATATATATACCTCATATGTATCAGCGGAAACAAACCATCGGGTGTGGAGTCCCATCAATGCCATCGGCAAGTTGAGTGTAGACCGTAACCCTGTATCGTAACTCTTAATCGTCGAAGATATCTGTAACAAGATACGTTGCAGCCGTGTAGGTCATTACATTTAATGTACCGGCAAGATCACAATAAGAGAAAACAAATGGTAAACTATACTATATGCAATATGGCTTTGTGGCTCTGTATCTGAGTTTTGTTTGCATAAAAGCTGGTTTTATTTTCTGTCATGACATGGTTCCGCCAACCGATGTCTCATACCCAAATCATCATAAGTTGCCCACAATTAAATTATCAGTCCGGTGTTGAGAGTTTCGAGATAGATCCAAGTCCAGAGGCTCAAATTGTCCGTAACGGGGGACACGGCTAATCGATTAGGTTTTAACCCTCTGCAGAGGTTTGTACACTTTACCCGCAAGATTCGGTCCCTCTCTTTACATTCTCGCACTTCAGGGTGTTTGAGAACAAGATGACCGAAACATGGTCTTCCGAAGAGTTCCTTTGACCATTGTCCGGTGCTCATCCAATCCTACCGTAGTTCTACATCTGCTAGCACCATCCCAGCCAGAGTTACCACTAAGGTCAACCAAGCCAAAGCCCATTGTGACTTGCGGTTGCACAAGTAAGCTTCCGGGGATGAAATATCCTTCCGTCTCTTTGAGTCTGCGTGAAGCTTTGCGCAAGATGTCATGGCGCTTCTCCATGCATCCCGGCCAACCACTGGTTTCTCCAGGGTGCCCGTCAACCGTCCTTCACCCAGTAGTGTGTATTGAATTCTTGTCTTGAGTCTCGAAATCTTGAGGAGTCCTGAAGATGCAGTCCTTGCCGGTGCCATCATGAAGTTGTCGCCATTGACGTAGAGTCCTCCTTCTTCACACCACTCTCATGCACTCATACCAAACCCCGTCTACTATAGCGTAGCATTAAAAATATATAACGTCCCGGGTTTGGTAACATGGAGATGGTTCCTACCTCATGCATTCTACTCAACTACAAGATTCAATAACACTACTGGAGAGACTGTTAAAAGGGTGATACTACATGCAAATAAACATAGGTATGGAAAACATGGTCAAAGTGAACTTGCCTGGCCAGTTGGTGAAAATATTATCGCTCTTAAAAACTTGATAAATGAGTCATCACTCTTCGATGAAATCTAAACAAGCAAGCATAGTATTCACATAAGCAATCATTCTAGCACTCAATCATAACAATCAGAATAACAACGAAATCGAAATAGGATCGAATGTAAAAAGCAAATAAAACTCCAAATCACTCAAATAGACTTATAGGGCTAATCTACACCACAACAACTCTACCTAACAACAAGTAAAAATCCTAAAACAAAAAATACTTAACACAAGGTAAAAATAATTATTCGCTATGTAACATAAAGTATTTTTCCTATAATAAAATTCTAACAGTACCTAAAACCTCTAACACTGTTCCTATTGCTAGCAACTAGTCATACAACAAACAACACCTAGAACCTCAAGAATACTAAGTCTAATAAATCCTAGAAATCACCTACTGTTAAACAATAGAATATATGACACACTGGGGAAAACTAGCGAAAGAAACTAATTAAAACTAATTAATAATAATTAAACTACAAACAGTACTAAAAATAGAGTAAACAGTACTGTTTACAATAAAAAGCTAATCTAACTAACTCACTAACATGAAAACTAAACACTACTTCGTAGCTAGTCTAATAAGTAACCAGTCGCAAAAAGAATAGGTCAAAAATAATATTCCTAACTCAAAATAGCTCAAATCTAGTGATTTGAGAAAGTTCATACAACCACAAATTTAAACTGCTCAAATATGAAATACAATTGAACTAACAGAAACTTCATAAAATTTGTGATCCGAGGCAGTTGGAATCACTCAAAAGTACCTCGTAGATAATTAACTGTGGATTTTACAAGATTGAAACTATTCTGTTTTAAAAATAGAACGAAAAAAAGGCAGGTCGGGATTACTGTAGCTGTTCCGGCAATGTCGGGCGAGGTCCACGGCGAGGCTCTGGTGCTCCCTGGATGAGGAAACGATGTCAAGGAGATGCGCAAAGACGAGAGATGTATGTTGGACAAGATTTGGTGGTTCGGGGTTGCTCACCGACGTCGGGATCTACGGTGAACCGTCTTGGCTCCAGCGAGATCCAAACGAAGATCACGTGAGGTAGAAGTGGTTTCGGCGTGGGGTTTTGGGGGCGTGGGACGAGGAGGTGGCTGGGTATTTATATGACATGTTCTTGAGGCAGGGGGCAAGCCGTATATAGGGTTTCCATCGTTTGCGCGTGCGGCATGGCAACCGTGCTCGAGCTGGGATTTCGTGCGACAGGAGAAGATGACGGGTGGGGTCCAACGCCAGGGTAAGGGAGAGAGGGACGCATGTGAGAGAGAGGTGGCGGCGTGCACTAGCCATAGCGCTAGCGCTAGGCTGGGTCGTCCTATGGCTAGGCCTCGCTGGCCTGGCCAGGCGAATAAAAAAATGTTTATTATTATTTTTAAATAGTGAGGAAAACTAATAAAAAGAAGAAACACAAAATATTCTATATAGGCATTTTATATACCAAAAGTTTTAGAATAAAATTTCCTAAAACATGAACATATTTTGACAACCAAATAAAATACAAAAAAAACATTTGTTTTCGAAATAACTCCAAAATAGAATCTGAGTTTCAAATAATTTGCAGTTTTTTGTCAAATTTGAATCTCAATCCCAACATTGTCTCTGATCTTTTGGAGTGTCATTTTCCTCCTCTCTTATTATTTTGTTATCAGAGAATTTTTACAAGATTCAAACTAAAAATCAAATAGGGATTCAAATAGAAAAGTTTGGCAAAGTCCTTTTATTCCCTCTCATTTGATTTTTGTTTCAAATTCCACTCATTTCAGTCAATCAATCAAACAACCAATAAAACTTATTTAATTAATATAACACTCCAAAATTTAGAATTTTGGGATGTTACACTTATGATGAAGCTTGTATTTACAAGAAAGTGAGTGGGAGCTTTGTAGCATTTCTGATATTATATGTGGATGACATATTATTCATTGGAAATGATATAGAATTTCTGGATAGAATAAAAGGATACTTGAATAATAATTTTTCAATGAAAGATGTCGGTGAAGCTGCTTATATATATTGTGTATCAAGATCTATAGGGATACATCGAGTCCCTTAATAGACTTTCACGAAGCACATACCTTGATAAAGTTTTAAGAAGTTCAAAAATGGATCAGTCGAAGAAAGGGTTCTTGCCTGTGTTACAAGGTGTGAAGTTGAGTAAGACTCAAAGTCCGATCACGGCAGAACATAGAGAGAGAATGAAAGTCATTCCCTATACCTCAGCCATAGGCTCTACAAAGTATGCCATGCTCTGTACCAGACCTGTTGTAAGCTGATACGTCTCCAACGTATCTATAATTTATGAAGTATTCATGCTGTTATATTATCATTATTGGATGTTTTACAATCATTTTATAGCAGCTTTATACCATTTTTTGGACTAACCTATTGACCCAGTGCCCAGTGCAAGTTGTTTTTTGCTTGTTTTTTACATCGCAGGAGATCAATATCAAACGGAGCCCAAACACCGCAAATTTTTTTGTGGATTTTTTATGGACCAGAAGACATCCATTGGGCCAAAGCAGCACCTGAGGGTGCCCCGAGGGGAGCACAACCCACTAGGACGCGCCTGGGGGCCCAGGCGCGCCCAGGTGGGTAGTGCCCACCTCTATGGCCTCCCGCACCCCCTCTTCCCCCTATAAATTCCCAAATATTCAAAAAAAACCTTGGGGAAACCCTAGACTAGAAGTTCCGCCATTGCAAGGCTCTGTAGCCACTGAAAACCAATCTAGACCCTGTTTCGGCACTCTGCCGGAGGGGGAAATCATCACCGATGGCCATCTTCATCATCCCGGCGGCCACCACGATGAGGAGGGAGTAGTCCACCCTTGGGGATGAGGGTTTGTACCAGTAGCTATGTGTTTAATCTCTCTCTCTCTCTCTCGTGTTCTTGAGATGTCATGATCTTGATGTATCGCGGGCTTTGTTAATATAGTCGGATCATATAGTGTTTCCCCTCTCTATCTTGTTGTGGTGAATTGAGTTTTCCCTTTGAGATTTCATTTTATCGGATTGAATACTTTTATGGATTTGAGAACACTTTATGTATGTCTTGTATATGAATACTCGTGGTGACAATGGGGTATCATATTGATTCACTTGATATATGTTTTGGCACTCAACTTGCGGATTCCCGAGGTGACATTGGGGTAATCTATGCATAGGGGTTGATGCATGTTCTTGTCTTTGTTTCTCTGGTAGAAATCTTGGGGCACTCTTTGAAGTTCTTTGTGTTGGATTGAGTATTATGAATCTGAAATTATTTGGTGTTATTTTAGTATGAACTCTTGGATACATCGATTGGAAAGAATAGCTTCGAGGTGGTTTTGTACCCTCCAAACTATTTCTTCTTATGTTCTCCGCTAGATAGGAACTTTGGAGTGATTCTTCATTGCACGTTGAGGGATGGTTATATGATCCAATTATATTAGCATTGTTGAGAGGCTGCATTGGCGAAAGTACGGACCCTTGGCCTCATTTTCAAGCATTGCAATACCATTTGTGCCCCGTTTTACCAATTGCTACTTTGCTGTTTTTTATTTTCAGATTATAAAAATATATTTCTACCATTCATATTACACTTTTATCACCATCTCTTCGCTGAACTAGTGCACCTATACAAATTGACATTGTATTGGGTGTGTTGGGGACACAAGAGATTACTTGTATTTGATTGCAGGGTTGTTTGAGAGAGACCATCTTCATCCTATGCCTCCCACGGATTCATAAACCTTAGGTCATCCACTTGAGGGAGAATTGCTACTGTCCTACAAAACTCTGCGCTTAGAGGCCCAACACGAGTATACAAGAATAAAGTTGCGTAGTAGACATCAAGCTCTTTTTGGCGCCGTTGCCGGGGAGGTGAGTACTTGAAGGTATATCTTTAGATCTTGTAATTGAATCTTTTAGTTTCTTGTTTTATCACTAATTTGGTTTATAAAAGAAAACTACATAAAAATGGAATTGAGGTTGCATCATATTATTGATCATCTTTATAATATCTTTCTTGAAAATGATGGATCGGAATTTTGTGCTCAATTGTTAGAAGAAGAAGTCAATAAAATGTTTGGCACAAAATATTTGAATATGAGCATGATTTCAATGTTGTTAGTATGAATTCTTTGAATATCCAAAATGCTAATGATTATTGCACTAGTCATGAGAAAAATGTTTCTTATAAGCATGTCAATTTTTGTGGAGTGCATAGAGTTTGTGAAGACGTGCCTTGTGGGGAAGATAGATTTTGCAAGAAGCATAAACATGATAGAACCAATTCTTTTCTCAAAGTGATAGATGAATTTGCTACAAAATTATGTTCTGTTTGTCCTATTACTTGTGAACTTTACAATAAGGTTGGTCATCTTAATTTCTAATGCAAACTTTTTCATGATATTGCAATATTGCAATAACTTAATCACCCTTGAACTTTATAATGAGCTTTGCCTTTTTGGGGGAGTGAAGAATTGACACATAAAAATAGTTTGTTTGAAGAATTCATTCTCACGGATGACATTGAAACTAAGCTAAAGAATATCTATATGTTTTGCATGGTAAATTGCAATGAGAATGCTTATATTGCCAACTATAAGAAGATGGGAAACCCAATAGAATATAAAAGGAATAGTAATGAAAGGGTAAAGATTTCTACTTTCCCTCCTATTGTCTCTCATGACGATATAGGTGATGAGGAGGAGCTCCCAATTCAACCAATCTCATCAATAAGAAGCTTGAAAATAATAATTAAACACACACGTGATGTGGTGAAGAAGAAGAAGAAAAGAAGAAAGAATAGAGGTAAAAAGGTATCTCTCCCAACCAATGTTGCTCCTATTATTGTTATGCCTCGTGAAAATGAATCAAAAATAAGTGTGGAAGATGATGCACTTGATGATGATATTGCTTATATGTCTTGTGGCACAATGTCCGAAAGCACTATTGATGATGATTTTGTTATGCCCATTGCTTGTTGTGATGATTATGATTGGGAAGATAATGATACTTCTTATAATCTTGGAAATCTTTTTGGCACCAACTTGGGAAATTATGATGATAGCAATTGTTATACCATTGGTGCTATTCATAGTATTAATGATGAGAGTGATTATGCTTATAATATTCCAAGTCCCAAGCTTGGGGATGCTATGCTTAATGAAGATGATCTTTTTAGTCCCCTTACTTTGAATGATCAAATTTGCTATGATGATTGCATGCCTCCCACTTATGATGATTATTGTGATGATACTTATGTTATAAAAAGTAGTGATAATTATTGTCATAATTTTGAATATCCTTTTATTGAACATTACTCTTTTAATGTGGGAACAATTTATAGTATTCTAGTTTCCTATGATACTCCCACTATTATGAATGAGAATAAAATTATTTATATGGAGAGTAATAAATTTTCTATGCTTTTGGATCATGAAAAGAGGAACTTATGATTCATGATGCTCTCTTTATGTTTCAATTCTTATCTTTTATGCGAGCATCATTGAAATCATCATGCCTAGCTAAAAGGCATTAAAAAATCGCTTGTTGGGAGACAACCCAACACTTTTACCTATTGTTTTTTCTGTGCTCACATGATTATGCTACTATATTAATCATGTTTTATAGCTTTTGTTTCAATTAAGTGACAGGCAAGACCTTTTGGATGGCTTACGATGATAGTTGATTTGATCTTGCTGAAAAGCAGAAACTTTTGCGCTTAGGAAAACAATTCTCATTTTTAACATAAGCGTGCTAAAATGCTGATTTTTTCAGAAGATTAATACACAAATTACCCAGGTTGTCCTAATTTATCAGAATTTTAGGAGTAGCAGAAGTATGGTTGGAGTCTAGATTACTACAGACTGTTCTGTTTTTGACAGATTCTGTTTTCAATGCATAGTTGGCTTGTTTTCTAGTTTCTATGGATTATATTGCTCAGTATAAATTGTGGAAACGATATGCTACAGTTGGCATTGTGTGAGAACAATTATGAATCTTGTCTTTGATAGTACCAAAGTGAAATGGTTTGCTCTTTATCATACTAACCTATCTCACGAAGTAGCGTTAAGTTTTGTGTGATTGAAGTTTTAAGGTTTTGGGAGAGACATCGATATGAGGAGAATAAAGAGTGACAAGACCCTAAGATTGGGATGCCCAAGGCACCTCAAGGTAATATTCAAGGAATATCCAAGAAACTAAGCTTGGGGATACCCCGGAAGGTATCCCCTCTTTCGTCTCCAACATTATAAATAACATCACTTGGAGCTATGTTTTCATTCTTCACATGATATGAGTTTTACTTGGAGCATCATTTTATTTTTTTAGGATTTGCTTGCTGTTATTTAGAATAATGTTTTGCATGTTTATTTTCAGTAAAAATGTCAAGGATAGCCTTTACCATGCTTTTTTGCAAGTCTATATGTTGTTGTTTCAAAACATAAAGTTTACCATTGTTGAAAAAATCCCTAGAAAAGTTAGAATGTGATAAAATACTAATTTTTCTTGAAAAATAAGGTATAATAAATTTTCTACAGTGTGGTAAATTTTCATAATTTTTGGAGTTAAATAAGTATTGATACTCTTGCATTCTTTACAAACTGTACTGTTTTGGCAGATTGTTGTTATGTTTGCTTGTTTAATGATTCTATTTGAGGGTAGGAGTGTTACATATGCAGAAGAATTTAGTGTGCAATGTTAAATAATAATTTTAGTGTTTTGATACTATAGAGAATGATAAAGTTTTGCATTAGTTTATACTAACTTATCTCATGAGTTCCTGTTGAGTTTTGTGTGGATGAAGCCTTTAAGATTTAGGGAAACCGTGGTATAAAAGGAATTAAGGAGACACAAAAGCTCAATCTTGGGGATGCTCAAGGCACCCCAAGATAATATTTCAATAAGTCTCAAGCATCTAAGCTTGAGGATGCCTCGGTAGGCATCGCACCTTTCTTCTTCAACAATTAATGGTTAGTATCGGTTGAGCCTAAGTTTTTGCTTCTTCACATGATGTCTGCTATTCTTGGATTGTCATTTTATTTTATTTCGCTTGTTGTTTTAATAAAATACTTAGATCTAAAAGTTTTTTAAATAAGGGAGAGTCCTCAAATAGCTACCCATTTACATAACTACTCGCTTGATCTTCACTTATGTCATTTTAGAGTAGCTTGTCATTTACTCTTGTGCTTCACTTATATCCTATGAGTAATTTTTTTAAGGAATTGAATATCATGAAGTTGAAATTATATCATGCCTAGTGGTAGATTCACATTGGGTTTAGATAGTGAAATCTTTTGAAGCTTGACAATCACAATATTGGTCATACAAGCAATTCATGAATAATTAGTATAAGAAAGAGAACTTTCACATGCAAATACACTATCTTGGAAATCTTTTGTGATTATGAGCCCCCATCAAAATATTATATGCCAAAAAATTTGACGCTGGACAAGGAAGACAACGTAATGGTTTATGTTTTTTCATATTCACATAGAAGTTATATTGTCATAGATCCTTCAACATGTGGTGCTTGCCCCCCATCCTTGATAGCCAAAAATTCCGCACCAAGTAGAGATACTACTTGTGCATCCAAAAACCCTTAAACCCAAATCTTATTTTCAAGCATCCACCATACCTACCTAAGGATTGAGCAAGAACCTTCAAGTAAGTTGTCATCGGTGCAATAAGGCAATAAAAAATTCTTTTAAAAGTGTTAGATTATTTAGTGTAAGAGAAAATTGAGCGTTGTACGAACTTGTGATGGCAAAGAATAAAAGCGACAGACTACATAATAAAGGTTGCTATCATAAGGGGCAATATAACGTGACATTCTTTTGCACTAAGGGATTGAGCATACAATCAAATAAGCGCATGGCAATCCCTGCTTCCCTCTATGAAGGTCCCATCTTTTACTTTTATGTTTTTACTTTCATGCAAGAGTCAAAGTTTATCTCTCTACTCCTTTTTATTTTTCTCTTTCGGCAAGCATCATGTGGTGAGGAAAGATCTAGGCACATATATCCAGTTGGATATGGGTAGCATGAGTTATTATTGTTGACATCACCCTTGAGGTCAATACGTTGGGAGGTGAAATTATAAGCCCCTATCTTTCTATGTGTCCAGTTGAAATGTTTTGCTCATGTGTATGCGGTGAGTGTTAGCAATCCTAGAAGACTATATGATGGTTGAGTATGTGGAGCTCTTACTTAGACTTTGTTGAATAAGTTGAATTGCAATTGCTTGGTGACTGAGAACATAGGTTGTTGAGTTTTAGGAGAATTCATTGTTTGAACCTTAACATGTGAATTGGTTGCTACTTTAACATGAGAAGTTTTATAAGAAATAATTGTTGTTATGATGCTAGGCAAAGTGATTGAAATTGTCAATGATCAAACTTGTGCACTTTGCTAGCATTCACACTTCATAAATTATTTCTTTTATCATTTACGTACTTGAGGACGAGTAGGAATTAAGTTTGGGGATGTTGATACGTCTCCAACGTATCAATAATTTATGAAGTATTCATGTTGTTATATTATCATTCTTGGATGTTTTACAATCATTTTATAGCAACTTTATATCATTTTTTCGGACTAACCTATTGACCCAGTACCCAGTGCCAGTTGTTCTTTTTGCTTGTTTTTTACATCGCAGGAAATCAAAATCAAACGGGGTCCAAACACCGCGAAACTTTTCGTGGATTTTTCATGGACCAGAAGACATCCATTGGGCCAGAGTAGCACCTGGGGGTGCCCCAAGGGGGGCACAACCCACCAAAGCACGCCTGGGGGCCCAGGCGCGCCCAGGTGGGTTGTGCCCACCACGGTGGCCTCCCACACCCCCTCTTCGCCCTATAAATTCCCAAATATTCCAAAAACCCTCGGGGAAACCCTAGATCAGAAGTTCCGCCGCCGCAAGGCTCTATAGCCACCGAACACCAATCTAGACTCCGTTCTCGCACTCTGCCAGAGGGGGAAATCTTCATCGGTGGCCATTTTCATCATCCCGGCGGCCACCACGATGAGGAGGGAGTAGTCCACCCTCAGGGCTGAGGGTTTGTATCAGTAGCTATGTGTTTAATCTCTCGCTATTGTGTTCTTGAGATGTCATCATCTTGATGTATCGTGGGCTTTGTTAATATAGTCGGATCATATGGTGTTTCCCCTCTCTATCTTGTTATGGTGAATTAGGTTTTCCCTTTGAGATTTCGTTTTATTGGATTGAATACTTTTATGGATTTGAGAACACTTTATGTATGTCTTGCATATGAATACTCATGGTGACAATGGGGTATCATATTGATTCACTTGATATATGTTTTGGCACTCAACTTGCAGATTCCCGAGCTGACATTGGGGTAATCTATGCATAGGGGTTGATGCACGTTCTTGTCTTTGTTTCTCTGATAGAAATCTTGGTGCACTTTTTGAAGTTCTTTATGTTGGATTGAGTATTATGAATCTGAAATTATTTGGTATTATTTTAGTGCAAACTCTTGGATAGATCGATCGGAAAGAATATCTTCGAGGTGGTTTCGTACCCTACAAACAATTTCTTCTTATGTTCTCCGCTAGGTAGGAATTTTGGAGTGATTCTTCATTGCACGTTGAGGGATCGTTATATGATCCAATTATATTAGCATTGTTGAGAGATTGTACTAACGAAAGTACGAACCCTAGGCCTCATTTGAAGCATTGCAATACCATTTGTGCCCTATTTTACCAATTGCTACCTCGCTGTTTTTTTATTTTCAAATTATAAAAAAATATTTCTACCATTCATATTACACTTTTATCACCATCTCTTCGCCGAACTAGTGCACCTATACAAATTTCCATTGTATTGGGTGTGTTGGGGACACAAGAGATTTCTTGTTTTGATTGCAGGGTTCTTTGAGAGAGATCATCTTCATCCTACGCCTCCCACGGATTGATAAACCTTAGGTCATCCACTTGAGGGAAAATTTCTACTGTCCTACAAAACTCTGCGCTTGGAGGCCCAACACGAGTCTACAAGAGTAAAGTTGCGTAGTAGAAGACTGAGGAGTTAGTCATTGATACGTCTCCAGTGTATCTATAATTTTTTATTTTTCAATGCTATTATATTATCATTCTCCGATGTTTTACAATCATTTTATAGCAACTTTATATCATTTTTTGGGACTAACCAATTGACATAGTGCCTAGTGCGAGTTGATGTTTTTACTTGTTGTTTACTTCACAGAAAATCAATATCAAACGGAGTCCAAACGCAGCAAAACTTTTTGGAGAGTTTTTCTAGACCAGAAGACGCCTGTTGGGCCAAAGAAGTACCAGAGGGGGCTCTGAGGGGATCACGACCAACCAGAGTGCGCCTGGGGGCCCAAGCGCGCCCAGGTGGTTTGTGCCCACCTCGGTGGCGTCCCGCATCGCCTCTTTGCTCTATAAATACAACAATATTCCAGAAACCCTAGGGGAGTCGACGAAAATCAATTCCAGCCGCCACAAGTTCCAGAACCACCAGATCCAATCTAGACACCATCAAGGAGGGGTTCATCATCCTCATTGGTGCCTCTCCAATGATGTGTGAGTAGTTTATTGTAGACCTATGGGTCCATAGTTACTAGCTAGATGGCTTCCTCTCTCTCTCTCTCTTTTTATTCTCAATGCAATGGTCTCCTGGAGATCTATTTGGTGTAACTCTTTTTGCTGTGTGTTTGTTGGGATCCGATGAACTTTGAGTTTATGATCAGATCTATGTTTTTATCCATGAAAGTTATTTGAGTCTTTTGATCTCTTATATGCATGATCACTTATAGCCTCATATTTCTTTTCAAACCTTTGCTTTAGTTAGGCCAACTAGATCGATTTTTCTTGCCATGGGAAGAGGTGCTTTGTGATGGGTTCGATCTTACGGTGCTTGAACCCAGTGACAGAAGGGGAACCGACACGTATGTATCGTTGCTATTAAGGATAACAATATGGGGTCTATTTCTACATAAATAGATCTTGTCTACATCATGTGATCGTTCTTATTGCATTACTTTGTTTCTCCATGAACTTAATACACTAGATGCATGCTGGACGGCAGTCGATGTGTGGAGTAATAGTAGTAGATGTAGGCAGGAGTCGGTCTACTAATCTTGGACATGATGCCTATATAATGATCATTGCCTAAATATTGTCATGATTATTTGATGTTCTATCAATTTCCCAAGAGTAATTTGTTTACCCACCATATGCTATCTTTCTTGAGAGAAGCCACTAATGAAATCTACGGCCTCCGGGTCTCTTCTGTATTATATTTGCCTTTGCGATCTATTTTTATTTGCTTTTATTTTTAGATCTATTAATACAAAAATACCTTGATGCAATATTTCTTTATTTATTTTATCTCGCGTTCCCGTGGTATCTATTTATCCAATCTACTACAATTTTACCTATCTTTTTACCCGTGAGGGAATGACAATGCCTCTCTTATGTTGGGTTGCAAGTATTTGTTCTTTGTCTGCAGGACATGTTTACGTGGTGTTGCATGGTTCTCCTACTGGTTCGATAACCTTGGTCTCATCACTGTGGGAAATACCTACCGTAGTTGTGTTGCATCATCCCTTCCTCTTTGGGGAAATACCGATGTAGTTCAAGCCGCATCAAAAGGAATTTCTGGCGCCATTGCTGGGGAGACATCATCAACATCTATCAGGTTCTAAATCACAAATATAATCTCCTTGCAATTTACATTATTTACCATTTGCCTCTCATTTTCATCTCCCCCACTTCACAAAAATTCGTCGTTTTATTCGCCCTCCTTTTTGTTCGCCATTTTCTCGTTAGATCTCTTGCCTTCTTGTGTTGCCATGTGTCTTCTATTTGCTTGCATCTTTGCTTGCTAACAATCTATTGATATGGATCCTCATACACTTGCTAATATTTTCAAAAGATCCAATTATGATGAACCAATTGCTAGTGAATTAAGTTCACTAGATTATTTTTATGAAGTTTTGCTTGAGATTCATGAATCTGAAAATTGTGATGAAGTGTTAAATGGAGAAATTTATAAAGTGATTCATGATAGCTCCTTGAATAAAAACATGATTGCAATGATGTTATTGTAAATTCTATTAATGTCAATTGTGGTAGTGATATGCAAAACCCCAAGCTTAGGGATGCTTGTTTTGTTAAGTCCACTACTTGTTCCAATGATCATGATTGGGGTGATAAGGATTCTTATGATCTTGAAAATTTATTTAAATCTCATGATGAATATGCTTCCAATAATATTAAAAGTGGTTTTGGAAGAGTGTCAACTTTAGCTAAAAATAATCCCACATAATTGGAGAGTGTCCAATCTTATGAATTTTTTGATAAAAGTGGGCTTGGAAAGGTCATACTTTATTTGATGATAATCCCACTATTTTGGAAGAGTGTCAACTTTGCTTGCATGTGGATCATGGAGATAATATTTTATGTGATGGTTATATTGTTGAATTTGATTATGATCCTACATGTAATTATTATGAGAAAGGAAAATATGGTTGTAGAAATTTTCATGTTACTAAATTACCTCTCGTTATGTTGAGATCATTAATGTTTTATTCCTCTTCTTTGCATATGTTAGATGTTTCTTGTATTGATAATTTGTTTGCTTATAAAATTCCTGTGCATAGGAAGCATGTTAGACTTAAATATGTTTTTTCACATGTTTTATGATGCTCCCTTTGTGTTGATATTCTTATCTTTCATGTAAGCATCATTGAAATCGCAAAGCCTATCTTAATGGCTATAAAGAAAGAGCTTGTTGGGAGGCAACCCAATGAATAAAATTTATTTTTGTCTTTTTTCTGTTCTTGAGTGTTTGCACAATTATGCTACTGTTATGATTGTGTTCTTTATGTTTGAATTAGTGTTTGTGCCAAGTACAGCCTTTGGGATCATGTTGGGTGATAGTTGATTTGATCTTGTTAAAAACGGAAACTTTTGCATCTAGAAAAATAATTTTAATTTCTAATAGAAGCATCATAAAATCCTTATTTTTTGTGCAAAAGATTTATGTACAACTTTCCCACGTTTTCCTAATTTTCCAGAATTTTTGGAGTTACAGAAGTATTTGAAGTTTTCAGATTACTACAGACTATTCTGTTTTCTTTGCGTTGTGTGCTTATTTCGATTGGAATATAGTAGATACAATGCAAAAATAAAATATTAATGGATTTTCAACAGTACTTAGAGTAGTGATTTTCTTTGTTATACTAACGGATCTCATGAAGGGTTTTTTGAGTTTTGTGTGATTGAAGTTTTCAAGTTTTGGGTGAGATCATAATGGATGAATGAATAAGGAGTAAGAAGAGCCTAAGCTTGGGGATGCCCCATGGCATCTCAAGCTATTATCTAAAAGAGAAGCAAGCAACTAAGCTCGGGGATGCCCGAGTGGCATCCCATCTTTCTTCTAATGACCATCGGTATTTTACTTGGAGCTATATTTTTATTTGTCACATATCATGAGTTTTGCTTGGAGCGTCTTGTATGATATGAGTCTTTGCTTGTTTTGCTTTTTCCTTTGAGTCATCTATCCTTGCTGGACACACCTATTTGAGACAGCCAAAATTATCCTATGATTTGTTAAGAATTGCTCTCTATGCTTCACTTAAATCTTTTTGAGCTATCGAATTTCTCTAGTGCTTCACATGTATCTTTTTGAGCACAGTGTGCTTTAGTATTTTTTGAAGAAATGCTCCCATGCTTCACTTAGATTTATTTTAGAGTTAGTAAATTTTTAAGAAATTCTCTCATGCATCACTTAAATTATTTTGAGAGAAGAAATTTTTTATGCTCATGTTCTTCACTTAGATTTGTTTGAGCTATCAAAAGCAACATATGAAACTAGTCCCAAAGTGATAGATATTCAAAAAGGATATAATAAAAACTTTCATGAAGATCATTGGACAAAATAAACTTGATTCCTTTTAATAGTTATGCAATATGATGATATAATATGTGAGTCATGCTGATGAGTAATTATGCTTTAGTAAGAATATTGGTGTTAAGGTTTGTGATTCCCTTTGCAAGCACAAAAGTCAATATTTATGCAATGAAATTATATCCTACTTGTGGTGCATTATTCGGTGTTAGTTATGCTTAATGCTCGCTTATGAGACTTTTCGTTTCTTGGTTGGATGCTTCTCAATCTTTTGCTAGCCTTCATTTGCACTAAGTATGATCACTACTTGTGCATCCAAAACCCTTTAACCAGTTTTTCCACATGAGTCCACTATACCTACCTATACGCGGTATTCTTTTGCTGTTCTAAGCAAATTTGTATCCACCATAATTTTCAAAATAAATTTCTCTTTTGTGTGCTCGTACTGCTCATGAAACGGTAGGGGGTGGCTGGTATATTTCCATGCTAGATGTGTTATTCTAAAGATGAGTGTTTATTCACTTGTCATTGCACGAGAGTACGACAAAGGTATTGGGGATGCCCAGTCGCGAAATAAAAAATGAGTTTACTTTATGTTGTCAAATAATAAATTCCTTGGAAAGTGTTGGTATGGAAGGCACTCGTGGATACGGCTAGCCATGGAAAGTGAAAGTATGGTGGAAAAAGGAGTAAACTTTATTTTTTGTTTGGGAACGGCCTATGATATATCTAGCATGGAAAGTATTGGGAACTACTCGATCATTTTCCTTGACAGGAAAAGCATGCCACCCAAAATGTGTTTATCTCTATCCTTTTCACTTTGAGCTCTGGCACCTCTACAAATCCCTACTTCTCTGTGAAGGACCTTTCTATTTACTTTATGCAATTTTTAGTTTTACTTGAGTCTCCATCTTCTCTTATAAAGCACCAACTAAGGGGCACTATGACCGTACTTGAGCATTGGGTGTAGCTAATATGCGGGTGTGTTTCATGAATGGATCAATGATTGAGCATAATGGGCTAGGGATAACTTGCTTTAGTGTTGATATTTCGAAAGACATGGTCGCTTGTTGATATGCTTGAGTATTGAAATCTTCATGTCAAAACTAGACTATTGCTTTGAATCATATAAAAGTCCAGATGTCCATGCTACAAAGAAAATAATATATATGATGAACATGTTAGGCAGCATTCCACATCAAAAATTCTGTTTTTATCATTTACCTACTCGAGGACGAGAAGGAATTAAGCTTGGGGATGTTGATATGTCTCCAACTTATCTATAATTTTTTGCTGTTCCATGTTGTTATATTATCATTCTTGGATGTTTTACAATCATTTTATAGCAACTTTATATCATTTTTTGGGACTAACGTATTGACATAGTGCCCAGTGCCAGTTGCTGTTTTTTGCTTGTTTTTTACCTCACAGAAAATCAATAATAAAAGGATTCCAAACGCAGCGAAAATTTTTGGAGAATTTTTCTGGACTAGAAGACACCTGTTGGGCCAAACAAGTACGAGAGGAGGGATTCAAGGGGAGCACAACCCACCAGGGCGCGCCTGGGGGCCCAGGCGCGCCCAGGTGGAATGTGCCCACCTAAGTGGCCTCCCGCACCGCCTCTTTGCTCTATAAATACCCCAATATTCTAGAAACCCTAGGGGAGTCGATAAAAGTCAATTCCAGCCGCCGCAAGTTCCAGAACCACTAGATCTAATGAAGACACCATCACGGAGGGGTTCATCATCCTCATTGGTGCCTCTTCGATGATGCGTGAGTAGTTCATTGTAGACATACGGGTCTGTATTTAGTAGCTAGATGGCTTCCTCTCTCTCTCTTTTGATTCTCAATACAATGGTCTCTTGGAGATCTATTTGATGTAACTCTTTCTGCGGTGTGTTTGTTGGGATCTGATGAACTTTGAGTTTATGATCATATATATGTTTTTATCCATGAAAATTATTTGAGTCTTTTGATCTCTTATATGCATGATTACTTATAGCCTCGTATTTCTTCTTTGAATCTTTGGTTTAGTTAGGCCAACTAGATCGATTTTTCTTGCCATGGGAAGAGGTGCTTTGTGATGGGTTCGATCTTACGGTGCTTGGTCCCAGTGATAGAAGGGGAACCGACACGTATGTATCGTTGCTATTAAGGATAACAAGATGGGGTCTATTTCTACATAAATAGATCTTGTCTACATCATGTCATCATTCTTATTGCATCACTCCATTTCTCCATGAACTTAGTACACTAGATGCATGTTGGATAGCGGTCGATGTGTGGAGTAATAGTAGTAGATACAGGCAGGAGTCGGTCTACTAATCTTGGGCGTGATGCCTATATAATGATCATTGTCTAGATATCGTCATGATTATTTGAAGTTCTATCAATTGCCCAACAGCAATTTGTTTACCCACCATATGCTATTTTTCTCGAGAGAAGCCATTAGAGAAATATACGGCCCCCGGGACTCTTCTTCATTATATTTGCCTTTGCAAACTATTTTTATTTGCTTTTATTTTCAGATATATTAATCCAAAAATACAAAAATACCTTGCTGCATTTTTTCTTTATTTATTTTATCTTGCATTCCCGCGAGATCTATTTATCCAATCTACTACAATTTTACCTATTTTTTACCCATGAGGGATTGACAACCCCTCTTTTACGTCGGGTTGCAAGTATTTGTTCTTTGTGTGAGGAGTTGTTTACGTGGTGTTGCATGGTTCTCCTACTGGTTCGATAACCTTGGTCTCATCACTAAGGGAAATACCTACCGTAGATGTGTTGCATCATCCCTTCCTCTTTGAGGAAATACCGACGTAGTTGAAGCCGCATCAGTCACGAGGTGGTGTATTACGGAACGACTAAAGAGACTTGCCGGTAACAAGATTGAACTATGTATGAAGATACCGATGATCGAATCTCGGGCAAGTAACATACCGATGGATAAAGGGAATTGCGTATGTTGTCATAATGGTTCGACCTATAAAGATCTTAGTAGAATATGTAGGAGCCAATATGGGCATCCAGGTTCCGCTATTGGTTATTGACCAGAGAGGTGTCTCGGTCATGTCTACGTAGTTCTCGAACCCGTAGGGTCCGCACGCTTAACGTTCGATGACGATATAGTATTATATGAGTTATGTGATTTGGTGACCAAATGTTGTTCCGACTCCCGAATGAGATCACGGACATGACGAGGAGTCTCGAAATGGTCAAGAGGTAGATATTAATATATATAATACGATGGTATTCGGACACCGGAAGTGTTTTGGGGGGTATCGGGTACTTATCGGGTCACCGGAAGGCGTTCCGGGCACCCCCGGCAAAAGATTTGGGCCTTATGGGCCAAGAGGGGAAACGCACTAGCCACAAGGGGCTGGTGTGCCCCCCATATGGGCCATCCAAGGTGGAGAAGGAAAGGAAGGAGATAAGGAAAGAAAGGGAATAGGATTCCCCTTCCTTTCCCCCTCCCGCTCTTTGCTTCCCCCTCTGACAAATAAGGCAGGGGGCGTGCCACTTGGGAGGACCCCATGTAGGATTCAGCCTACTTGGGGCGCCTCCTGGATGCCTCCGCTCTCCCTCCCACCTATATATATGTGGGGGCGCTCTAGCACACCCAGACAATTGTTTAGTCGTGTGCGGCGCCCCCCACCACCGTTTACTCCCCCGGTCATATTTTCGTAGTGATTAGGCGAAGCCCTGCGAGGATCACTTCACCACCACTGTCGCCACGCCTTCGTGCTGATGGAACTCATCTACTAGCTCAACGTCTTGCTGGATCAAGAAGGCGAGGGACGTCACCGAGCTGAACGTGTGCAGAACGCGGATGTGTCGTGCGTTCGGTACTTGACCGGTTGAAGCACGAAGAAGTTCGACTACATCAACCGCGTTAAGAAACGCTTCCGCTTACGGTCTATGAGGGTATGTAGACACACTCCCCCCTCATTTCTATACATCTCCATGGATAGATCATTGCGTGTGCGTAGAATTTTTTATTTTCCATGCAACGATTCCCAACAAAGAGTTGCAAATGGGGGTTGTCATCGGCGGCGACGCGGCTAGGGGCACCACGTTGGCTCACGAGGGGCCCCGGCCTCACAGAGTCCTGACGATCTCGGCCTTCGGCGTCCGTCACCCTGGTGTCAGCCCCCTATGCTTCCGCCTTATTGACAGTTGCTGCCATCGTCCGAGAGGTGGCCCACGGGGGTAACCTGCCCTGTCCAGCATCCGGGGTAGCATCTCATGAGCTGGTGAGAAACCCAGCTTGCAGCTTGGCCCCTGTGAGGCCCTCCGGGTCCTCTTCTAAAGAACAAGTAGCTGCGACAGGGGAGACTCCTGCAGAAAATGGGAGGACTCTAGGCCTCCGCACGCGGCGTTGACTAGCTCGGCGACTCAGTCGAGCCAGGCGGTGTACACACCATTGGTGGGGCGGTGGCGTAGAATCTCACGCGCCACGAAGAGTGCATCTTGTGTGCTCATAAACTCGTGATGAGTGCGAGGCTACAATGTCGTGGCGGGGCCGAAGGTAGGCGCGGCGGGGTGGCTGTCGTACCACGTGGTCGGTGGCGGCGACAGGTTGTGCCGTCGACGAACGGGGCACTTGTGGCGGTGCTAGATGCAGGGCGAACGGGGCGGTGAGGAGAGCCACAGCCAAGGGACACCGCCTGGGCGGCGCATGTGACCCAACGCTCAGCGCGGGCCCGATGAGCTTTGGTCATGGGGTCGACGAAGCGGAGACAAAGCGGAGGAAGAAAAATGACCTTGACACACCACTAACTGGCACGCCAGATGTCGGATTCAGGGCTCCGCAAACCCAAGAAGATTCGAACTCTGGGGCGTGTGCGAAGATCTCAACCTCTCAAGTCTCAAGCTCGTCGCCCTATAGCCTAACCTCATCGGATACGCACTCAAGTGGGGAAGAAGAGGAATACGCCAGTTTACCCAGGTTCGGGCCACCTTGCGGTGTAAAACCCTACTCCTGCTTTGTGGTGGATGATACGTATCCATCGTATCTACTTTTCCAAACACTTTTGCCCTTGTTTTGGACTCTAACTTGCATGATTTGAATGGAACTAACCCGGACTAACGCTGTTCTCAGCAGAATTACCATGGTGTTATTTATGTGCAGAAACAGAAGTTCTCGAAATGACCTGAAACTCCACGGAGCGTATTTTTGGAAATAATTAAAAATACTGGCAAAAGATCAAGGCCAGGGGGCCCACACCCTAGCCACAAGGGTGGGGGCGCGCCTTCCCCCTGGGCGCGCCCCCTACCTCGTGGTCCCCCTAGAGCTCCTCTAACCACAACTCCAACTCTATATATTCGTGTTCGGAGAGAGAAAAATCAGGGAGAAAGATTCATCGCATTTTACGATACGGAGCCGCCGCCAAGCCCTAAACTCTCTCGGGAGGGCTGATCTGGAGTCCGTTCGGGGCTCCAGAGAGGGGAATCTGTCACCATCGTCATCATCAACCATCCTCCATCACTAATTTCATGATGCTCACCGCCGTGCGTGAGTAATTCCATCATAGGCTTGCTGGATGGTGATGGGTTGGATGAGATTTATCATGTAATCGAGTTAGTTTTGTTAGGGTTTCATCCTTAGTATCCACTATGTTTTGAGATTGATGTTGCTATGACTTTGTTATGCTTAATGGTTGTCACTAGGGTCCCAGTGCCATGATTTAAGATGTGAACCTATTATGTTTTCATGAATATATGCGAGTTCTTGATCCTATCTTGCAAGTCTATAGTCACCTACTATGTGTTATGATCCGGCAACCCCGAAGTGACAATAATCGGGACCACTCCTAGTGATGACCTTAGTTTGAGGAGTTCATGTATTCACTATGTGTTAATGCTTTGGTCCGGTACTCTATTAAAAGGAGGCCTTAATATCCCTTAGTTTCCGCTAGGACCCCGCTGCCACGGGAGGGTAGGACAAAAGATGCCATGCAAGTTCTTTTTCATAAGCACGTATGACTATATTTGGAATACATGCCTACATTATATTGATGAACTGGAGCTAGTTCTGTGTCACCCTAGGTTATGACTGTTACATGATGAACCACATCCGGCATAATTCTCTATCACCGATCCATTGCCTACGAGCTTTCCATATATTGTTCTTCGCTTACTTACTTCTCCGTTGCTATTGTTATCATCACTACAAAATACCAAAAACATTACTTTTGCTACCGTTACATTTGCTATCGTTACCACTACTATCATATTACTCTGCTACTAAACACTTTGCTGCAGATATTAAGTTTCTAGGTGTGGTTGAATTGACAACTCAGATGCTAATACTTGAGAATATTCTTTGGCTCCCCTTGTGTCGAATCAATAAATTTGGGTTGAATACTCTACCCTCGAAAACTATTGCGATCCCCTATACTTGTGGGTTATCAAGACTATTTTCTGGCGCCGTTGCCGGGGAGCATAGCTCTATTCTTTGAGTCTCTTGGGATTTATATCTGCTTATCATTATGAAGAACTTGAGAGATCCAAAAACCAAGATTTATCCCTCAACTATGAGGGGAGGTAATATAAAATAAAAATAGTATTTTCTATCTGTTATCTGAATTATCCATGCAATATAAAAGTACCCCGAAAATAAAAGTTCTCCAAATGCCCTGAAATTTAAATATGATTTGAACCGTGTCTCTATTTTGATTTGGCAAGACAATGCAGTGACCATAGGACATAGATATATGTTTGTTTGATGCTTTTATTATGTACTAGTACTTGGAAATAGAAGACTTGGTAGTTTAATCATATCCACCTTACTAATGAACAGGTTCACCGAAATGAGTTTCATATACTAGTACATGCTAAACTTGTTATGTGTCTGCTTGTTTCTTCTTTTAGAATGCTGACAGAATATTGGGGAAGAGTGCCTTATTAAGCAATGGTAAAGGAAGTAATGCAGATAAGGTTCAGGATAGTGACACATCCTTGTTGGTCTCCAACAAAGCTGATAAAACAGCTAAGGAAGACTATCTTGAAGACAGCGAGACAACCCCAAAGTCCTGTCTTGGTTTAGTGTTCGAGTTACTGGCCACTACCGCTTGCACAAGCTATTCAAACTCACTGTCTGAATCAGTTCGGTTTCTTGAGTCTCAACTACAAGCTGAAAGACATCGATCAGTTGTGCTGCGACAAGAAGCGGAGGACTGCGGAAGTCCCTGGAGCATTCAGATGCATACTTTCTGGTGCAACAGCAAGCGTAGGAGGATTTTAGTGCCAAACAGGACAAAGCTAATCAGCTTGCTAAGCTTATTGCCAACATGGTGGATACCCAGGATAACGTTTCTTGAGCTCTTCTGAAGTTGTTTCAGTTATGCTCTTGTTTTGCTGCCATGTTTATTTGCACTAGTGGCCAATTTTGACGGCCAGTGTATGTAATGTGCTGCTTTGTTCCCTATATTTGCACTGGTGGTGAACTTTGATGCCCAGTGGATGTAATATGTGTAATAGCGGTAATAGGCTAGCGTTAATTGCTTGCTTATTTATTTCCTTATTGTCTTGTTTAGTTGTTTGCTTGTAGTCACTGAAGTTCTTTTTCTGTTTTTTTCTAGTGGCCACAATAGCCTATTTTTGGTAACTAGGCCAAAATAATCATGGGCCTTCTACGGGCCGTATGATCCATGGGCCTTCGTTCGGCCGTAGGATCCATCGGCCTTCTATATGGGCCTTAGGGTCCATGGGCCTTCTACGGGCCGTAGGGTCCATGGGCCTTCTACGGGCCATACGATCCATGGGCCTTCTACGGACCGTACTATCCATGGGCCTCATACGGGCCGTAGGATCCATGGTCCTTCTACAGGGTGTATCATCATTTCACCAATCATGGGCCATACTATTCGTGGACCATAACGGGCCGTTAATAGGCCATATTTGATAAGTCTATGAAAACAACCAAACGGGTTTTTTTACATGAAAACGGCCCAACGTATTAACGGTCCGCAAACGGGCTGACTGTAACGACGGGCTGAATTTGGCACACAAGCAGAAAATGACAGTAATGGGCCGTATGTAACCGAATGCTGCAAATGAGCCCAAGAATCAATGGGCCCTGAGAAGGCCGAAAGATAACTTGGGCTGGAAACGGCCCAATGGAATAACTGGCCGTTAATGGGTATAAAGTGATACACTGTTCATTACGGGCCAGTTTCACCACGGGCCGTTAATGGGCCAAGAGTTACAAAGGTCCTCATATGGGTCGAAAGAAGTCATGGGCACACATGGGCCGGAAGTTAAAATGGGCTGAATCATATTGGACGGCCCATATGACGCTACTGGGACTAATTCGGAAAGGGCGTAACGGGCCCTGGGTTAGCGGGCTGTAAATGCGGTATATGCGAACATGACATTAACAGGCTTTCCATGGGCCGGCCCGCCACCTTTTGACTAAGTCAAACGGGCCGGCCTTTTCACAGGAATGGGCCTCTATTTGGCCGTGCCACGTGTCACCGTATCATAGGCGCCTTCGGTCCAATGAGCGGATGACATCTGTCCCAATGGTGAGCCGACACGTGTTTCCTCTAGCCAATGATGATTTTACACGTGGAAAATCCCCATTGGTCGGGGATGTTAATGGGTTATCGGATCAAAAACCCAACCCAATGGGTTAACGGCGTTCCATTACGGTGGATGCCACGTGCCGGTCACCCTTGACGAAAGCACTTCTGTGACATGCGATTTATCGTCATGGAAGTGGACACTTCCGTGATGATAATTTTGGTAATGTCATGGAACACTTCTACGACAGCACATGTATGACTATCTTGATTCTGTCATACATTTGTCATGGATGTACCTGCATGACAAAAAACGCGACCTACTGTGACAAACACGTATCATCACGGAAGTGTATTTTTTTGTAGTGGTGACTCACCAATAGTGGAGTATGTGGAGCAATCAACTAGCCTTCATCGAGCTAACACAATCACCTGTGAAGGTGTACCAAAGAGTGGCTCGCCCATAGTGGAGTATGGGGGAGCAATCTACTCGTCTTCACCAAGCCAACGCAATTAATAAAGGTGGTCCAACTTGAGGAAGTCAAGATCGTCTACATATAGATCAAGTGGACTTTGTGCAAGGCAAAGGTTTGCCCTTGATAGGTTTTCTATTTTACCGGTCTCATGGTGGTAGTTGTGAGACCGGGTTATAGGATCGATTGCCGTACTATCAAGGGGGGCTCTTGATGAGTAGCTTAATCGTATCGTTCGTAGAGAGCTCAAACCTTTGCATCCTTGCATCATCTTTCTTGGTTCTCTTTGTGAGTCTTAGAGCTTATGGTCATCTAGATGACAAGCTCGAGTTCATCGAAAATGGAGTTCTCATGCTTCTTCTATTGCGTTTTCGGTGTTGGAGGTTTTACCGGTATTTTTGAGGAAGGGTTCTCACCATTTTATTATGGGCCTTTTCTAATTTGCTTTTTATTGTTATTTCTATAGAGATTGTGTTATCCCTTGTCACTAGCTTTCCAACTAACTTGGTTTCATTGAATTCGGAGTCCATTTGCAGAAGTTGTGTCAGTTTTGGTGTCCGTAAAAAGGCTGCAGCGGTACTACCGCCCATGGGAGCGGTACTACCGCGGCTACTTCTGTGGCTACTTCCGCTCCGGACCAAAATCTCGTCATAAGTCCAGCGGTGGTAGGCACGGATGTAATTTTTTAGTACCGCTCGCAAGCAGTAGTACCGCTCGCAAGCAGTAGTACCGCTACCCTTTGAGGTAGTACCTCTACCCCTTGCGGTTGTACCGTGAGGTCGAGCGGTAGTACCGTTGATACGTCTCCGTCGTATCTACTTTTCCAAACACTTTTGCCCTTGTTTTGGACTCTAACTTGCATGATTTGAATGGAACTAACCTGGATTGACGTTGTTTTCAGCAGTATTGCCATGGTGTTATTTATGTGCAGAAACAAAAGTTCTTGGAATGACTTGAAACTCCACGGAGATTATTTTTGGAAAAAACAAAAAATACTGGCGAAGAATCAAGGCCAGGGGGCCCACACCCTAGCAACGAGGGTGGGGGCGCTCCCCCTGCCTCATGGGACCCCTGGAGCTCCACCGACCTCAACTCCAACTCCATATATTCGTGTTCGGGGAGAACAAAATAAGGAAGAACGATTCATCGCGTTTTACAATACGGAGCCGCCACCAAGCCCTAAACTCTCTCGGGAGGGCTGATCTGGAGTCTGTTCGGGGCTCCGGAGAGGGGAATCCGTCACCGTCGTCATCATCAACCTTCCTCCATCACCAATTTCATGATGCTCACCACCGTGCGTGAGTAATTCCATCGTAGGCTTGCTGGACGATGATGGGTTGGATGAGATTTATCATGTAATCAAGTTAGTTTTGTTAGGGATTGATCCCTAGTATCCACTATGTTCTGAGATTGATGTTGCTATGACTTTTCTATGCTTAATGCTTGTCACTAGGGCCCGAGTGCCATGATTTCAGATCTGAACCTATTATGTTTTCATGAATATATGTGAGTTCTTTGATCCTATCTTGCAAGTCTATAGTCACCTACTATGTGTTATGATCCGGCAACCCTGAAGTGACAATAATCGGGACCACACCCGGTGATGACCATAGTTTGAGGATTTCATGTATTCATCATGTGTTAATGCTTTGGTTCGGTACTCTATTAAAATGAGGCCTTAATATCCCTTAGTTTCCTCTAGGACCCCATTGCCACGGGAGGGTAGGACAAAAGATGTCATGCAAGTTCTTTTCCATAACCACGTATGACTATATTCGGAATACATGCCTACATTACATTGATGAATTGGAGCTAGTTCCGTGTCACCCTAGGTTATGATTGTTACATGATGAATCGCATCCGGCATAATTCTCCATCACTGATCCATTGCCTACGAGCTTTCCATATATTGTTCTTCGCTTATTTACTTTTCCGTTGCCATTGTTATCATCAGTACAAAATACCAAAAATATTACTTTGCTACCGTTACCACTACTATCATATTACCTTGCTACTAAACACTTTGCTGCAGATATTATGTTTCCAGGTGTGGTTGAATTGACAACTCAGTTGCTAATACTTGAGAATATTCTTTGGCTCCCCTTGTGTCGAATCAATAAATTTGGGTTGAATACTCTACCCTCGAAAACTATTACGATCCCCTATACTTGTGGGTTATCAAGACTATTTTTTGGCACCGTTGCCGGGGAGCATAGCTCTATTCTTTGAGTCACTTGGGATTTATATCTGCTGGTCACTATGAAGAACTTGAAAGACGCGAAAACAAAAATTTATCCCTCAACTACAAGGGGAGGTAAGGAACTACCATCTAGCTCTGCACTTGATTCACCTTCTGTTTTGAGTAAGGTTGCGACACCTAAACCTACTTCTGCTATTAATTCTGATATGTCGCATATTATTGATGATGCCACTTCTGCTATGCATGATACTTATGATGAAACTACTTCTATGCTTGATACTACTGTGCCACTTGGTGAATTTCTTGATAAACAACTTGCTAGGGCTAGAGAGAATGAAATTATTGAAACTGATAATATTGATGAAAGTGATGATGAAGGCTCTCCTAATAAATATGAATTTCCTGTTGTGCCTGAGGGCCATGTTATGGATGAAGAAAGAAAAAGAGACTTTCTTGCATGCAACGATAGAAGTGCGCTTAAGAAATTATTAGCTAAGCTTAAAACAAAAAACTCTGAATGCTAGAATGAAATATGATCCTGCTTATGCTACTTCACCTATCTTTGTTACTGATAAGGAATATGAATTCTCTATTGATCCTGATATAATTACTTTGGTTGAATCTGATCCTTTTTATGGCTATGAATCTGAAACTATTGTGGCACATCTTACTAAATTAAATGATATAGCCACCCTGTTCACTAATGATGAGAGAACTCGCTACTTTTATATCCTTAAAACATTTCCGTTCTCATTAAAGGGTGATGCTAAGATATGGTTTAATTCTCTTGATCCTGGTTGTGTGTGTAGTCCCCAGGATATGATTTATTACTTCTCTGCTAAATATTTCCCTGCTCATAAGAAACAAGCTGCCTTAATGGATATATATAATTTTGTGCAAATTGAAGAAGAGAGTCTCCCACAAGCTTGGGGGAGGCTTCTCCAATTACTTAATGCTTTGCCTGATCATCCTCTTAACAAAAATGAAATACTTGATATCTTTTATAATGGACTAACCGATGCTTCCAGAGACCACCTGGATAGTTGTGCTGATTCTGTTTTTAGGGAAAGAACACTGGATGAAGCTGAAATTCTATTGAATAATATGTTGACAAATGAAAATAATTGGACACTTCCTGAGCCAGCTCCTGAGCCAACTCCTGAGCCTATTCCTAAACCAACTCCGAAGAAAAGGGGTGTTCTATTTCTCAGTCCTGAAGATATGCAAGAGGCAAAGAAATCTATGAAAGAAAAGGGTATTAAAGCTGAAGATGTTAAAAATTTACCTCCTATTGAAGAAATACATGGTCTTAATTTACCGCCTGTTGAAGAAATATATGGTTTTAATCCATTGCCTATTGAATAAACACATGGTCTTGATAACCCGACACAGGTAGTAAAGGTAAATTCTCTTTATAGATATGATAAAGCTAAAATCCCTCCTACTAAGTTTGCTAGCCAATGTTTGGATGAGTTTGATAGCTTTATAGTTAGGCAAGAAGACTTCAATGCTTACTTTGGTAGACAATTAAAACAAAATGCTTATATGATTGAACACTTGGGTGATTATATGTCTAGAGTTAAAGGTGAACTTAAACTCATTAGTAAACATGCTTCTATGGTTACCACTCAAGTAGAATAAGTACTTAAAGCTCAGAATGATTTTCTCAATGGATTAAATAGTAAGAAGAATGATAATGTTGTTAGAGTTATGACTAGGGGTGGTAAAATGACCCAGGAACCTTTGTATCCTGAGGGCCATCCTAAGAGAATTGAGCAAGATTCTCAGAGAAATAATATAGATGCACCTAGTCCTTCTAAAAGGAAGAGAAAGAAAAATGATAGGACTTTGCATGCTTCTAGTGAACCTGTTATTGACACACCTGAGAATCCCAATGATATCTCTATTTCTGATGCTGAAACACAATCTAGTAATGAACATGAAACTAGTGATAATGTTAATGATAATGTTCATGTTGATGCTCACCTAGCAATGACAATGATGTAGAGATTGAACCTGTTGTTGATCTTGATAACCCACAATCAAAGAATCAACGATGTGACAAAAGAGACTTTGTTGCTAGGAAACACAGTAAGGAAAGACAACCTTGGGTTTAGAAACCCATGCCTTTTCCTCCTAAGCCATCCAAGAAAAAGGATGATGAGTATTTTGAGCGCTTTGCTGAAATGATTAGACCTATCTTTTTGCGTATGCATTTGACTGATATGCTTAAATTGAATCCTTATGCTAAGTACATGAAAGATATTGTTACTAATAAAAGAAAGATACTGGAAGCTGAAATTTCCACCATGCTTGCTAATTATTACTTTTAAGGGTGTAATACCTAAGAAGCTAGGAGATCCAGGAATACCAACTATAGCATGCTCCATTAAAAGAAACTATGTTAAAACTGCTTTATGTGATCTTGGAGCCGGCGTTAGTGTTATGCCTCTCTCTTTATATCGTACACTTGATTTGAATAAGTTGACACCTACTGGAATATCTTTGCAAATGGCTGATTAAACAACTGCTATACCTGTCAGTATTTGTGAGGATGTGCCTGTTGTGGTTGCAAACGTTACTGTTTTAACAGACTTTGTTATTCTTGATATTCCCGAGGACGATAGTATGTCTATTATTCTTGGAAGACCTTTTTTGAATACTGTAGGGGCTGTTATTAATTGCAACAAAGGCAATGTCACTTTTCATGTTAATTGTAATGAGCATGCGGTACACTTTCCAAGGAAACAACCTCAAGTTCATAGTATAAACTCTATTGGAAAAATTCCATCAATTATTTTTGGAGGTTTTGAATTTCCTCTTCCTACTATCAAGAAGAAATATGATATTCTTATTGTTGGGGATGTGCATATCCCCGTTGAGGTAACCTAGTGTTATTCGAAAATTCTCCGGTTCCATGTTATTCGAAATGAGTTTGATAACAAGACCTGATCAACCTTGTTAGTGGATTCCTTTCGATGAGCATGAGATGGATGAATTTAGAAAACACAACTCTCTGTACCTTCTTTTTTACTTTCTGTTATTTATATTAAATAAAGAAAAAATTGTAATTTTTGTATGTAATCTGAATTATCCGTGCAATATAAAAATACCCCGAAAATAAAAGTTCTCCAAATGCCCTGCCAATTTAATAGGGTCCACGGCGCGTCCACCCCCTTGGGTGCGCCCCTGCCTCATGGGCCCACGGTGGCTCCCCTCCACTTATTCCTGAACCCACACACTTCTTCTTCCTCCCAAAAAATCACCATCCAGCTCAAGCATGTTCTAGCTCATTTTGCTGCGATTTTCGATCTCCTTGCTCAAAGCACCTCTCACAAAACTGCTTTGGGGGATTGTTCCTTGGTATGTGACTCCTCCATTGGTCCAATTAGTTTTTGTTCTAGTGCTTTATTCATTGCAAATTTGTGTTGCCTAGGTGACCATGTTCTTGAGCTTGCATGTCAAATTTTTATGGTTCCAAGTAGTTCTAATGCATGATACAGGCTCTAGGCACTAGTAGGAGTAGTTGCTATCAATTTTGTTGAGTTTGGTTTACTTTTATTTGAAGTTACTAAAAAAATTAGAAAGTTTCCAGAGGAAGAAATATGTATAGGAAAATGTACCAAGGTGGTTCTTCAAGGAAACAAGGACCCAGGCTTGCAATGCGTGACGCTGATGATGAGCCACCAAGGGACGCTCCAGTGCGGCCTTGTGAATGGCCTTCAGAGGACTTCATGGATCGAGCAGGAATTAAGGAAGAATTTAACGCATATTTGCGTAATGCTGATCTTGTGAGCTTCGAGGCAGAAAAATGTCGTCAGTACCACTATCTCACTAGTTCCTTTATGAGGAGGTTTGAATTTTCATCTTCGCGTAATTCTCAAACTGTCATGCTTGAACTTTATGAAAATTCTTACACTATGGACTTAGAGGACTTTACCACTGCTTGCAAACTTCCACAATGGGGTAGTGCTAGTGAACCTCGCAAATCTGAATTTAGAGATTTTTCTTGCTAATATAACTGTGGGGGACTCTAAAGATATAGCACAAGCTACCATAGGGAGCATTCACTTTCCTGCTATACATTATTTTGCTCTCTTCATAGGTAGATGCATTAACGACAAAGATGAAGCATGTCACATGTGTGTCCCAGACCTCAGTATTCTTAGGAGTGCTGTGTTAGGAGATAAATCTTATAATTTGGGAGCCATTGTTGCACGTAGGTTGCATCTTAATAGATATAATGGAGATTTCTTTGGTGGAATTTATGCAACCCACATAGCTAATTTTCTTGGTAAAACCATACGTGAGGATGATATTGAGTTGCCTCCTACTTATTTGGATTATGAGGCTATGGTTCGTCATTAGTTTGTTGAGAGGAACGATCAGTTCCTCCATTACCGACTAATCTTTGACAGACGACGCACCTATCACATCGCTCCCCCTGCTTCTACTTTCTTTGACTTTCAGGCAAAAGGGAGATATTTTATAACTAGAGAGGAGGCGGAAGAGTATAAGAGGAGAGCTGAGATAGCTCGCCTCCAAGCTGCAGCCCACAATGCAATGACTGTTGCATCTCAGTATGACCCCAACTATAAATTTGGATATCCGCCAGACCATCCATGGCATTAGACCAACTTAGCCCAAAAGCCTAAGCTTGGGGGAGTACGTATTTCCCACCGTCATGTTCACACACTCATTGCTAGATGTCGGTGCTCATACTTTGTCATTGTAATATCCATGCTAGTTTATTTCTTTTTATGCTTTCTTCTTGTGTGTTTGATAAACCTTAAAAAACCAAAAAAAATAGTTGTAGCTTTTAGCTAGCTTTAATTTCTATGCTTGTAGTAGTAATTAAAAAGAAAACCCAAAAAGATTTCTTGTTCTTCTTTTGCTTGTTGGGAGTTTTCCCATGTAAATAGTTTTATTTCTGTTCTTTTCTTTGGGGTCGATAGGAGAAGACCTTAATTAAACTATTAAAGTGGCTCTTATATGCATTGTTGTTGATCTGACAAAAGAGCCCATATTGCCTTGTCTTCTCCTGTTTATTGAATGCTTGCAGATTCTAGCTTAGTCCAATGCACGTGCACTGTTATTATTATTCACATCATTCGATCGTGCAAGTGAAAGGCAATTATGACGATATACGATGGACTAGTTGATATGAGAGAAGCTGGTATGAACTCGACCTCTCTTGTTTTTGTAAATATGATTAGTTCATCGTTCCTGATTCAGCCTATTATGAATGAACATGTTTGCAATGACAATTCGAGATTATAGTTGCTTATGCCATGCTTAATTAGCTAGGAGCTTATAATGGTTTACCTTGTGTGCCAACATGCTATTAAAATGGTTGTGATGTGGTATGATAGGGTGGTATCCTCTTTTGAACGATTCGAGTGACTTGACTTGGCACATGTTCACTCATGTAGTTGAAACAAAATCAACATAGCCTCTACGATATTTATGTTCATGGTGCATTATATCCTACTCATGCTTGCATTCAGTGTTGATTAATTTTAAAGCATGTTCATGACTTTTGTCGCTCTCTAGCTGGTCGCTTCCCAGTCTTTTTCTAGCCTTCACTTGTACTAAGCAGGAATACTGCTTGTGCATCCAATCCCATAAACCCCAAAGTTATTCCATATGAGTCCACCATACCTACCTATATACGGTATCTACCTGCCGTTCCAAGTAAATTTGTGTGTGCCGAACTCTAAACCTTCAAATAAATATCCTGTTATGTATGCTCGAATAGCTCATGTATCAACTAGGGTTGTCCGTATCTTCCATGTTAGGCGGGTTATTCTCAAGAGGAGTGGACTCCACTCATCACTCACGAGAAAGTGGCTGGTCACCGGGATGCCGAGTCCCATGCTTTATGCAAATCAAATCATAATTATTGCAAACAAAACTCCCCCTGGGACTCTTGTTAGTTGGAGGCACTCGTTGTTTCGAGCAAGCCATGGATTGATGCTTGTTGGTGGAGGGGGAGTATAAACTTTACCATTCTGTTTGGGAACTACCTGTAATGTGTGTAGCATGGAAGATATCACCATCTCTTGGTTGTTATGTTGACAATGAAAGTATACCGCTCAAAATATTATTCATCTCTATTTTAAAACCGAGCTCTGGCACCTCTACAAATCCCTGCTTCCCACTGCGAAGGGCCTATCTATTTACTTTTATGTTGAGTCATCCTCCTCTTATTAAAAAGCACCAGTTGGAGAGCACCACTATCATTTGCATTCATTACTGTTAGTCTACATTGAGTATGACTTTACTGGATCTCTTTTACCATGAATTACAATGTCTAGTCAGTCCTTGATCTTTAAAGGTGCTCTGCATTTATGTTTTGCGGTCTCAGAAAGGGCTAGCGAGAAACCATCTTGTTATATCATATTATGATTGTTTTGAGAAAGTGTTATCATCCCAGATTTATTATTATTGGTCGCTAGTTGATTATGCCATTGATATGAGTAAACATGTGACCTAAGCGTTATTGTTAATATGGTTAGTTTATAATCTTTGCTAAAACTTGATTGCTGGCTTTACATATTTACAACAACAAGAGCAAACAGAGTTTGTAAAAGTTTTTCTTTATCACTTTTAGTCTGTCAACTGAATTGCTTTCGGACAAGCAAAGGTTTAAGCTTGGGGGAGTTGATACGTCTCCATCGTATCTACTTTTCCAAACACTTTTGCCCTTGTTTTGGACTCTAACTTGCATGATTTGAATGGAACTAACCCGGACTGACGATGTTTTCAGCAGAATTGACATGGTGTTATTTATGTGCAGAAACAAAAGTTCTCGGAATGACCTGAAACTCCACGAAGCGTATTTCTGGAAATAATAAAAAATACTGGCAAAAGATCAAGGCCAGCGGCCCCACACCCTAGCCACGAGGGTGGGGGCGTTCCCCCTACCTCGTGCGCCCCCTAGAGCTCCTCCGACCTCGACTCCAACTCTATATATTCGTGTTCGGGGAGAAAAAATCAGGGAGAAAGATTCATCACGTTTTATGATACGGAGCCGCCGCCAAGCCCTAAACACTCTCAGGAGGGCTGGTCTGGAGTCCGTTCGGGGCTCCAGAGAGGGGAATCCGTTGCCATCGTCATCATCAACCATCCTCCATCACCAATTTCATGATGCTCACTGCCGTGCAAGAGTAATTCCATCGTAGGCTTGCTGGACGATGATGGGTTGGATGAGATTTATCATGTAATCGAGTTAGTTTTGTTAGGGTTTGATCCCTAGTATCCACTATGTTCTGAGATTGATGTTGTTATGACTTTGCTATGCTTAATGCTTGTCACTAGGGCCCGAGTGCCATGATTTCAGATCTGAACCTATTATGTTTTCATGAATATATATGAGTTCTTGATCCTATCTTGCAAGTCTATAGTCACCTACTATGTGTTATGATCTGGCAACCCTGAAGTGACAATAATCGGGACCACTCCCGGTGATGACCTTAGTTTGAGGAGTTCATGTATTCACTATGTGTTAATGCTTTGGTCCGGTACTCTATTAAAAGGAGGCCTTAATATCCCTTAGTTTCCGCTAGGACCCCGCTGCCACGGGATGGTAGGACAAAAGATGTCATGCAAGTTCTTTTCCATAAGCATGTATGACTATGTTCGGAATACATGCCTACATTACATTGATGAACTGGAGCTAGTTCTATGTCACCCTAGGTTATGACTGTTGCATGATGAACCACATCCGGCATAATTCTCTATCACCGATCCATTGCCTATGAGCTTTCCATATATTGTTCTTCGCTTATTTACTTTTCCGTTGCTATTGTTATCATCACTACAAAATACCAAAAACATTACTTTTGCTACCATTACTTTTGCTATCATTACCACTACTATCATATTACTCTACTACTAAACACTTTGCTGCAGATATTAAGTTTCTAGGTGTGGTTGAATTGACAACTCAGCTGCTAATACTTGAGAATATTCTTTGGCTCCCCTTGTGTCGAATCAATAAATTTGGGTTGAATACTCTACCCTCGAAAACTGTTGCGATCCCCTATACTTGTGGGTTATCAGTGGACTGGCCTCACGAGGGGATGAGGATGAACAAGTAAAGTGGATGAACAGCCTCGTGAGGGCTATGGTGGTGAGGGTGGAAAGGATCAACCCCTTCTATGGCGGTGGCTAACCTATATTTATAGTGGCCTTGGTTCTCTTCCCTCAAAACTTAGGCGGGATGGGATCCCACAGTGCCCGATTCAAAAGGGGACAAGAAGTACATCTAATCCTGACGAAAGGTGGTCTTTGCCTGCAAAGCTTCTGGTCGTGACGCTGCGGTGGGCTCGACGATGACATCCGTCCTGCGAAGCTCGGGGTCTTGGTCTTGTTGCACCGGAATGGAAACCTTTGGGGATTCCTTGGTAACCCGCGCTTGTCCTTGCTCCCTCAGCACAGAAAGCGGAAACTGTCTTCCCTGTGCCCACTGGCGCCCGCCTGGCCTTGGTCGGCATGGCTCACGTCATCGCGGCCTCATGAGGTTGGGTACCTGCATAGAAATCTCCGCTCCTCAGGAGACACCATGGGGAGGCTGCCCCCCTTGGGAGGTCTTGGCGTCGTCCGCCTCGTGAGGCCAGGTCCCTCGCGAGGGTCTTGTCTTGGAGGTCTTGCCACTAGGCCGTACCAGGACGTCGAGGGGGCCACGCCATGGGCCGCAGGCAGGTAGGCAGATCTGGGTATCCCCATTCCCAGAACGCTGACAAATCCCAATGCAATCAAACCATTGACAATCATACATGAGATAGCCGTCAAATGCACCCCTTAAACATCCGCCCAGGTCCAGCCAATTTTAAATTCAAATGAATCGCTCCCGACCACAACAGAAAAGAGGCAAGTATGCATAGTTTTTACATGCCCAATCCAAAAAGTATCTTAGTCCGGTAGTCCCTGAAAAAATGAATTCTTGCCCTGCCGGACCAACTATCTAAGCCTGCACAATCATCCTGCCATTATCTCCTTCTCCGCCATCTCCATCTTACCCTTCAAGTACTTCAACATCCTAAGATGCGTGGCTTGCATGATCATCCTTGCATCACCGATCAACTCCTCCATCTTCAAGGTCAACATCTTTGGATCCTTTGAAGCAGCTGCGATCTAACCTTCTTCTCTTTGAGCTTGGCCATGTTCACTTCGAGCTTTGCCTTTTTATTAGTCTCAACCATCAATATGTTAAACTTCTTATCCTTACATGAATCCTTAACGCCGGATCGCTTGACACATGCCTCCTACTTCTTCACAAAGATATCCTTGAACCTCTCCATCATCTTGGCCGCCACCCCTTCTCACTTCTCCTAATCCTCCTCTTCTTTTCAAGGAACCATCTTGTAACCTTCCTGGGTGGCTCTTTTGTTGGGTCGGTTGGATCACCTGTTTCTTCCTCGATGCTGACGTCGATGGTCTTGGCGGAATTGGCACTGAATAAATTCTCAACTTCATCCAATAACGCATGACAACAAAGTTCCTATTATCCAACTTCAAGAACAAATTGCACGCACAGGAAGGCTAGAAAGAAAAACATTGTCCAAAAGTTGCATATCCAATTCGGCCAAATGACCAACGCGTAGAGCATATTGGGCCAAATGACTAACAATTGTAATAGCTCCAGCCAACAATTTGCATATCTGACCAAATGGCCAACACATATAACTACTTACTTGCTCGGTGATTTGCGCATGATGACCCACAAGTATAGGTGGCCAATCATAGTCCTTTTGATAAGTAAGAGTGGCAAACCCAACGTGGAGCAGAAGGAAATGACAAGCGATTTTCAGCAAGATATTGTCTGCGGGCACTGAAATTATCGGTAATAGATAGTTTGATAGCAAGGTAATTTGTAACAAGCGACAAGTCGTAACGGTAACAAAGGTGTATTAAGGTAGCCCAATCCTTTTTGTAGCAAAAGACAGGCCGGAACGGTCTCTTATAATAAGCAAAACGTTCTTGAGAACACACGGGAATTTCATCTAGTCACTTTCATCATGTTTGTTTGATTCGCGTTCGCTACGTTGATAATTTGATAGGTGGGTGGACCGTTGCTTGGGTGTATTTCTTACTGAAGGAAATATGCACCAGAGGCAATAATAAAGTTGTTATTTATATTTCCTTATATCATGATAAATGTTTATTATTCATGCTAGAATTGTATTAACCGAAAACTTGATACATGTGTGGATACATACACAAAACATAGTGTCACTAGTATGCCTCTACTAGACTAGCTCGTTAATCAAAGATGGTTAAGTTTCCTAACCATAGACATGTGTTGTCATTTGATAAACGGGATCGCATTATTAGGAGAATGATGTGATGGGCAAGACCCATCCGTTAGCTTAGCATAATGATCGTTAAGTTTTATTGCTATTGCTTTCTTCATGACTTATACATATTCTTTTGACTATGAGATTATGCAACTCCTGAATACCGGAGGAATGCCTTATGTGCTATCAAACATCACAATGTAAATGGGTGATTGTAAAGATTCTCTACAGGTATCTCCGAAGGTGTTTGTTGGGTTGGCATAGATCGAGAATAGGATTTGTCACTCGGAGTATCGAAGAGGTATCTCTGGGACCTCTCGGCAATGCACATCATGATAAGCCTTGCAAGCAAAGTGACTAATGAGTTAGTTGCGGGATGATGCATTACGAAACGAGTAAAGAGACTTGTCAGTAATGAGATTGAACTAGGTATGAAGATACTGACGATCGAATCTCGGGCAAGTAACATACCGATGACAAAGGGAATGAAGTATGTTGTCATTGCGGTTTGACCGATAAAGATCTTCATAGAATATGTAGGAACCAATATGAGCATCCAGGTTCCGCTGTTGGTTATTGACCGGAGAGGTGTCTCGGTCATGTCTACATAGTTCTCGAACCCATAGAGTCCGCACGCTTAATGTTCGATGATGATTTGTATTATGAGTTATTGTGATTTGGTGAGCGAACGTTGTTCAAAGTCCTGGATGAAATCACGTACATGATGAGGAGTCTTGAAATGGTCGAGAGGTAAAGATTGATATATTGGATGATAGTATTCGGACACCAGAAATGTTTCGGATTGTATCGGGTACTGTCGGTGTCAAAACTGGCGGATCTCGGGTAGGGGGTCCCAAAATGTGCGTCTAGGCGGATGGTAACAGAAGGCAGGGGACACGAAGTTTTACCCAGGTTCGGGCCCTCTTGATGGAGGTAAAACCCTACGTCATGCTTGATTAATATTGATGATATGGGTAGTACAAGAGTAGATCTACCATGAGATCAGAGAGGCTAAACCCTAGAAGCTAGCCTATGGTATGACTGTATTGTCCTACGGACTAAAACCCTCCGGTTTATATAGACACCGGAGAGGGCTAGGGTTACACAAGGTTGGTTACAAAGGAGGAGATATACATATCCCTATTGCCTAGCTTGCCTTCCACGCTAAGTAGAGTCCCATCCGGACACGAGACGAAGTCTTCAATCTTGTATCTTCATAGTCTAACAGTCCGGCCAAAGGATATAGTCCGGGTGTCCGGAGACCCCCTAATCCAGGACTCCCTCAGTAGCCCTCGAACCAGGCTTCAATGAGGATGAGTCCGGCACGCAGTGTTGTCTTCGGCATTGCAAGGCGGGTTCTTCTCCAACTTTCAAGTGTTCGTAAGCAGTGTCCGGCTCCATAAATGTTGAACCTCTTGGCTTATGTGCCCAATAAGGGCTTTCTCCCACGCATCGAGCGAATACGAGGCGCCAAGGCATTTTTACCTTCACCCCCTAGCCAGATAAATAAATTGTCTATTAAAGGAATGGGGATTCTTAGATCCGATCCATACCATCCTCCCCCAGCGAGAGTTCATCAGAGCGTGTTTCGGAAAGATCCATTCCAGCATGGTCGACCTCCGCAGCTCCTCCTCCCGCCCATGTAACCCTAAGCCCGGTGATTGAGAGAGGTGTTCAGTCCCGCATAGTCGATTAGTCGAGCTGTAGACTAAGGGATTTCTCCCTCCGGCGTATATGGTGCCCGTTCGAGCCGGGCTTGCCACCTACAATGGTGGGGCGCAAGCGGAGAACTTTCCTTGTCCCTCCATGGGGGAACGGGTCTGCCTTGTTCCTTACTTACTAAGGGAACTCGGATTTCCAATTCATCCGTTCCTCCACGGGCTCCTGGAGTTCTACGGCCTCCAATTACACAATCTCACCCCTGCCTCCATTCTACATATCGCCGGCTATGTTGCTCTCTGCGAGTTGTTCCTAGGCTGCAAGGCTCACTTCGAGCTGTGGAAAAGGCTATTCTGCCTTGTCCCTCGCACACAAAGGGAATCACTTTATCAAGTGGGCGGAGCCGAAATATGGCGCATCGCCGATACTGGATACATGTCCGGTACCCCAAAGAATCCGTCTGAAGACTGGTCGTCAGAATGGTCTTATATGGAGGACGTCCCCCTTCCGGACCCTATTCGGCGGGGTCTTCCTGAGTTCAACAATGCTCCTTTGAAGAAGCACCGAAGTTGGCGCCCATGGAGCCCCCAGGCGAAATACAACGGAGAAGTCCTTTATCTGATGAACCGGATCAAAGCACTGGCTCGATCAGGATTGACAATAATCGAAGTTATGTCGATTTGCATAATCCGGGGAGTGCAGCCACTTCAATATCGTGGGTACCCCTTGTGGTGTTATAACGGGGCGGATGACGCCACCCGTTGTGGGCGTAAGGGTCCGGACAATGCTGCCGCTCTAGCGAAAATTCGGTCTGAACTGTTCAAGGGTGAGGAAGAGGAGTTCACCCGCATTAAGCCACGGGATGGATTCTCCATGTACAATCCTCCAAGTTGGGTAAGTTATATCTCCCTGCCCCCATTTTACCCGCATTCTTAATCGTAAGTATTCACCTTGCCACTTTGCGGCAGGAACTGCGAAAAGCCATAAAGGAGGTCAGCAGCCCTTCTCCACAACCAGAGGACCCTGACCGTGCCCTCGATTCCGGACTTGAAGAAGATCCGATTATCTTCGTGGAACTGATAGACCGGCAGTTCTACCAGTTAAGCTGCGACGATGCCCTGGTGGCCATTACGGCCGACTATCCCGGACTGCTCCCTGCGTTGCAGGTAAGAAAAATCAAAAAGTCCCAACTCCAAAACTAGGATCCCTTTTAGGCACTTCACCCACCATATACACATGGCATCTTTTATAGGGAAGGCATTCGGGACGCCCTGCCGAACCCGCAGCAACTCGCCAACAAGAGGTACCGAGGCCGGGTAGGCCAAAAAGGAAGGCGGTCAGGACGGAGACGTCGGTGCGAAGGTAGAGGCAAAACCCGCTCCGTGGTTGTCGCCTTTCTCAAAATGTAATGACACCCGCGTTTCTTTAACAGAAAGAACGCTCGCCGGAATATGTCCGGCGATGCTGCCAATCAAGCTTCCACCAGTCGGGCGCCAGGACCGGACAAGGAGGTGGAAGGAGATATGGGGCAGGCGCCGGATAATCCCCCTACAGAGGATGCGGATAGATTATCTGCTACAAACTTAGAAGTGGAAAGCGCCATGAATCATAGGCGCCGCCGGGCCGTACTCCGCGATGCTTGTTTCTCACCAGAGGCGTTCGACGCCTTCAATTCTGGAGAGGCGTACCTCCGTGCTACTCAAGATGGTCTAGCCAGAGCCACGGATCAGTATGTAAAGGATGTACGGGTGAGTAAATCTGAGGATTTATATGTATCAGTAGCCCATGAGACTTGAAACAGTTAGCAGAATTGATTTAAGGATCATCTTTAATGTGCAGGTTCTTACAGAGAAGAATACTAGGCTGTCCCAGGAGCTGGAGGAATGCAAGACCCAACTGGGGGGCGCTCTTGCCGCATTGCAGGAACAGAAAAAGGCTCCCACTGATAACATTTACTTTAAAGAATGGTGGTTACCATATAGTGTGCGGCGTGTCTGCAGATCTAACAATTGATTTTGCAGATGAGTCCGGAGAAAGTCCGGTGGACCAGCATGTTATGCGACAGCTAGAGGCTGGCAAACGCGTGCTGACTAAGGTTATGCTGGAGAAAAACAATCTCCAAGACGCCAACATTAAGATGAACGTGGAACTAAAAGACGTTCGGGGCCAGCTTGCGGACTCCGATAAGGAGAATAAGCGGCTTCGGCGCGGCATTTTCAGTAAGTGTTTGAACGAATCCTTTTTAAAGGAGTTCGGTGAAGAAGCTGTCTAACAGCGTTATGTATGTAGGTATGCTGACGGGTCATCCCGCGGAGGAAACGCCCGGGTCTGCAGGTGATCTTCTGTCCGAGCTGTCACATCTGCACGAACAAGTTCGGCAGGTGATGCAGGGCGTTGCCCAGGCCTTGTGGCCGTCCATCTCCCTGCCAGAAGGCGTTGCAGAGCTTGCGGAGAAGCTGAAGGGAGCACGGCGGCGCTTCTATTTATGGAAGATATCAGCATGCCGACAGGGTGCCAGAGAAGCCTGGGCCATGGTGAAGACGCGGTATACCAAGGCAGACCCAAATCACATGGCTGAGGTCGGACCTGTGGGGCCCGACGGAAAAGAGATCCCCGTTAGCTTAGTTTATGGGCAAGTAGAATTAGCAGCAAAGTATTCTCAACAGGATTGTAAGCTGGACCGCCTGTTGGATGGTATAGAGGAGGAATTTAGTCAGTCTGCATGACTATGTAATTAAAGTGACATGTATAATGCCTTCTAGCCGGATTGTAGATCATTTGTCGTTGCGGACCTTTTCGCTTCAACCTCCGAGCCCGATAGTCCGGAGTGAATCTGAATACTCGCTCAGTTATATAAAACCGGGGTATGCGTGGAGACCAGGCGTAGGGGTCATTAGTGCTTTATCAGACAAGTGCCCAACTAGTTATGTTATATTACATGGGTAGTAAGATACATCTTCCAGGGAGAATAGTTCCGTTAAGGGTTCCTTTCCCTGGGTAAGCATGCCCTAAAGTGCATGTCCAGACTGTGATAAGAAACGCAGAAAAAGCATTTGGGGTAGATATGGACAATAAATAAAAATCATCTTTTGTTCACCGACCGAATATTCCCTTAAGAACGCTAGCTTTCGGCTTCACCCAGTCTGAGGTACACATCCGGCTGACCCGGCAGTAACAATCGCAGAGGTGCTCCCCTTATGCCCTAGCCGAATTAACGGGAACGTAGGGCATAAATACAAGAGCCAGGCAACCCAGCTTGGCCAAAACTTAAGTCATATCAATGCATATAATGGTGAAAAAAGGTACATGCGGAAGTATAACACATGTGTTGGGCGTGAGGCCTAGATAAATAATTTAAGCTTCTGTGAGAAGCCCCCAGGTATGAAGAGTGCGGCTAGCGCATCTATAATGTACAAGCGAGGCACAAGGTGACCCTTGAAGGCCTAGAGAAATAATAAGAGAAAGAAAGAAAGAAAGGGAAAAAAGACAGATGATGTATATGCAGAAAATGGACAAAGGGAGGGGACTAACATAGAGTCCGGTGCTAGGCGTAGAATCTTCGGAGCCTGGCCGCGTTCCATGGGTTCAGCTCGAGTCGACAAGTCGATGCATCCCGCGGTCAGTACGCTCCACCGGTCAGAACTTGGTCAATAATGAAGGGACCTTACCATTTGGGCTCGAGCTTCTTCTTTTTCTTACCCGGCAGGCATAGAACTAGTTCGCCAACGTTATAAGTTTTGTCCCGTACTTCTCTGCTTTGGTATCTGCGAGCCTGTTGCTGATAAAATGCGGAACGGGCTTTGGCTACATCGCGCTCCTCCTCCAAGGTGTCCAGACTATCCTGCCGATCGAGCTCGGCTTCTCTTTCTTCGTACATGCGCACTTGAGGTGAGTCATGAATTATGTCACAGGGCAAGACTGCCTCTGCGTCGTACACCATAAAGAACGGTGTATATCCGGTACTATGATTTGGCGTGGTCCGCAGCCCCCAGAGTACGGAGTCGAGCTCCTCTACCCAGTGCGTGTCAGACTCTGTTAAGGAATGCACTAATCTGGGTCTAATGCCTCTCATTATAAGACTGTTTGCTCGCTCGACTTGACCGTTGGTTTGTGGGTGATAGACTGAAGCATAATCGAGCTTGATGCCCATTTTGTTGCACCAGAGTTTTACCTCGTCGGCCGTGAAGTTTGTGCCATTGTCAGTGATGATGCTATGGGGGACGCCATAACGGTGTACAACCGCGTATATAAAGTCTATCACCGGTCCGGATTCGGCTGTTTTTAACACATTTGGCATCTATCCATATGGTGAATTTATCCACCATGACCAATAAGTATTTTTTTTCTTGTGGGTTCTGATACGTCTCCAACATATCTATAATTTTTGATTGCTCCATGCTATATTATCTACTATTTTGAATGTTTATGGGCTTTATTATACACTTTTATATCATTTTGGGACTAACCTATTAACGCAGAGCCCAGTGCCAGTTTCTGTTTTTACCCTGTTTTAGGGTTTTGAAGAAAAGGAAAATCAAACGGAGTCCAATTGACCTGAAACTTCACGAAACTCATTTTTGGAAGGAAAGAAGCCCAGAAGACTTGGAGTGCACGTCGGGGGACCTGCGAGGAGGCCACGAGGCAGGGGGGTGTGCCCACCCCCCTGGGCGCGCCCTCCACCCTCGTGGGCCCCTCGTGGCCCCCCTGACGTATTTCTTCCGCCTATATATCTCCATATACCCTAAAAACATCCGAGAGCACAATAGATCGGGAGTTCCACCGCCAGAAGCCTCCGTAGCCACCGAAAGCCAATCTAGACCCGTTTCGGCACCCTGCCGGAGGGGGCAATCCCTCTCCGGTGGCCATCTTCATCATCCTAGTGCTCTCCATGACAAGGAGGGAGTAGTTCTCCCTCGGTGCTGAGGGTATGTACCAGTAGCTATGTGTTTGATCTCTCTCTCTCTCTCTCGTGTTCTTGATTTGACACGATCTTGATGTATCGCGAGCTTTGCTATTATAGTTGGATCTTATGTTTCTCCTCCCCCTCTACTCTCTTGTAATGAATTGAGTTTCCCCTTGGAGGTTATCTTATCGGATCGAGTCTTTAAAGATTTGAGAACACTTGATGTATGTCTTGCCGTGCGTATCTGTGGTGACAATGGGATATCACGTGATTCACTTGATGTATGTTTTGGTGATCAACTTGCGGGTTCCGCCCATGAACCTATGCATAGGGGTTGGCACACGTTTTCGTCGTGATTCTCCGGTAGAACTTTGGGTCACTCTTTGAGGTCCTTTGTGTTGGTTGAATAGATGAATCTGAGATTGTGTGATGCATATCGTATAATCATACCCACGGATACTTGAGGTGACATTGGAGTATCTAGGTGACATTAGGGTTTTGATTGATTTGTGTCTTAAGGTGTTATTCTAGTACAAACTCTATCGCTGTTTGTGACACTTATAGGAATAGCCCAACGGATTGATTGGAAAGAATAACTTTGAGGTGGTTTCGTACCCTACCATAATCTCTTCGTTTGTTCTCCGCTATTAGTGACTTTGGAGTGACTCTTTGTTGCATGTTGAGGGATAGTTATATGATCCAACTATGTTATTATTGTTGAGGGAACTTACACTAGCGAAAGTATGAACCCTAGGCCTTATTTCCACACATTGCAATACCATTTACACTCACTTTTATCATTAGTTACCTTGCTGTTTTTATTATTTCAGATTACAAATACCTTTATCTACTATCCATATACCACTTGTTTCACCATCTCTTCGCCGAACTAGTGCACCTATACAATTTACCATTTTATTGGGTGTGTTGGGGACACAAGAGACTCTTTGTTATTTGGTTGCAGGGTTGCTTGAGAGAGATCATCTTCATCCTACGCCTCCACGGATTGATAAACCTTAGGTCATCCACTTGAGGGAAATTTGCTACTGTCCTACAAACCTCTGCACTTGGAGGCCTAACAACGTCTACAAGAAGAAGGTTGTGTAGTAGACATCAAGCTCTTTTATGGCGCCGTTGCCGGGGAGGTTAGCGCTTGAAGGTATATCTTTAGATCTTGCAATCGAGTCTTTTAGTTTCTTGTTTTATCACTAGTTTAGTTTATAAAAGAAAACTATAAAAATGGAATTGAGTTTGTCTCATACGCTTCACCTTTTTAATATCTTTCGTGAGTATGATGGAAAGGAAAACTATGCTCAAGTGCTAGAAGAAGAAATCTATAAAATGTTTGGCACTAAATATTTGAATGATGAGCATGATTGCAATGTTGTTAGTATGAATTCCTTGAATATCCATGATGCTAATGATATGCAAAGCCACAAGCTTGGGGAAGCTATGTTTGATGAAGACGATATTTTTTGCCCCCCATGTTTTGATGAGCAAATTTGTTATGATGAAAGCATGCCTCCTATATATGATGATTATTGCGATGACATGTATGCTTTAAAGAGTAATGATAACAATGAAACTTGTCATCTTGATTTCAATTTTCAATCCCATGATAGTTATTTCGTTGAGTTTGCTCCCACTACTATTGATGAGAAGAACTGTGCTTATGTGGAGAGTAATAAAATTTCTATGCTTATAGATCATCAAAAGAATGCTTTAGGTTCTGGTTATATTGTTGAATTCATTCATGATGCTACTGAAAATTATTATGAGGTAGGAATATATGCTTGTAGGAATTGCAATAATATCAAGTTTCCTCTCTATGTGCTTAAAGTTTTGAAGTTATGCTTGTTTTACCTTCCTATGCAAGTTGATTCTTGTCCCCACAAGTTGTTTGCTCACAAAATCCCTATGCATATTAAGTGTGTTAGACTTAAATGTGCTAGTCATATTCTTCATGATGCTCTCTTTATATTTCAATTCCTATCTTTTATGTGAGCATCATTGAAATCATCATGCCTAGCTAGGGGCATTAAACGATAGCGCTTGTTGGGAGGCAACCCAACTTTATTTTTGTTCCTTGCCTTTTGTTCCTGTTTAGTAATAAATAATTCATCTATCCTCTGTTTATATGTGGTTTTATGCTTTTAATTAGTGTTTGTGCCAAGTAGAACCTTTGGGAAGACTTGGGTGAAGTCTTTATGATCATGCTGTAAAAAACAGAAACTTTAGTGCTCACGAGAATTACTGCCATTTTTATTTGGAGAGATCTATTTAGTTAATTCTTTTTGAATATGATTAATAGATAAATTCCTCAGGTCCAGAAATTTATTTGCGAATTTTATGAGTTCCATAAGTATACGTTTGATCCAGATTACTACAGACTGTTCTGTTTTTGACAGATTCTGTTTTTCATGTGTTGTTTACTTATTTTGATGAATCTATGGCTAGTAAAATAGTTTATAAACCATAGAGAAGTTGGAATAAAGTAGGTTTAACACCAATATAAATAAATAATGAGTTCATTACAGTACCTTGAAGTGGTGATTTATTTTCTTATACTAACGGAGCTTACGAGTTTTCTGTTAAGTTTTGCGTTGTGAAGTTTTCAAGTTTTGGGTAAGGATTCGATGGACTATGGAATAAGTAGTGGAAAGAGCCTAAGATTGGGGATGCCTAAGTCACCCCAAGGTAATATTCAAGGATAGCCAAGAGCTTAATCTTGGGGATGCCCCGGAAGGCATCCCCTCTTTTGTCTTCGTTCATCGGTAACTTTACTTGGAGCTATATTTTTATTCGCCACATGATATGTGTTTTGCTTGGAGCGTCAATTTATTTTGTTATAATTTGCTCACTGTTATTTAGAACAATGTTTTGCATCTTTTATTTCAATAAAAGTGGCATTGATAGTCTTTACTATGCCTATTTTAGAAGTCCACTTGTTGCTGTTTGAAAACATAAAGTTTACCGCTATTGCAATAATTCCCTAGAAAATTCAGAATGTGATAAAATGTTGAAACCTTTTGAATATTAAGATCTGATAAATTTACTACAGTGGGAATTTTATTTCATAATTTTTGGAGCTAGGGAAGTATGGATGTTGCTGCATTCTTTACAGACTGTCCTGTTTAGGCAGATTGCTGTTATGTTTGCATTGTTTGCATATGTTTGCTTCTTTAATGATTCTATTTGAGGATAGGACTATTAAATATGCAGAGGCATTTAGTATGCAATGTTGAATAATAATTTTATGGATTTTCTACAGTAGAGTATGATAAGGTTTTGGCAATGGTTTATACTAACTTATCTCATGAGTCCTTGTTGAGTTTTGTGTGGATGAAGCTTTTGAGATTTAGGGAGACCGTGGTATGAGAGGAATTAAGGAGACACAAAAGCTCAAGCTTTGGGATGCCCAAGGCGTCCCGAGATAATATTTCAAGAAGTCTCAAGCGTCTAAGCTTGGGGATGCCCCGGTTGGCATCCCACCTTTCTTCTTCAACAACTATCGATTAGTATTGGTTGATCCTAACTTTTTGCTTCTTCACATGATGTTTGCTATTCTTAGAATGTCATTTTATTTTGCTTTGCTTGATGTTTGAATATAATACCAAGATCTGAAATTATTAAATGTTAGAGAGTCTCCACATAGTTGAATAATTATTCAACTACTCATTGATCTTCACTTATATCGTTCGGAGTAGTTTGTCATTTGCTCTAGTGCTTCACTTATATCTTTTAGAGCATGGTCGTAGTTTTATTTTGAAGAAATAGATGAACTCTCATGCTTCACTTAGATTATTTTGAGAGTCTTAAATAGCATGGTAATTTGCTTAAAATCCTAATATGCTAGGTATACAAGATTAATAATAAAATTCTCTTATGAGTGTGTTGAATACTAAGAGAAGTTTGATACTTGATGATTGTTTTGAGATATGAGGATGGTAATATTAGAGTCATGCTAGTTGAGTAGTTGTGAATTTGAGAAATACTTGTGTTGAAGTTTGTGATTCCCGTAGCATGCATGTATGGTGAACCGTTATGTGATGAAGTCGGAGCATGATTTATTTATTGATTGCCTTCCTTATGAGTGGCAGTCGGGAATGAGCGATGGTCTTTTCCTACCAATCTATCCCCCTAGGAGCATGCGCATAATACTTTGCTTTGATAACTTGTAGATTTTTGCAATAAGTATGTGAGTTCTTTATGACTAATGTTGAGTACATGGATTATACGCACTCTCACCCTTGCACCATTGCTAGCCTCTCTAGTACTGTGCAACTTTTGCCGGTACCATAAACCCACCATATACCTTCCTCAAAACAGCCACCATACCTACCTATTATGGCATTTCCATAGCCATTCCGAGATATATTGCCATGCAACTTTCCACCGTTCTGTTTATTATGACACACTCCATCATTGTCATATTGCTTAGCATGATCATGTAGTTGACATCGTATTTGTGGCAAAGCCACCATTCATAATTCTTTCATACATGTCACTCATGAGTCATAGCACATCCCGGTACACCGCCGGAGGCATTCATATAGACTCATATCTTGTTCTAAGTATCGAGTTGTAATTCTTGAGTTGTAAGTAAATAAAAGTGTGATGATCATCATTATTAGAGCATTGTCCCAGTGAGGAAAGGATGATGGAGACTATGATTCCCCCACAAATCGGGATGAGACTCCGGACGAAAAATAAATAAAAGAGGCCAAAGAAGCCCAAATAAAAAAAGAAAAGAGGCCATAAAAAAGAGAAAAGGCCCAAATAAAAAAATAAAAAATGAGAGAAAAAGAGAGAAGGGACAATGCTACTATCCTTTTACCACACTTGTGCTTCAAAGTAGCACCATGATCTTCATGATAGAGAGTCTCCTATGTTCTCACTTTAATATACTAGTGGGAATCTTTCACTATAGAACTTGGCTTGTATATTCCAATGATGGGCTTCCTCAAAATGCCCTAGGTCTTCATGAGCAAGCGAGTTGGATGCACACCCACTAGTTTCTTTTGTTGAGCTTTCATACACTTATAGCTCTAGTGCATCCGTTGCATGGCAATCCCTACTCACTCACATTGATATCTATTAATGGGCATCTCCATAGCCTGTTGATACGCCTAGTTGATGTGAGACTATCTTCTCCCTTTTTGTCTTCTCCACAACCACCATTCTATTCCACCTATAGTGCTATGTCCATGGGTCACGCTCATGTATTGCGTGAAGATTGAAAAAGTTTGAGAACATTAAAAGTATGAAACAATTGCTTGGCTTGTCATCGGGGTTGTGCATGATTTAAATATTTTGTGTGGTGAAGATAGAGCATAGCCAGACTATATGATTTTGTATGGATAACTTTCTTTGGCCAAGTTATTTTGAGAAGACATGATTGCTTAGTTAGTATGCTTGAAGTATTATTATTTTTATGTCAATATTAACTTTTGTCTTGAATCTTTCAGATCTGAATATTCATACGACAATTAAGAAGAATTACATTGAAATTATGCCAACTAGCATTCCACATCAAAAATTCTTTCTTTTATCATTTACCTACTCGAGGCCGAGTAGGAATTAAGCTTGGGGATGCTGATACGTCTCCAACGTATCTATAATTTTTGATTGCTCCATGCTATATTATCTACTGTTTTGAATGTTTATGGGCTTTATTATACACTTTTATATCATTTTTGGGACTAACCTATTAACCCAGAGCCCAATGTCAGTTTCTGTTTTTACCCTGTTTTAGGGTTTCGAAGAAAAGGAAAATCAAACGGAGTCCAATTGACCTGAAACTTCATGGAACTCATTTTTGGAAGGAAAGAAGCCTAGAAGACTTGGAGTGCACGTCGGGGGACCTGCAAGGAGGCCACGAGGCAGGGGGCACGCCCACCCCCCTGGGCATGCCCTCCACCCTCGTGGGCCCCTCGTGGCCCCCCTGACGTATTTCTTCCGCCTATATATCTCCATATACCCTAAAAACATCCGAGAGCACAATAGATCGGGAGTTCCGCCGCCAGAAGCCTCCGTAGCCACCGAAAGCCAATCTAGACCCGTTTCGGCACCCTGCCGGAGGGGGCAATCCCTCTCCGGTGGCCATCTTCATCATCCCGGTGCTCTCCATGACGAGGAGGGAGTAGTTCTCCCTCGGGGCTGAGGGTATGTACCAGTAGCTATGTGTTTGATCTCTCTCTCTCTCTCTCTCGTGTTCTTGATTTGGCACGATCTTGATGTATCGCGAGCTTTGCTATTATAGTTGGATCTTATGTTTCTCCTCCCCCTCTACTCTCTTGTAATGAATTGAGTTTCCCCTTTGAGGTTATCTTATCGGATCGAGTCTTTAAAGATTTGAGAACACTTGATGTATGTCTTGTCGTGCGTATATGTGGTGACAATGGGATATCACGTTCACTTGATGTATGTTTTGGTGATCAACTTGCGGGTTCCGCCCATGAACCTATGCATAGGGGTTGGCACACGATTTCGTCGTGATTCTCCGGTAGAACTTTGGGGCACTCTTTGAGGTCCTTTGTGTTGGTTGAATAGATGAATCTGAGATTGTGTGATGTATATCGTATAATCATACCCACAGATACTTGAGGTGACATTGGAGTATCTAGGTGACATTAGGGGTTTGATTGATTTGTGTCTTAAGGTGTTATTCTAGTACGAACTCTAGGGTTGTTTGTGACACTTACAGGAATAGCCCAACGTATTGATTGGAAAGAATAACTTTGTGGTGGTTTCGTACCCTACCATAATCTCTTCGTTTGTTCTCCGCTATTAGTGACTTTGGAGTGACTCTTTGTTGCATGTTGAGGGATAGTTATATGATCCAACTATGTTATTATTGTTGAGGGAACTTACACTAGCGAAAGTATGAACCCTAGGCCTTATTTCCACGCATTGCAATACCATTTACGCTCACTTTTATCATTAGTTAACTTGCTGTTTTTATTATTTCAGATTACAAATACCTTTATCTACTATCCATATACCACTTGTTTCACCATCTCTTCGCCGAACTAGTGCACCTATACAATTTACCATTGTATTGGGTGTGTTGGGGACACAAGAGACTCTTTGTTATTTGGTTGCAGGGTTGCTTGAGAGAGACCATATTCATCCTACGCCTCCCACGGATTGATAAACCTTAGGTCATCCACTTGAGGGAAATTTGCTACCGTCCTACAAACCTCTGCACTTGGAGGCCCAACAACGTCTACAAGAAGAAGGTTGTGTAGTAGACATCAGGTTCCCCATTTAAGGGGTCCAACCATGTCAAGCTCCCAGACCGCAAAGGGCCATGTAATGGGGATTGTTTGGAGGGCGGTGGGTGGCATGTGGCTTTGATTTGCAAAGAGCTGGCAACCGGCGCAACGTTGGACCAAGTCTTGTGCGTCTGCCCGGGCTGTTGGCCAATAGAATCCTGTGCGAAAGGCCTTGCTTACAAGGGCCCGGGCTGCGGCGTGATGACCGCCGAGTCCGGCGTGAATTTCTGCCAAAAGATTCTGCCCTTCCTCTTCGGAGATGCACCTTTGAAGGACTCCGGTAGTGCTTTTTTGTACAATTCTCCCTCATGGACCCTGTAGGCCTTGGATCGCCGCACTATGCAGCGTGCCTCATTTTGGTCCTCTGGAAGTTCCTGTCTAGTTAGGTAGGCCAGTAATGGTTCTGTCCACGGGGCAATAATGGCCATATTTACGTGGGCTAAAGGTGTTATTTCGGTGGCAGAGCCTCTGATTGTGTCAGAGTATTCGGTATCGGGCATTTTGGCCGGGTCCGGACTATTGTTACCGGTGTCTCCTTCCCATACTACGGATGGCTTGAACAGCCTTTCCAGGAATATGTTGGGGGGACCGTATCGCGTTTTGCGCCGATGCGGGCGAGGACATCCGCCGCCTGATTGTTTTCCCGAGCCACATGGTGAAATTCGAACCCCTCGAACAGAGCTGACATTTTTAGGATGGTGTTTCGATAGGCCGCCATTTTCGGATCCTTGGCGTCAAAGTCTCCATTTATTTGGGATATTGCGAGGTTTGAATCCCCACGCACCTCTAGGCGTTGAATGCCCATGGAGACTGCCATCCGAAGACCATGCAACAGAGCTTCGTATTCGGCTGCATTGTTGGAGTCTGTATACAATATTTGCAGTACATACTGAATGGTATCCCCGGTTGGGGATGTCAGGGCGACGCCAGCCCCTAGACCGGCCAGCATTTTAGAACCGTCGAAGTGCATGATCCAGTTGGAGTATGCACCGTACTCTTTAGGGAGTTCGGCCTTCGTCCATTCAGCGACGAATTCGGCCAATACATGCGATTTAATGGTTCATTGGGGTTTGTATGTTATGTCGAACAGGAGGAGCTCAATGGCCCATTTGGCAATCCGGCCCGTAGCGTCGCGGTTGTTTATAATATCATTAAGTGGCACTTTCGAGGCTACCGTAATCGAACACTCTTGGAAGTAGTGTCGTAGCTTCCGGGACGCCATGAATACCGCATAGGCTATCTTTTGATAATGTGGGTACCATGATTTGCATGGAGTGAGGACAGTGGATACATAGTATACCGGTTTTTGAAGAGGGAATTTATGTCCGGCAGCTTTTCGTTCGACGACGAGCACTGCGCTTACAACTTGATGAGTTGCCGCAATGTACAATAGCATTGGTTCGCCAATGTTTGGCACGGCCAGGATTGGGTTGGTTGCCAAAATGGCCTTTATTTCTTCCAATCCGGCTGTGGCAGCGTCCGTCCACTCGAAGTGTTCGGTGCGCCGAAGAAGGTGATAAAGGGGTAAAGCTTTTTCTCCTAAGCGGGAGATAAAGCGGCTTAGAGCCGCCACGCATCCAGTTAACTTCTGGATTTGTTTGAGGTCTGTTGGTGTAGCCAACTGTGACAAAGCTCGGTGAGGGAGTCCTGGATTAGGGGGTGTTCGGGTAGCCGGACTATACCTTCAACCGGACTCCTAGACTATGAAGATACAAGATTGAAGACTTCGTCCTGTGTCCGGATGGGACTTTCCTTGGCGTGGAAGGCAAGCTTGGCGATGCGGATATTCAAGATCTCCTACCATTGTAACCGACTCTGTGTAACCCTAACCCTATCCGGTGTCTATATAAACCGGAGGGTTGTAGTCCGTAGATGATCAACTCCATACACAACAATCATACCATAGGCTAGCTTCTAGGGTTTAGCCTCCTTGAACTCGTGGTAGATCTACTCTTGTACTACCCATATCATCAATATTAATCAAGCAGGAGTAGGGTTTTACCTCCATCGAGAGGGCCCGAACCTGGGTAAAACAAAGTGTCCCCTGTCTCCTGTTACCATCCAGCCTAGACGCACAGTTCGGGACCCCCTACCCGAGATCCGCCGGTTTTGACACCGACATTGGTGCTTTCATTGAGAGTTCCTCTGTGTCGTCGCCTTTAGGCCCGATGGCTCCTTCGATCATCAACAACGATGCAGCCCAGGGTGAGACTTTTCTCCCCGGACAGATCTTCGTCTTCGGCGGCTTCGCTCTGCGGGCCAATTCGCTTGGCCACCTTTAGCAGATCGAAAGCTACGCCCCTGGCCGTCAGGTCAGGTTTGAAAGCCTAAACAACACGGCTGACATCCGCGGGGACTTGATCTTCGACGGATTCGAGCCACAGCCAAGCGCGCCGCACTATCTCGATGGGCATGATATAGCTCTGCCACCGAACAGCGCCTTGGAGGCCGCACACGCATTGGTTCTGACCATTGATTCGGAGTCTACTGCACCGATCGAGGATCAGCGGTTAGACGTTGCCTCAGGGGCTGCGATCTCAGAGGCGATTGAGCCGAACTCCAGCCCCGCACTCCGCATGTCCCGTGACTCCGAGGATCCGGATTCCTCTCCGAGCTCCGAACCCCCCGCGCCCCTGCCGATCGAATCCGATCGGCCGCCGACCATGGAGTTCACCGCCGCGGACATCTTTCAGCACTCGCCCTTCGGCGACATCCTGAATTCTCTAAAGTCTCTCTCTTTATCAGGAGAGCCCTGGACGGATTACGTTCAACAAGGTTGGGATACAGACGACGAAGAAATTCAAAGCCCTCCCACCACCCACTTCGTAGCCACTGTCAACGACTTAACCGACACGCTTGACTTCGACTCCGAAGACATCGACGGCATGGACGACGATGCAGGAGACGAACAAGAACCAACACCTGTAGGGCACTGGAAGGCCACCTCGTCATATGACATATATATGGTGGATACTCCAAAGGATGGAGATGGCGATGGAACAGTGGGGGATGACGCCCCCAAGAAATAGCAAAAGCGTCGGCGTCAGCGGCGCCGCTCTAAATCCCGCCAAAGCAAAAACGGTGATTCCGGCATGGGAGATAATACTACCCCGGACAGCGCCGAAGAACACCCACCTCAGTAGAATTCGGCACAGGAAGATGGAGAAACCAGCCCTCATGAAAGAGTGGCAGACCGAGAGGTTGAGGATGATAACTATACGCCTCCCTCCGAAGACGAGGCTAGCCTCGATGACGATGAATTCGTCATACCATCAGACCCCGCCAAACAAGAGCGTTTTAAACGCAGGCTTTTAGCCACGGCAAGCAGCCTCAAGAAAAAGCAGCAACAGCTTAGAGCTGCCCAAGAATTGCTAGCTGACAGATGGACTGAAGACCTTGCGGCCGAAGAGTACAAACTCGAACGCCCCTCCAAGAGTTACCCGAAGCGCAGGCCGCTACCCCAATCAGAAGAGGAAACACCTACATCACCAGCACATGACATGGCAGACCGGCCACCTCGCGGCCGCGACAGAGAGGCCTGTAGGCCCTCCTCCCAAGCCATGCCCCAACGCCGCTCAACTAAGGCACATGAAAATGCGCCCGACCTACGAGACATACTGGAGGATAAGGCAAGACAAACAAGATCGATCTACAGATCGCGCAGGCGCCCTACAGCACGTGACAATGATCTTCACTCCGGTACAATAAATTCGGCCGGGCCGAACACAACAGACATAGCTCTTTTGAGCTGCGTCGTGATACAGCCCAGTACAGAGGCGCCGCACACCCGCTATGCTTCACGAATGAAGTAATGGGTCATAAAATCCCAGAGGGCTTCAAACCAGTAAACATCGAATCATATGATGGTACAACAGACCCGGCGGTATGGATCGAGGATTATCTCCTTCACATCCACATGGCACGCGGCGATGATCTACACGCCATCAAATACCTCCCGCTCAAACTTAAAGGACCGGCCCATCATTGGCTTAATAGCTTGCCAGCAGACTCAATCGATTCTTGGGAGGATCTGGAAGCCGCATTCCTCGACAACTTCCAGGGCACTTACGTGCGACCGCCGGATGCCGACGACTTAAGCCACATAATTCAGCAGCCAGAAGAATCGGCTAGACAATTCTGGACACGGTTCCTAACAAAGAAAAACCAGATAGTCGACTGTCCGGACGCTGAGGCCCTAGCAGCCTTCAAACACAACATCCGCGACGAGTGGCTTGCCTAGCACCTGGGACAGGAAAAGCCGAAATCCATGGCAGCCCTCACGACACTCATGACCCGCTTTTGCGCGGGAGAAGACAGCTGGCTAGCTCGTAGTAACAACTTATCAAAGAACCCTGGTAATTCAGATACCAAGGACAAAAGTGGCAGGACACATCGGAATAAGCAAAAGCACCGCGTTAACAGCGACAGCAATGAAGACACGACAGTCAATGCCGGATTCAAAGGCTATAAATCCGGTCAGCGGAAAAAGCCATTTAAAAAGAATACTCAGGGCCCGTCCAGTTTGGACCGAATACTCGATCGCTTGTGCTAGATACATGGCACCCCCGAAAGGCCAGCCAATCACACTAACAGGGATTGTTGGGTGTTCAAGCAGGCAGGCAAGTTAAGGGCCGAAAACAGAGACAAGGGGCTGCACAGCGACGACGAGGAGCCCAAGCCGCTGAGCAACAATGGACAGAAGGGCTTTCCCCAACAAGTGCGGATGGTGAACATGATATACGCAACCCACATCCCCAAGCGGGAGCGGAAGCGTGCACTACGGGACGTATACACGATGGAGCCAGTCGCCCCAAAGTTCAACCCATGGTCCTCCTGCCCGATCACTTTTGATCGGAGGGACCATCCCACTAGCATCCGTCATGGCGGCTTCGCCGCATTGGTTCTCGACCCAATCATCGACGGATTTCATCTCACAAGAGTCCTCATGGACGGCGGCAGTAGCCTGAACCTGCTTTATCAGGATACAATGCGGAAAATGGGCATAGATCCCTCAAGGATTAAGCCCACAAGAACGACCTTTAAAGGTGTCATACCAGGTGTAGAAGCCAATTGTACAGGCTCAGTAACACTTGACGTGGTCTTCGGATCCCCAGACAATTTTCGAAGCGAAGAGTTCATCTTCGATATAGTCCTGTTTCGCAGTGGCTATCGCGCCCTGCTCGGACGAACCGCATTCGCAAAGTTCAATGCGGTGCCGCACTACACATATCTCAAGCTCAAGATGCCAGGCCCTCAAGGAGTAATTACGGTCAACGGAAACACCGAGTGCTCCCTCCATACGGAGGAGCATACGGCGGTTATCGCGGCAGAGGTACAAAGTAGCCTTCTCAGGCAATCCTCCAGTCCGGCCATTAAAAAGCCAGACACTGCCAAGCGCGCCCGGAGTAATCCACAGGAGGACCGCCTGGCACGCTCTGAGCAAGCATAGCAATACGGCCCCAACCCCAGCTTTCGCAACATAGCGAAACCAGTACCTCGCATACATAACTACGCCCTGGAAATACCATGGGCACAGGGGAAGGGGCACAATAACGGCACGCCCAAAATACGGCTTAAAACGTACTAGGGGCTGCCGAATTCTTTTTTTCATTTTTTCTTACTTTCAGGACTCCATACTTCGGACGACCTGTTCGGCAATTCGACTGTCGCACAAACGATGCAAGATCCAGGGAAGCAGAATAGCCATGCCGCATTATGGAACTCCCAGGTGGTCTCTGTTACAAGCGGTATACCTGTTTTAAATACAATTCTGCGGCCTGCCCCTGGTCAGGACATACTGAATAGTCCAATATCTTTTGCTTACCGCACTATTTGTATCGTTCGGCTTTGATAAATAGCCTCTCTATAAACAATGCATAGCTTTTTGTCTATTTTTTTGCATTACTCTCTTTTATATATGTTCATTTGTGACATGTTGAACCCATACACTATGGTACGGCAAATATGCCAGGGGCTTCAGTACCCTTTAACATGGTGTGAGAAGTCCGTACACTTTCACAAGTGCGGCACCCCGAACTTATAGCACTATATGCATCGGCTCCGAATCATGATTTGGGTCAATAGTTGGGTTTGCCCGGCTCCTATGTTTTGGTGCCTTACGTTCCGCTCTATCGGCTAAGGTAGCACTAGGAGAACCACTGCGATTGTGCCCCGGTTGAGCTGGGTTAAGCACCTTAGTGGAGAAAGCTAAAACTGACTATCATGATGAGGCGAGAGACCGGCCGCTGTTCGAGAGGTTTTTCGAGTCCCTAAAGACTTATGCCGCTTCGAGCGAGGAGCTGGATAACCCCAGCCAAGGCGTGGATAGCGCCCCGAACTCGGTCTTCCAAACAAGGGGCTTTGCCGAAATTTAAAATTATAAAGTTCTATGGCTAAGTGAGAGTGTTCAAGCATTATAGTCCGATTGCCTGGTTCGTCGTGCTGAGCGCCTCCCTCGAAGGACCCAACCATGGGAAAAAGAGCGCTCAAGTTTATCACCGAACACCCCAGCACTAGTGGCATGGGGGCAGAAGCCGACGACTGGCCATCTCTCAATTTTTGATAAACAACCGCACAGAAAATAATATTTTAAATTCAATAAGCATTGCTTAAAGCGCCTATGAACAAGTTTTCAGCGCACAGGATAAAAACGAGCGAGTTTATTCAAAAATTACATCCTTGGTACATTCATCCGCCACAAGGCGGGCACCTGTAAGAACATCCTTGTGATAGTTCTTGGGCTTGAGATGCTCCTTCCCTGGCGGCAGCCCGTCCCTCACAAGCTTCTCACCGTCCAGCTTGCCCCAGTGCACCTTCGCACGGGCAAGGGCCCTACGGGCTCCTTCGATGCAGACGGACCGCTTGATAACCTCGAGCCTTGGACAGGCCTCCACCAGCCGCCGCACCAGCCCGAAGTAGCTCCCAGGCAGGGCCTCTCCGGGCCACAGCTGAACTATGAAGCCTTTCATGGCCTGTTCGGCCGCCTTGTGGAGCTCGACCAGCTGTTTCAGCTGGTCGCTCAAGGGCACAGGGTGTCCGGCCTCAGCATACTGAGACCAGAACACCTTCTCTGTCGAGCTGCCCTCCTCAGCTCAGTAGAATGCGGCAGCATCGGATACGCTGCGGGGAAGATCTGCGAATGCCCCTGGAGAGCTCCGGATTCGAGTAAGTAACAAATAGTTTACTTTTATATTTCTGCTTTGCATAAAGAATGCCTTACCCGCTGCTATCCTTTTCACCTCCTCCAACTCTTGGAGGGCCTTTTGGGCTTCGGCCTTGGCAGACTTGGCAGTCTCAAGGGCCGCCGCGAGCTCGGACGCTTGGGTCTTGGACTCAAGCTCCAAACTCTCATGTTTTTTCACGAGAGCCTGAAGCTCTTGCTGCACCTCGCTGACCTGAGCCCCAAGTTTCTCTCGCTCGGTGCGCTCCGTGGTCGTTTTCTTTTCGGCCTCAGATAGCGCCTGTTTGAGGGTCGCCACCTCAGTAGTGGCCCCTACAATAAGCAGTACAATCCTGTTATTTTTTGCAATCACGCCTCTCTATAGGCATCCTTTTCAGTAAGGTATTTCTTACCTTCTGTCTCCTCGAGCTGCCGCTTGGCAAGGCCGAGCTCTTGCTCGGTCCGATCGAGGTCCTGCTTCAGGATACCCACCTCCGCAGTCAGTGCGGCGGTGGATAGCAGCGAAGCCTACATACGCATATTGACTCTTTATTGTTAGACTCCTACAAAATTTAATAGATCCTCTATTCGGCTTTTCTTTTCGAACGCCAAACAGAGCATCAGGGGCTACTGTCTATGCGGTAATATTTTTACATATTTTTACTTACCTCAAAGCCTGTTAGAAGGCTAGCGCAAGCTTCACTCAGTCCGCTCTTGGCGGACTGAACCTTCTGGATCACCGTACTCATAATAGTACGGTGCTCCTCGTCGATGGAGGCGCCTTCAAGCGCCGCCAGCAGATTGTCCGGCACCTCCGGTTGGATGGAGGCTGCCGGCTCAGAAGGCTTGCTCCTCTTTAAAGGAGTTCGCCCGCCGCGGTCCGGAATCGTTGGAGATTTCGGCACGGTGTCCGGATCAAAGCCGGACTTGGAGCCCTGGGGGGTCTTGTCCCCTTTTACTCCTGGGGTCCCGGAGGTCGCCTTGTGGCTCCTCCAGGACCACCTCCTCCTGCCCCGGAGCTTGTTGCGACGCCACTTCGGCGTCATCCGCAGTGCGGGGGGAGACAACGGGCAGAACTGAGTTCACATCCGATGAATCTAGGGAGCCGCTCGACGACTCGTTGAGTTCGGCCCGGGGCGGGCTGCATGATTATATTCGACATTAGGGAAAGCTGTGCAACAAAAGGAATATCATGAGTTACTCTGGTATCCAAACACTCACGATTTCGCCGGACGCCTGGCCCTGTCCGGCCACTCCTCTTCGTCCTCGTCGGCGTCGGGGGCGTAGTCCGGCAGAAGAGTTTTCCTCCTCTTGGACCCTTTGGCCTTCCCCCTGGGGCGGCCTTCCTTTTCTTTCCTCCCTCCGCTGAGAGGGGAGAGCTTTCTTCTTCCTCCTCCTCATTTTCACGGGAGGAGGGCGCCCCAGACTCGTCGGACGACGAGCCCGACAACACCATGTTGTGAGTACTCTTTCGAGTCCCCGTGGTCTTCTTCTTCTTGGCCTTATTTTTCGGCACCACATAAGGCGCCGGAGCCAGCAGCTTCACCAGTAGAGCTGGGGCTAGGTCTTCGGGCAGCGGAGCCGGACAGTTAATCGGTCCGGATACCGCTCGCCAAGCCTGTCAAAGGTAAGGGAGTTTAAATCCCGCATAGAGTTAAACTATGAAAAAAGTTGAACATCCTGTAAAAGGCTAAAATGGCTTACCTCGCTAGCGTGACGCTGTGAGCTGTATCCGCGGTCCTCGGAAGCGGATGCGGGAGCCCCGGCACCTTTGATTAGCACCTTCCAGACGTCTTCATACGTCATGTCGAAGAGCCCGTTAAAGGTTCGGTGCCGTGCCGGGTCGAACTCCTACAAAGTAAAGTCCCGTTGTTAACACGGGAGGATTCGGCGAATGAGCATGACCTGGACTACATTTACAAGCCTGATTGACTTGTTTACCAGGGAATGGATGCATGTCTTTAGTCCGGTCACCTCTTTCTCGTTACCCCACGACAGGCCCGTCTCTTTCCGGGACATGAGCCGCGTGGGGGTACGGATCGGAATTCGGGGGGTGCGATCTAGTCCGGATCGCGTGGCTCGGTGATGTAAAACCATCCGAGTTGCCACCCCTTTAGGGTCTCTACGAAGGAGCCCTCGAACCACAGGACGTTGGCAATCTTGCCCGCCATGGCTCCTCCACACTCCGCCTGGTTGCCGCGCACCACCTTGGGCTTGACGTTGAAGGTCTTGAGCCAGAGGCCAAAATGGGGGCGGACGCGGAGGAAAGCCTCGCACACAATGATAAACGCCGAGATGTTGAGGATGAAGTTCGGGGCCAGATCGTGGAAATCCAGGCCGTAGTAGAACATGAGCCCCCGGACGAATGGATGGAGTGGAAAACCCGGTCCGCGGAGGAAGTGGGGAAGAAATACTACCCTCTCATGGGGCCTTGGGGTGGGGACAAGCTGCCCCGCCTCGGGAAGCCGGTGCGCGATGTCTTTGGACAAGTATCCGGCCTTCCTAAGCTTTTTGACGTCACCCTCTGTGACGGTGGAGACCTTCCACTTGCCTCCCGCTCCGGACATCGCTGGAGAAAGGTTGAGGTAGGAAGTGCGGGCTTGGGTGCTGGAGCTCGAGTGCGCAGGAGATGGCTAGGCAAAGGAGGAAGAAGGCGTAGGTAAAAAGGTGGATCCTTATCCCCTTATATGGGCGGATGCGGTTGTGCGTCCCCACCTGCCTAATAAAACTCGCTTGCCTCCCGAGCGCCGTGGTAAAGGGCGCGGTTAGGGTTACCCACGTCCGTATTGATGAGAAACCCGTAAAAAAGGGTACACGATCTCTGCTTTAACAAGACGTGCCAAGGAAACCGCCTCGCAAAACATGTTGAGGTGGAAAAGTAAAAACGATTTGAGTAAAGGACTTGGCTGTAGTGTGATAGCGCACTACAGAATACGTCAGCAGATTTGATTTGTGTTAATATTATTATTCTCTCTATGGCGATATGTGGAAACTTATTTTGTAGAACCGGACACCACTCTTGGTGTTTACAAATCTTCTATGAAGGACTTGGAGGAGGAACCCGCCTTGCAATGCCGAAGAAAATTTGCATGCCGGACTCGTCGTCATTGAAGCCTGGTTCAGGGGCTACTGAGGGAGTCCTGGATTAGGGGGTGTTCGGGTAGCCGGACTATACCTTCAGCCGGACTCCTGGACTATGAAGATACAAGATTGAAGACTTCGTCCCGTGTCCGGATGGGACTTTCCTTGGCGTGGAAGGCAAGCTTGGCGATGCGGATATTCAAGATCTCCTACCATTGTAACCGACTCTGTGTAACCCTAACCCTATCCGGTGTCTATATAAACCGGAGGGTTGTAGTCCATAGACGATCAACTCCATACACAACAATCATACCATAGGCTAGCTTCTAGGGTTTAGCCTCCTCGAACTCGTGGTAGATCTACTCTTGTACTACCCATATCATCAATATTAATCAAGCAGGAGTAGGGTTTTACCTCCATCGAGAGGGCCCGAACCTGGGTAAAACAAAGTGTCCCCTGTCTCCTATTACCATCCGGCCTAGACGCACAGTTCGGGACCCCCTACCCAAGATCTGCCGGTTTTGACACCGACACTCGGATTTTGGCCGGATTAGCTTCGATACCTCTACTGGAGACAATGAAACCCAGGAGCTTTTCGGCTGGTACGCCGAAAACACATTTTTCCGGATTGAGCTTGATGTCGTATGTTCAGAGGTTGTCGAATGTGAGCCTCAAGTCATCTATCAAAGAGTCGACGTGTTTGGTTTTAACAACCACATCATCTACGTATGCCTCTACTATTTTGCCGATTTGTTTCTCCAGACATGTCTGAATCATGCGTTGATATGTTGCGCCAGTGTTCTTTAGCCCAAAAGGCATTGTGTTAAAACAGACGGGACCGTATGGTGTGATGAATGCCGTTGCGGATTGGCCGGACTCCGCCATCTTGATTTGGTGGTAACCGGAGTATGCGTCGAGGAAACACAATGGCTCGTGTCCTACGGTAGCATCAATGATTTGATCGATGCGTGGGAGGGGGAAGGGATCCTTTGGGCAAGCTTTATTGAGGTCTTTGAAATCGACACAAAGGCGCCAGGATTTGTCCTTCTTTGGTACCATCACCAAGTTTGCTAGCCAGTCCGGGTGTTTTATTTCTTTGATGAATCCGGCCTCCAATAACTTGGCTAGTTCCTCTCCCATGGCCTATCTCTTAGGTTCAGAGAAACGCCGAAGAGCTTGCTTGACCGGCTTGAATTCCTTTAGGATATTGAGGCTATGCTCGGCCAGCCTGCGTGGGATTCCTGGCATGTCTGAGGGATGCTAGGCGAATATGTCCTAGTTCTCGCGTAGGAACTCTCGTAGTGCGGCGTCCACAGCGGGGCTTAGCTGTGCCCCGATGGAGGCTGTTTTTGTAGGGTCCGTTGGGTGGACTTGGAATTTGACTATTTCATCTGCTGGTTTAAAAGAGGTGGACTTGGATCTCTTGTCGAGTATCACATCGTCCCTGTCCACTGTGGACCGTAGCGTGGTTAATTCCTCGGCCGAGAGGGCTTAGGATAATGCCTCGAGGGCCAATGCGATTGTTTTGTTTTCGACGCGGAGTGTTGTGTCCGGATCGCTGGCGAGAGTGATGATTCCATTGGGCCCGGGCATTTTGAGCTTCATGTACCCGTAATGGGGTACGGCTTGGAAGATTGTGAATGCCTCCCGTCCTAAAAGAGCGTGATAACCACTGCTGAACGAGACCACTTGGAATGTAATTTCTTCGGACCTGTAATTATCCGGCATGCCGAATACCACATCTAGTGTGATTTTCCCAGCACAGCGTGCTTCCCGACTGGGGATGATTCCTCTAAAGGTTTTGCTACTTTGCTCAATGCAGTTCCAGTCTATTTCCATCTTTTGAAGAGTTTCCTCATAAATGAGGTTTAATCCGCTGCTGCCGTCCATGAGTACTTTGGTGAGTCGAAAGCCGTCCATGATTGGACTGAGGACCAGTGTGGCTGGTGCTCGGGCAGTTCGGAATTTAGGTTCGTCACTGGCATTGAAGGTAACAGCCATGTCACTCCATGGATTTATTGCTGCTACGTGGCAGATTTCGGCCATGCCGCGTAGTGTTCGCTTGCGTCTATTATTTGACGCGAAGGTCTCAAAGATCGTTAACATTGTATTGTTATCCACGGGATGGTGCTCTGTGGTATTTGGGAGAAGTAGATCCTCACCACTTTTGGCCACCTGCCGGAGTATCCAACATGCTCTAAGGTTGTGCGTTGGTATTGTATCTGTTGTACTGTGAATTTTGCAGGGTCCGTTGAGCCATCCCTCCAGTACGGTTCCATACCCTGTAGAGGGTTTTTGCTTTTTGGTAGTTGACCCGGGTGTATTGTGATAATGCACCCTTTTGTTTCGGACTGGGTTTGTATTCAGGGCTGGATTATCCCAAAAGTTCATTTTGGTTTTGCAGGCACTTTCCATCGCACAGTACTTTCGTACTATGGACGCCAAGTCAGCGAAGCATGTTATCTCATGGCGATTTATGGCGTTAAGGATTCCCTTGTCCGTGCAATTATTGCAGAAAAATAGGATTGCGTCTTCCTCGCGACAGTCCTTAACCTTGTTCATCGCAAGGAGGAATCTGGCCCAATAGTGATGTACTATTTCCTGGGGCTCTTGCCTGATGTGGGAAAGATCGCTTATGTTTGGGTGGGTGGGTGGAATTGAATCCAAACCCTCACCTGATCTGGGATCCAGGGGCCGAGGAATTTCCAATTTTGGAAGTTCCGGTTCCGGGGTGTGACCCGATAATCCTGGCATGCTGCCTGACTCTAAGTTCAGGGATTGGATGTTGTCCTCCCGCGAACGGGCGCCCGGCTCAGAGAGCTCGGGAATCCGGACATAGTTGGTCCTCAAGATGGAGGAAAGGTCGCTGCATTGTTCCTCCACCACTGCAATATGATGGGTGACCGGTGGAGAGTTAATCTCCCTTTGATCGGGTTTAAGCCCAATCCGATCATAGTCCATAGCGACTCCCAAGGCGGCGATGCGATCTAAGAGCTCGTTTAAGGACGCGAGCTCCATTGGATCCATCTGTTCGACGAGTGCCGATTTGACATGGAGGCTGTTTTCGATGACCCGAGAAGTCATCATCGGTGCGGCGGCGGAACAGGCGGTCATGATGGAACCGCCTAGCCGGAGAGTTTGGCCGACAGCCAAAGCTCCCACAACAGTAGTACCATCTTTAAAGATGAGACGAGACATCCTTCCTTCTGGCGACAGCACAGAGGAACTCTCAATGAAAGCACCAATGTCGGTGTCAAAACCAGCGGATCTCGGGTAGGGGTCCCGAACTGTGCGTCTAGGCGGATGGTAACAGGAGGCAGGGGACACGAAGTTTTACCCAGGTTCGGGCCCTCTTGATGGAGGTAAAACCCTACGTCCTACTTGATTAATATTGATGATATGGGTAGTACAAGAGTAGATCTACCACGAGATCAGAGAGGCTAAACCATAGAAGCTAGCCTATGGTATGACTGTATGTTGTCCTACGGACTAAAACCCTCGGGTTTATATAGACACCGGAGAGGGCTAGGGTTACACAAGGTCGGTTACAAAGGAGGAGATATACATATCCGTATTGCCTAGCTTGCCTTCCACGCCAAGTAGAGTCCCACCCGGATACGAGACGAAGTCTTCAATCTTCTATCTTCATAGTCTAACAGTCCGGCCAAAGGATATAGTCTGGCTGTCCAGAGACCCCCTAATCCAGGACTCCCTCAGGTACATATCGGAGTATCGGGGGGTTATCGGAACCCCTCGGGGGAAGATATGGGCCATATGAGGGAGGCAAGCCAGCCCATAAGTGGTGGCCCCCCCCAAGGGAGAAGCCTGAATTGGACTAGGGGAGGGGGCGGCGCTCCCCTTTCCTTCTCCTCCTCTCCTCCTTCCCCCTCCGATATAAGGAGGGGGGCGAATCCTACTAGGAGCCCAAGTTGGACTCCTCCCACTTGGGGCACACCTAGGGCCGGCCTCCTCCCCTCTCCCTCCTTTATATACGAGGGTGGGGGTGCCTCTAACACAGATCAATTGTTCCAAGCCGTGTGCGGCGCCCCCTCCACAATTTACGCCTCCGGTCATATTGTCGTAGTGCTTAGGTGAACCCCTGCATGGATCACTACATCATCACCGTCAACATGCCGTCATCCTGACGAAACTCTCCCTTGACACTTTGCTGGATAAGGAGTTTGAGGGACGTCATCAAGCTAAACGTGTGCAGAACTCGGAGGTGTTGTATGTTCGGTGCTTGATCGGTTGAATCGAGAAGACGTTCGACTACATCAACCATGTTAAACTAACACTTCCGCTTTTGGTCTACAAGGGTACATGGACACACTCTCCCCCTCTCATTGCTATGCATCTCCTAGATAGATCTGGTGTGAGCGTAAGAAACTTTTGAAATTGCATCCTACGTTTCCCTTCAGTGGCATTTGAGCCAGGTCTATGCGTAGATGATATGCACGAGTAGAACACAAAGAGTTGTGGGCAATGATAGTCATACTTCTTACCACCAACGTATCATTTTGATTCAACGGTATTGTTGTATGAAGTAGCCCGGACCAACCTAACATGACCACCTTCATGAGACCGGTTCCACCGACAGACGTGCAACTTGTTTTGCACAAAGGTGGCTGGCGGGTTGCTGTTTCTCCAACTTTAGTTGAATCAAATTTGACTACGGTCGGTCCTTGTTGAAGGTTAAAACAACACACTTGACGTTCACATGCAACGGGGGTAAGACAGTTTTGCACGTGCGGAATACTCGGGTTAAACTTGGTGAGCCTAGCATGTACAGACATGACCTCACAACACTGGAGACCGAAAGGTCGAATGTGAATCATATAGTAGATATGATCAACATAGAGATGTTCACCATCGAAAACTACTCCATCTCACGTGATGATCGGACATGGTTTAGTTGATATGGATCACGTGATCATTTAGATGACTCGAGGGATGTCTATCTAAGTGGGAGTTCTTAAGTAATATGATTAGTTGAACTTAATTTATCATGAACTTAGTCCTGATAGTTTTTGCATATCTTTGTTGTAGATCAATGGCCCGTGCTACCGTTCCCATGAATTTTAATGTGTTCCTAGAGAAAGCTAAGTTGAAAGATGATGGTAGCAACTACACAGACTGGGTCCGTAACTTGAGGATTATCCTCATTGCTCCACAGAAGAATTATGTCCTTGATGCACCGCTAGGTGACAAGCCCCCTCCCGCTAATGTAGACGCCTTGAACGTCTGGCAGACGCGGTTTGATGACTACTCTATAGTTCAATGTGCCATGCTTTACGGCTTAGAATCGGGACTTCAAAGACGTTTTGAATGTCATGGACCATATAAGATGTTATAGGAATTGAAGTTAATATTTCAAGCAAATGTCTGAGTTGAGAGATATGAAGTCTCCAACAAGTTCTATAGCTGCAAGATGGAGGAGAACAATTCTGTCAGTGAACACATACTCAGAATGTCTGGGTACCATAACCACTTGACTCAGCTGGGAGTTAATCTTCCATATGATAGTGTTATTGACAGAGTTCTTCAATCACAGACACCAAGCTATAAAGGCTTCATGATGAACTACAATATGCAAGGGATGGATAAGACAATTCCCGAGCTCTTCGCTATGCTCAAAGCTGCGGAGGTAGAAATCAAGAAAGAGCATCAAGTGTTGATGGTTAACAAGACCACTAGTTTCAAGAAAAAGGGCAAGGGAAAGAAGGGGGACTTCAAGAAGAATGGCAAGCAAGTTGTCACTCCCGGGAAGAAGCCCAAGTCTGGACCAAAGCCTAGAACTGAGTGCTTCTACTTCAAAGGGACTGGTCACTGGAAGCGGAATTGCCCCAAGTATTTGGCAGATAAGAAGGATGGAAAAGTGAACAAAGGTATATTTGATATACATGTTATTGATGTGTACCTTACTAATGCTCGTAGTAGTGCCTGGGTATTTGATACTAGTTCTGTTGCTCATATTTGCAACTCAAAACAGGGGCTATGGATTAAATGAAGATTGCCTAAGGACGAGGTGACGATGCATGTCGGGAATAGTTCCAAGGTCGATGTGATCGCCGTCGGCATGCTACCTCTACATCTACCTTTGGGATTAGTTTTAGACATGAATAATTGTTATTTGGTGCCAGCGTTAAGCATGAACATTATATCTGGATCTTTTTTGATGCGAGACGCTTCTTCATTTAAATCAGAGAATAATGGTTGTTCTATTTATATGAGTAATATGTTTTATGGTCATGCACCCTTGAAGAGTGGTCTATTTTTGTTGAATCTCGATCATGGTGATACACATATTCATAATATTGATGCCAAAATATGCAAATTCGATAATGATAGTGCAACATATTTGTGGCACTACCGTTTAGGTCATATTGGTGTAAAGTGCATGAAGAAACTCCATATAGCTGGATAGTTGGAATTACTTGATTATGAATCATTTGATGCTTGCGAATCATGCCTCATGGGCAAGATGACTAAGACTCCGTTCTCCACAACAATGGAGCAAGCCACTGACTTATTGGAAATAATACATAATGATGTATGCGGTCCGATGAGTGTTGAGGCTCGCGGTGGGTATCGTTATTTTCTGACCTTCATAGACGATTTGAGCAGATGTGGGTATATCTACTTAATGAAACACAAGTCTGAAACATTTCAAAAGTTCGAAGAATTTTAGAGTGAAGTGGAAAATCATCGTAACAAGAAAATAAAGTTTCTATGATCTGATCACGGAGGTGAATATTTAAGTTACGAGTTTGGCCTTCATTTAAAACAATGTGAAATAGTTTCACAACTCATGCCACCTGGAACACCACAGCATAATGGTGTGTCCGAACGTCGTAACCGTACTTCATTAAATATGGTGCGATCTATGATGTCTCTTACCGATTTACCACTATCGTTTTGGGGTTATGCATTAGAGACAACTGCATTCACGTTAAATAGGGTACCATCTAAATCCATTGAGATGACACCGTATGAACTATGGTTTGGCAAGAAACCTAAGCTGTCGTTTCTTAAAGTTTGGGGTTGCGATGCTTATGTGAAAAAGCTTCAACCTGATAAGCTCAAACCCAAATCGGAGAAGTGCGTCTTCATAGGATACCCAAAAGAAACTGTTGGGTACACCTTATATCACAGTTCCGAAGGCAAGATATTTGTTGCTAAGAATGGATCCTTTCTGGAGAAGGGGTTTCTCTCAAAAGAAGTGAGTGGGAGGAAAGTAGAACTTGATGAGGTAATTGTACCTTCTCTCGAATTGGAAACTAGCTCATCACAGAAAAACGTTCCCGTGATGCCTACACCAATTAGTGAGGAAGCTAATGATGATGATCATGAAACTTCAGATCAAGTTGCTACCGAACCTCGTAGGTCAATCAGAATACGTTCTGCACCAGAGTGGTATGGTAATCCTGTTCTGGAAGTCGTGTTACTAGACCATGATGAACCTACGAACTATGAGGAAGCCATGATGAGCCAAAATTCCACGAAATGGCTTGAGGCCATGAAGTATGAGATAGGATCCATGTATGAGAACAAAGTATGGACTTTGGTTGACTTCCCCGATGATCGGCAAGCCATAGAGAATAAATGGATCTTCAAGAAGAAGACTGACACTGATGGTAATGTTACTGTCTACAAAGCTCGACTTATTGCAAAAGGTTTTCAACAAGTTCAAGGAGTTGACTACGATGAGACTTTCTCACCCGTAGTGATGCTTAAGTCTGCCCGAATCATGTTAGCAATTGCCGCATTTTATGATTATGAAATTTGGCAAATGGATGTTAAAACTGCATTCCTTAATGGATTTCTCAAACAAGAGTTGTATATGATGCAACCAGAAGGTTTTGTCGATCCTAAAGGTGCTAACAAAGTGTGCAAGCTCCAGTGATCCATTTATGGACTGGTGCAAGAATCTAGGAGTTGGAATATGTGCTTTGATAGTGTGATCAAAGCATATGGTTTTATATAGACTTTTGGAGAATCATGTATTTACAAGAAAGTGAGTGGGAGCTCTTTAGCATTTCTAATATTATATGTGCATGACATATTGTTGATTGGAAATGATATAGAATTTCTGGATAGCATAAAAGGATACTTGAATAAGAGTTTTTCAATGAAACACCTTGGTGAAGCTGCTTATATATTGGGCATCAAGATCTATAGAGATAGATCAAGACGCTTAATTGGACTTTAACAAAGCACATACCTTGATAAAGTTTTGAAGAAGTTGAGTCAGACTCAATGCCCGACCACTGCAGAAGATGGAGAGAAAATGAAAGTCATTCCCTATGCCTCAGCCATAGGTTCTATCATGTATGCAATGTTGTGTACCAGACTTGATGTGTGCCTTGCTATAAGTCTCGCAGAGAGGTACCAAAGCAATCCAGGAGTGGATCGTGGGACAGCAGTCAAGAACATCATTTTCAGCTATTTCAGGAAACTTGATACATGTGTGAATACATAGACAAAACATCGTGTCCCTAGTAAGCCTCTACTAGACTAGCTCATTAATCAAAGATGGTTAAGTTTCCTAACCATATACATGTGTTGTCATTTGATGAACGGGGTCACATCATTAGGAAAATGATGTGATGGACAAGATCCATCTATTGGCTTAGCATGTTGATCCTTCAGTTTTATTGCTATTGCTTTCTTCATGTCATATACATATTCCTTTGACTATGAGATTATGCAACTCCCGGATACCGGAGGAATACCTTGTGTGCTATAAAACGTCACAACATAACCGGGTGATTATAAATATGCTCTACAGGTATCCCCGAAGGTGTTTGTTGGGTTGGCATAGACCGAGATTAGGATTTGTCACTCCGAGTATTGGAGAGGTACCTTTGGGCCCTCTCGGTAATGCACATCATAATAAGCCTTGCAAGCAATGTGACTAATGAGTTAGTTGCGGGATGATGCATTACAGAAAGAGTAAAGAGACTTGATGGTAATGAGATTGAACTAGGTATGAAGATGCCGACGATCGAATCTCGGGCAAGTAACATACCGATGACAAAGGGAATGACTATTTTCATTACAGTTTGACCGATAAAGATCTTCGTAGAATATGTAGGAACCAATATGAGCATCCAGGTTTTGTTGTTGGTTATTGACCGGAGAGATGTCTCGGTCATGTCTACATAGTTCTCGAACCCGTATGGTCTGCACGCTTAACGTTCGATGTCGATGATTTGTATTATGAGTTTTGTGATTTGGTGACCGAATGTTGTTCGGAGTCCCGGATGAGATCACAGACACGACGAGGAGTCTCGAAATGGTCGAGGGGTAAAGATTGATATATTGGATGATAGTATTCGGACACTGGAAGTGTTTCGGATTGTATCGGGTACATATCGGGGTACCGGGGGGGTTACCAGAACCCCCCGGGGGAAGATATGGGCCATATGGGCCATAGGAGGGAGTCAAGCCAGCCCACAAGAGGCGGCGCCCCCCTCCCCAAGGGAGGAGTCCGAATTGGACTAGGGGCGGCGCCCCCCTTTCCTTCTCCTCCTCTCGTCCTTCCCCCTTTCCCCCTCCGATAAAAGGGAGGGGGTGAATCCTACTAGGAGCCCAAGTGGGACTCCTCCCACTTGGGGCATGCCTAGGGCCGGCCGCCTCCCCTCTCACTCCTTTATATACGGGGGTGGGGCACCTCTAACATAGATCAATTGTTCCAAGCCGTGTGCGGTGCCCCCCTCCACAGTGTATGCCTATGGTCATATTGTCATAGTGCTTAGGCGAAGCCCTGCGCGGATCACTTCACCATCACTGTCAACACGCAGTCGTGCTGACAAAACTCTCCCTCGACACTTTGCTGGATCAAGAGTTCGAGGGACGTCATCGAGCTGATCGTGTGTAGAACTCGAAGGTGACGTACGTGCGGTGCTTGATCGGTTGAATCGAGAAGACATTCGACTACATCAACCGCGTTAAACTAACGCTTCCCCTTTTGGTCTACGAGGGTACGTGGACACACTCTCCCCTTCTCGTTGCTATGCATCTCCTAGATAGATCTTGCGTGAGCGTAGGAAATTTTTGATATTGCATGCTACGTTTCCCTTCACTTACTTGAACTAACCTCCCACTTATAATTACCCCCTCTCGCATGCATCCGCAACTACAAAAGAAGAATTAAGATAAATCTAACCATAGCATGAAACATATGGATCCAAATTAGCCCCTTACAGAATAGCACATAAACGAGGGTTTAAGCTTCTGTCACTCTAGCAACCCATCATCTAATTACTAATCCATAATGCCTTCCCTTAGGCCCAAGTACGGTGAAGTGTCATGTAGTCGATGTTCACACGACACCACTAAGGGAAACAACAACCTACATATCATCAAAATATCGAATGAATACCAAATTCAAATGATTACTTTCGACAAGACTTCTCCCATGTCCTCCAGAATAAAAGGAACTATTCAGAAATCATATCCATGTTCAAGATTAGAGGGGTATTAAATAGCATCAAGAATATGAACATATAATATTCCACCAAATAAACCAGCTAGCATCAACTACAAGATGTAATCAACATTATAGCAACCCATATGTACCAATCTGAGGTTTTGAGACAAACATCGAATACAAGAGATGAACTAGGTTTGAGATGAGATGGTGTTGGTGAAGATGTTAATGAAGATTGGTCCTCCCACAATGAGAAGGTTGTTGTTGATGTCAATGACTTCGATTTCCCCCTCCTGGAGGAAAGTACCCTCGGCGGAATCGCTCCAGCAGCAAGCAAAAGTGCCCCTTCGTATGTTCCACCTCGAGACGGTGGCGCTTCATCCCGAAAGTCCTCTTATTGTATTTTTTTTCTAGGGCAAATGGCTTCATATAGCAGAAGATGGGCCTCTGAGGATGGCTAGGGGCCCCACGAGCCACCAGGGCGCGCCCAGGTGCCTCGTGGGCACCTGGTGGACCTCCTCTAGTATTTATTTTCACCAATATTATATATATATTTCAAAATAATTCTCTGTGAAATTTTAGCTCTTTTGGAGTTGTGCAGAATAGGTATCTCTGATATAGCTTTTTCAGGTCCAGAATTCCAGCTGCCAGCAATCACCCTCTTCATGTAAATCTTGCAAATTAAGAGAGAAAAGGCATTATAATTGCACCACAAAGTATTATATTGATCAAAAATATTAAAATAACAATAGGAAACATGATGAAAAATGGACGTATCAGTGCACTATTTGGCCATCGACTGATTAGTTGCTTCAAATGGCTGCAATACTTGGACACGGCCTCTTGGATGTTGTACCATCAATGGTTGAGCGACCACATGGTTGCGGAAATGCTTGTGCTCATGGAACCACATATGATTGTTGGCCCAAAATGTTCTGCCCTTTTGCTCTGTGCCATGGATCAGATCGATGCTAGAGACCAACCCGCGAGGACCTTATTAGAATGATTTGGAACTTTTTGGGGGGCGTAGATAAAGGAGATGCATTTGAGAGCATGGATTCACTTGATCAAAACTAAGTCACAAGGGGGGTTGGTTTTGGTGATCTATGTCTATTTAATCAAGCCCTCCTCGCGCGCCAAGCTTGGCGGCTGTTGATCAACCCGGATAGCCTGTGCACCCGTATTTTGAAGGCAAGGTACTACCCAAATGGCAACTTGGAGGACATGGTAATCTCAAGTGGTGCCTCAGTGACATGGCAAGGGGTGGTACATGTTCTTGATCTCTTAAAAACATGACTTCTTTGGTGTGTGGGCAATGAGAACTCCATCAGAATTTGGCGCAACCATTGGCTCCCAAGGAATGGTAGCGGCACACCGGTGACATGATGTCGCTTGAAGCTATGTCGGTATTTCCCCAAAGAGGAAAGGATGATGCAGCACAGCGGCGGTAGGTATTTCCCTTAGATGTGAAACCAAGGTTACCGAACCAGTAGGAGAACCAAGCAACACAACGTGAACAGCACCTGCACACAAATAAAAAATACTCGCAACCTGACGTGTTAAAGGGGTTGTCAATCCCTTTCGGGCAACGGTGCCAGAAATTGGCACGTGGACGGGAGAAAGTTGTAAATATTGATAGATCTAACGCCAAATAAAATAAGTTGCAGCGAGGTATTTTTGTATTTTTGGTTTAATATATCTGAAAATAAAAGGAAAGGAAAATAGATCGCAAAGGCAAATAATATGAGAAAGAGACCCGGGGGCCGTAGGTTTCACTAGTGGCTTCTCTCGAGAAAAAATAGCAAACGGTGGGTAAAAAAATATTGTTAGGCAATTGATAGAACTTAAAATAATCATGATGATATCCAGTCAATGATCACTACATAGGCATCACGTCCAACATTAGTAGACCGACTCCTGCCTGCATCTACTACTATTACTCCACACATCGACTGCTATCCAGCATGCATCTAGTGTATTAAGTTCATGGGGAAACAAAGTAATGCAATAAGAATGATCACATGATGTAGACAAGATCTGTCTATGTAGACATAGACCCCATCATTTTATCCTTAGTAGCAATGATACATATGTGTCGGTTCCCCTTCTGTCACTGGGATCAAGGACCGTAAGATCGAACCCACTACAAAGCACCTCTTCCCATTGCAAGATAAATAGATCAAGTTGGCCAAACAAAACCCAAATATCGGAGAAGAAATACGAGGCTATAAGCAATCATGCATATAAGAGATCAAAGAAACTCAAATAACTTTCATGGATATAAAAAGATAGATCTGATCATAAACTCAAAGTTCATCCGATCCCAACAAACACACCGCAAAAAGAGTTACATCATATGGATCTCCAAGATACCATTGTATTGAGAATCAAACAAGAGAGAGGAAGTCATCTAGCTACTAACTACGGACCCGAAGGTCTACAAAGAACTACTCACGCATCATCGGAGAGGCACCAATGGAAGTGGTGAACCCCTCTGTGATGGTGTCTAGATTGGATCTGGTGGTTCTGGACTCTGGGGCATCAGGAATTGATTTTCGTCGACTCCCCTAGGGTTTTTGGAATATTGGGGTATTTATAGAGCAAAGAGGCGGTCCGGGGGGAACCCTAGGTGGGCACAATCCACCAGGGCGTGTCTGGGCCTCCTGGCGCGCCCTGGTGGGTTGTGCTCCCCTCGGATCACCGCCCAGGCGTTGCCTTGGCCAGTTAGGTGTCTTTTGGTCCATAAAAATTCTCCGTAAAGTTTCGTTGCATTTGGACTCCATTTGGTATTGATTTTCTGTGATGTAAAAAACATGCAAAAAACCGCAACTCGCACTTGGCACTATGTCAATAGGTTAGTACCAATAATGATATAAAATGACTATAAAATGATTATAAAACATCCAAGATTGATAATATAATAGCATGGAACAATCAAAAATTATAGATATGTTGGAGACGTATCATCATCCCCAAGCTTAACTCATGCTCGTCCTCGAGTAGGTAAGTGATAAAAACAGAATTTTTGATGTGGAATGCTGCCTAACATGCCATATCATCTTCTTTTCTCTATAGCGTGGACATTTGAACATTTGGACTTTTATACTGTTCAAAGCAATAGTCTAGTTTTGACACGATAACTTAAATACTCAAGCATATCAACAAGCAACCATGTCTTTCAAAATATCAACGCTAAAATAAGCTATCCCTAGCCAATCATGCTCAATCATTGATCCATTCATGAAACACACTATCTTATTAACTACACCCAGTGCTCAAGTACGATCATAGTGCCTCCTAGTTGGTACCTTTATAAGAGAAGACAGAGACTCAAATTCAAAAATAAAAATTGCATAAAGTAAAAGAAAGGCCCTTCACAGAGGGAAGTAGGGATCTGTAGAGATGCCAGAGCTCAAAGCGAAAAACTTAGAGATAAAAACATTTTGGGAGGTGTGTCCTTCCCACCAATGAAAACGACTTAGAGTTACCAACACTTTCCATGCTAGATATATCATAGGCGGTTCCCAAACAGGAAATAAAGTTTATTCCTTTTTCCACCATACTTTCACTTTCCATGGCTAACCATATCCATGGGTGCCTTCCATACCAACACTTTCCAAAGAATTTATTATTTGACAACATAAAGTAAATTCATTTTTCATTTTGAGACTGGGTATCCCTAATACCTTTGCCTTACTCTCGTGCAATGAAAAGTGAATAAACACTCATCGTGAGAACAACACATCATGGAAAATATTAGCCACCCCTCACCGCTCTGCGAGCGGAACGAACACACAAAAGAGAAGTTTATTTTGAAAATTAGAGATGGCACATAAAAATTTGCTTAGGACGGCAAAAGAATACCGCATATAGGTAGGTATAGTGGACTCATGTGGCAAAACTGGTTTAAAGGTTTTTGGATGCACAAGTAGTGATCATACTTAGTGCAAAATGAAGGCTAGTAACAGATTGAGAAGCGACCAACGAAGAAATGAATAATCTCATAAGCGAGCATTAAGCATAATTAACACCGAATAATACACCACAAGTAGGATATAATTTCATTGCATAACTATTGACTTTCGTGCTTGCATAGGGAATCACAAATCTTAACACCAATATTCTTACTAAAACATAATTACTCATCAAAATGACTCACATATCACATCATCATATCTCAAAACTATTACTAAGAATCAAGTTTATTTTATCCAATGATCTTCATGGAAGTTTTTATTATATCATCCTTGATATCTATCACTTTGGGACTAATTTTCATGTGTTGCTTTTGATAAGCTCAAACAAATATAAGTGAAGATCATGAGCATAATATTTCTTTCTCTCAAATTAATTTAAGTGAAGCAAGAGAGAATTTATTGAAAATTTTACTAACTCTCAAATAAATCTAAGTGAAGCAAGAGAGCATTTGTTTAAAAATACTAAAGCACACCGTGCTCAAAAAGATATAAGTGAAGCACTAGAGCAAATCCATAGCTCATTAAAAGTTTAAGTGAAGCATAGAGAGCAATTCTAGCAAGTTATGGCATAATTTTGGCTCTCTCAAATAGGTGTGTCTGGCAAGGAATCAAGACTGAAATCACAAAATAAAACAAGAAAAGACTCATATCATACAAGACGCTCCAAGCTAAACACATAGTATGTGACGAATAAAAATATAGCTTCGAGTAAAATACCGATGGTCGTTAGAAGAAAGAGGGGATGCCACTCGGCGACATCCCCAGGCCTAGTTGCTTGCTCTATTTTGGATAATGGTTTAGGATGCCTGGGCATCCCCAAGCTTAGGCTCTTCTTACTCCTTATTCCTTCATCCATCGTAAGATAACCCAAAACTTGAAAACTTCAATCACACAAAACTCAACAAAAGCCTTCATGAGATCCGTTAGTATAAGAAAACAAATCACTACTATAAGTGTTGTAGTAAACCAATTCATATTTTGTTATTGCAGTATATCTACTGTATTCCAACTTTCCTATGGCAAAAACTCTTCAAAGAAAACCATAGAGCCATCAAAACAAGCACACAATGCAAAGAAAATAGAATCTGTCAAAAACAGAACACCCTGTAGCAATCTGGGTGATTTGAATACTTCTGTAAGTCCAAAAACACTGAAAAATTAGGACGACCTGGGCAATTTGTATATTAATCTACTGAAAAAGGAATGGGTATTTTATCGCTCTCTGGTTAAAAACGGAAATTATTTTTGCGAGCACAAAAGTTTCTGTTTTTTCAGCAAGATCAAACAACTATCACCCAAGAAGATCCTAAAGGCTTTACTTGGCACAAACACTAATTAAAACACAAAAAATACAATCATAATAGTAGCAGAATTGTGCTAACACTCAAAAATAGAAAGCAAAAAGCAAAAATAAATTTTATTCATTGGGTTGCCTCCCAACAAGTGCTATAGTTTTACACCCTTAGCTAGGCATAAAGCAAGTATCTAAGTTTTGTCATCTTTGTTTCGAGATACATAAGATGCCCTCATGATTGTTTCATGTGATGGCCTAATTCTTCTTCTAGGGAAGTGTTCCATACCCTTCCTCAAAGTAAATTGGAGTTTAATATTGCCTTCTTTCATATCAATGACAGCACCGATAGTGCGTAAAACGGTCTACCAAGAAGAATTGGACAAGACGGATTGCAATCAATATCAAGAAAAATAATATCTATGGGCACATAATTCCTATTTTCAAGAATAAGAACATCATTAATTCTTCCCATAGGCTTTTTAATAGTAGAATCCGCCAAGTGCAAATTCAAAGAACATGATTCAATATCGGTAAGACCAAGCACATCACATAAAGATTTCGGAATTGTAGAAACACTAGCACCCAAGTCACACAAAGCAAAAGACTCATAATTTTTAATCATGACTTTGATAGTAGGTTCCCGTTCATCATGCAATTTTCTAGGAATTGAAACTTTTAATTCCAACTTTTCTTCTAAAGCTTTCATCATAGCATCAACAATATGTTTAGTAAAAGCTTTATTTTGTTCATAAGCATGGGGTGAATTTATCATTAATTGCACCATACAATCAATCAAAGGGCAACTATCATAATTAAAGTATTTGTAATCCAAAAGAGTGGGCACATCACTAGTTAAAAGTTTTGACCTCTTCAAACCCACTTTTATCAATTTTCTCAACAAGATTTAACCCTCCGGAATATCGGGACGCCTTCTAACTAAAGTTGACTCTTCTCCGGTCCCTTTTTCATCAATCTTAACTTTACCAAACAAGGAACCAATGGAAGAAACACCAATCATTTTAAGATCTTCATCATTTTTATCCTCTAGTGAGATTGGTTTAGCGGCCATTTGATTTACTAGAGTAGCTTGTGCATCATATATTTTTCGTAGCAAACTTTCAGCAAAAGCATACTTAGATTGGAGATTACAAACTTCTCTACTAATATAATCAAGTTCTTTTGTTATAGCATCAAGCACAGCGGATTATTCCTTAAGTTCTTCGGTAAAATACTTATTATGCTCAAATTGTGTAGTCATATATTCCTTGGTACTTTTCTCAATTTCAAGCAAAATATTGGGGTAAGGAACATGATAATATTTTCTTTGAGGCATCATGACTATGCAAACAAGAACACACACAAAAACAGATCCGGCAAGAAAACGGCGAACGAAAAAGAGGGGCGAATAAATGGGAAATTTTTGTGAAGTGGGGGAGAGGAAAACGAGAGGCAAATGGAAAATAATGTAAATTGCAAGGAGATGAGATTTGTGATTAGGAACCTGGTATATGTTGAAGATCCTCCCTGGTAACGGCGCCAGAAATTCCTTTTGATGTCGCTTGAAGCTACGTCGGTATTTTCCCAAAGAGGAAGGGATGATGCAGCACAGCGGCGGTAGGTATTTCCCTCAGATGTGAAACCAAGGTTATCAAACCAGTAGGAGAACCAAGCAACACAACGTAAACAGCACCTGCACAAAAATAACAAATACTCGCAACCCGGCGTGTTAAAGGGGTTGGCAATCCCTTTCGGGCAACGGCGCCAGAAATTGGCACGTGGACGGGAGAAAGTTGTAAATATTGATAGATCGAACGCCAAAAGAAATTTGCAGTGAGGTATTTTTGTATTTTTGGTTTAATAGATCTGAAAATAAAAGCAAAGGAAAATAGATCGCAAAGGCAAATAATATGAGAAAGAGACCCGGGGGCCGTAGGTTTCACTAGTGGCTTCTCTCGAGAAAAATAGCAAACGATGGGTAAACAAATTACTGTTGGGCAATTGATAGAACTTCAAATAATCATGATGATATCCAAGCAATGATCATTACATAGGCAACACGTCCAAGATTAGTAGACCGACTCCTGCCTACATCTACTACTATTACTCCACACATCGACCGCTATCCAGCATGCATCTAGTGTATTAAGTTCATGCAGAAACAGAGTAATGCAATAAGAACGATGAAAGCACAAGTGCTCCCTGGGTGATTTTGGTAATTAATGTCAACATATCTCTTGTTGGACTAATACTTCTATCCAGTATATTTCAGATAAGTTCAACAGTGGAGTGGCATGGACAAGAGAATGTGGAACCCCTTCAAGAAGCTAAGGACAATGATTGGCTAAAGCTCAAGACTCTGCATTTTCATTTTAGTGATCCAAGATCACATTGAGTCCATAGGAAAGCCAATACTATTAAAAGGGGATGAAGTGTTGCTTAATGGCTTGCTTGCTCAAAGTTCTTAGTGATATGCTCCAAAAGCCCTCAACCACTTTCTCATATCCACATTTGTCCCAAACCTAAAGTCAAACTCGGCCCCACCAATTTGATCTATCCGGCGCCACCGAGTCCATTTGACATAGCCACTGCCAGAAACCCCAATCAATTCGGTCTCATCGATGGGATCTCGGTCTCACCGAGATGGGCTTGCAAACTCTCAGATGCATGTTGCAATCGTTTTGGTCTCACCGAGATATGCAATCGGTCTCACCGAGTTTGCTTGACCAACTCTCTATTTTGCTTATTACCAAAATCGGTCCCACCGAGTTTGTGTAATTGGTCAAACCGAGTTGAGGTTTCACCCTAACCCTAGCACATCGGTCCCACCGAGTTGATCATATCGGTCGCACCGAAAATCCTAACGTTCACATTTTGAACTAAAACGGTCTAACTGAGTTTTGTGAATTGTTTGTAACGGCTAGATTTTGTGTGGAGGCTATATATACCCCTCCACCCATCCTCCATTCATGAGGAGATTCATCAGAACGTGCGTACACTTCCAACATACATTTTCTGAGAGAGAACCACCTACTCATTTGTTGAGACCAATATATTCCACTCTAACCACAAGAATCTTGATCTCTAGCCTTCACCAAATTGCTTTCCACTCAAATCATCTTTCCACCAAATCCAAATTTGTGAGAGAGAGTTGAGTGTTGGGGAGACTATCATTTGAAGCACAAGAGCAAGGAGTTCATCATCAACACACCATCTATTACCTTTTAGAGAGTGGTGTATCCTAAATTGGTTTGGTGTCACTTGGGAGCCTCCGTCAAGATTGTGGAGTTGAACCAAGGAGCTTTTAAGGGCAAGGAGATCGCCTACTTCGTGAAGATCTACCCAAGTGAGGCAAGTCCTTTGTGGGCGAGGGCCATGGTGGGATAAACAAGGTTGCTTCTTCGTGTACCCTTCATGGGTGGAGCCCTCCATGGACTCATGCAACCGTTACCCTTCATGGGTTGAAGTCTCCATCAACATGGATGTACGATAGCACCACCTATCGGAACCACGCCAAAAATCTCCGTGTCTCCAATTGCGTTTGCACACTCCAACCCCATCCCTTTACTTTCTTGCAAGTTGCATGCTTTACTTTCCAATGCTCATATATCTTGCCATGCTTGCTTGAAATGTATTGTGAATGTTTAAACTTGTGCTAAAACTCCACCTTAACTTAAAAGAAATTAAAAACTGCTACTTTTCTTTGCTGAGGGTCTAACCACCCCCCCCCCCCTCTAGACACCTCTTCTTGACCCTACAATTGGTATCATAGCATTGGTCTCCATTGCTTTGGTTTAATCACCATTGGAGGAAGATGGATGAGTCTACGTTGGGGAGTCTTAGACATAGAGTACCTATACTTGATGGAGAGTTCTTTCATGAGTGGAAAATTGAGATGCTTGAGATTTTCAATGAATATCACTTGAACAAGTACATTACTAGCCCTTGTGCACCCCCTGTTAACCCCTTGCTTCTACCCTTGATGAGTCTATTGACATGATCCGTAATCTTAGAACTGCCAACTTAATCACTAGAGGATTACCTAGAAACTTGATTGCTAGCTTGCCTTCTCTTGACTGTGCTTACACCATATGGAGATTTCTTGAGGAACGATTTCCAAACTATTCCTTGCAAAACTTAGATGAGATTCTTCACAAGTCTATTGCTTTGAGTAAGATGAATTCTAACGATCCTAAGTTTGGTGATTGTCTATTTGAGCTTACTAACCTCATGCGTGCAAAAGGAGATGTTGGAATCATTAGCAATATCATCTCCGAAGCCATTTGAATTCATAAAGAGGAACATTGTGATGATCACCTATCTAATGAATCACTCTCTCTAGGAATTGATCAATCACAAGATGATGTTGAACATGGATACTATGATGAGGATGAGGATAGTGACTTTGATCTCGATGAGTCTATTAGACATTTTGGGTCTTATGGCTAATCTTCGCGGCTACATGGCTGGAGGAAAGGAACGGGTTTTTGATAGTGGATGTATCGATCACATGACCGGAGACAAGGACATGTTTTGTCAGCTTGCTGAAAACGACGGCCCTTGAAAGTATGTCACCTTTGGTGATAACTCAAAGGGTAAGGTGGTTGGCCTTGGTAAGGTGGCCATCTCACATGATAGCTCTATACAAAATGTTGTGCTCGTCGAATCCCTTGGCTATAATTTACTTTCCGTATCTAGACTTGCTGACTTTGGTTTCAATGTCCTATTTACTAAAGTAGATTGCCAAGTGTTCCATAGAGATAATCATAATATGGTCTTTACCGGTATATGTAGAGGTGATTTATAAATTGTTGATTTCACTAAAAAGGCTCAACCTAGAACTTGCTTAATTGCTAAATCTTCTGAAGGTTGGTTGTGGCATAGAAGGTTAGGTCATGTTGGCATGCAAAATCTTGATAAGATTATTAAAGGTGATCATATCCTTGGAGTGAAAGATGTTATATTTGACAAGGATAGACTGTGCAGTGCTTGTCAAGCAGGAAAACAAGTTGGAGGATGTCACCCCGTGAAGAACATCATGACCATGAGAAGACCGCTCGAGCTACTTCATATGGATCTCTTCGGTCCCAATGCCTATAAAAGTCTCGGTGGAAACTCATTTGGTCTAGCCATAGTCGATGGATTTTCAAGATTTACGTGGGTGTTCTTTCTTGATGATATATCATAGGTCCAAAAGATCTTCAAGAACTTCACTAGGAAGGCCCAAAATCAATTTGAAGTGAAGATCAAGAAGGTCCGCAGTGATAACAGAACGAAGTTCAAGAACGCAAATGTGGATACCTTTCTTGATGAAGAACGGATCTCACACGAGTTCTCGGCTATGAACACGCCTCAACAAAATGGAGTTGTTGACAGGAAGAACCGGACTCTTATTGAGATGGTGAGAACGATGCTTGATGAGTACAAGACACCAAAACACTTTTGGGCAGAAGCGGTTGAGACAGCTTGTGATGCAACAAATCGCTTATATCTTCACAAGCTACTCGGGAAGACGGCATACGAGCTTCTCACCGGTAACAAACCCCAGGTTGGATACTTTTGAGTATTCGGCTCAAAGTATTACATTCTTGATAAGCATCATTGTCGGTGTCAAAACCGGCGGATCTCGGGTAGGGGGTCCCGAACTGTGCGTCTAAGGCGGATGGTAACAGGAGGCGCGAGACACAATGTTTACCCATGTTCGGGCCCTCTCGATGGAGGTAATACCCTGCTTCCTCCTTGATTGATCTTGATGACATGAGTATTACAAGAGTTGATCTACCACGAGATCGTAGAGGCTAAACCCTAGAAGCTAGCCTATGATTATGAGTGTTCTCATCCTACGGACTAAACCCTCCGGTTTATATAGACACCGGAGGGGGCTAGGGTTACACAGAGTTGGTTACAAGGGAGGATATCTACATATCCGAATTGCCAAGCTTGCCTTCCATGCAAAGGAGAGTCCCACCCGACACGGGACGAAGTCTTCAATCTTATATCTTCATAGTCCAATAGTCCGGCCAAAGATATAGTCTGGCAGTCCGAGGACCCCCTAATCCTGGGACTCCCTCAGTAGCCCCTGAACCAGGCTTCAATGACGATGAGTCCGGCGCGCAGATTGTCTTTGGCATTGCAAGGCGGGTTCCTCTCCGAATACTCCATAGAAGATTTTGAACACAAGGATAGTGTCCGGCTCTGCAAAACAAATTCCACATACCACCGTAGAGAGATATTATTCCACAAATCTAATCTATTGACAACTCTTCATAACGTGACGTCCTGCTGTAGCCCGGTCATTACAAACCATTTTCCCTGCCTGCCACTTCACGTGTTGTGAGGCGGTTTTATTGGCACTGTCTTGTCGAAGCAGAGATTGTGTTCCCCTTATCACAGGGATTCTCATCAATACGGGTGTGGGTAACCCAATCGTGCTTGTTAGTATGACTCCTCGATTTTAGGCAAGTTCCAGATGGCCACGCGGAGGACGCTTGATATTCGCCCTCTTTATAAAGGGGCCAAGGCCTGTCCTTTTCTTCTCGCGCTCAATCCTTCCCTTCCCCCACCCCGAGTTCCAACACCCAAGGCTCATGCTAAGCGCTTCAGACCTTCAACCATGTCCGGATCGAACCTTCAAGGCCGGTGGATGGCTTCCTCTGTCACAGAGGAGGACATCAAGAAGCTAAGGGAAGCCAGGTATCTGACCGCCGAAATCTCGCACAGGCTTCCTGCTCAAGGGCAGGTCATCCCCACTCCCAAACCCAACGAGAGTGTCGTATTTGTTTCCCACTTCCTCCGAGGGCTAGGCTTTAGTCTTGATCCCTTTGTTAGAGGGCTCATGTACTATTACGGGCTCGACTTCCACGATCTAGCTCCAGATTCCATCCTTCACATCTCGTCGTTTATCGTCGTGTGTGAGGCCTTCCTCCGCATCACCCCACACTTCGGATTATGGCTCAAGACCTTCAATGTGAAGCCAAAGATGATTGATGGGCGACACGCAGAATGCGGAGGTGCCATAATAAGCAAAGGCATCGATGCTCCATGGCCAAAGGGTTCCTTCCCGGAGATGTCCAACTTATGGCAGCGGGAGTGGTTTTACATCACAGCTCCCCAAAGTACTAAGTGGGTAGCTCCCCCCGCCTTCCGTTCGGGCCCATCGCCACAACTGGCGTTATGGGTTAACAAGGGGCTAGATTGGGGGCTAGCTAATGACGTGCCGACATTGCATAGTCGCATCCGAGATCTCCTCAAGAGAGATGTCAGCCTTGTCAAGGTAATGCAAGTCATGTTAGTTCATCGGGTCCTGCCATGCCAACGTCGACCTCTCCGTATGTGGGAGTTCAACCCGGAACGACCGCGAACTATTCAGCAATTCTTCAGCGTGAAGCTCGAAGAGATGTATGGATTGTTCTTTGGATCACGAATAAAGTGTCCGGACACCACCGAGGATGCGGGTCTAAACTGCAATCATCCAGATACCCACATAAGTAATTCTGCGGCCGAACATGCTGTCTTTTCATTTGTCATAACATCATTCTGAAAAAATTGCTCTTGGCCAGGACTGGATAAGAAAGGCGAAGATGATCAGGTGTTCGGCCCCCCCTTCCCGAAGGCTCACCGGATCCTGTACTAGCCAGGATGCTTGAGCATGCACCTTATCAAGTGCCATCAGGGGAAGATAAAGGGGGGTAAAGAAGCCGAAAGCGGCCTCACGCATTACTCATACAAACCGGGGGAATTAGTGTCTCCGCGAAGGAGGATAATCGGGGAGAAGAATCTGAAATTCCCTCTCCCCAAGGAAGGAAAAGGACCGCCTCTGAAGACTTGGAAACAAGGGTTTCCAAGCGAGGGAATAAACCTTCGCCAGGGGGCCCTGCCCCGGAGGGCATCCTTACCGCACAGTGCCCGCAAGGGGATCATCCCTCCACCAAGCTGTAAGTGAACAAGAGTACTTTTGGTAAATATATCCTGCTTTATCTCCGAAGACAATAACCGAGACATATGTCTTGCAGGCCGGATCGTAGCCCTTCTCGATAGAGTTCGTCTTCGGGGGATCTTCTTCCAGAGATGATGGAGAGCAAATGCCTCCCCCTGTCTCCCCGCCTCCTGGGGCGGACGACCCTAAGGTGTCATCACGGGGGATTTCTCCTGATCCGCCAAGGCCAGAAGGTAACCCTTCGGCCACCCGGAGTCCGGAGTATTCGGCTCCTAAGGGGAGCAACAAAAAGAGTGCGGGATTGTCCGGTGCGCAACCGGACATACTGATGGGTCTTTTAGAGCAAGCGTCTATCTCAGAGGAGCATCGTACTTTAATGGGTATGGTGGTTGAGAGGATCTCATCCGCCACAAGTGGGTTGCATGAAGCTTTTACGAGCCTACTAAGAGGCTTTGAGGTACGCAAAGTAATATATAAAAAATTTGATGGTACCGCGCACACTAGGTGTGCTCTGTACAGATAGTAGCCCCTGAGACTCTGGTTGCTGTCCAGAGGCGGCAAACAGAGGATCATAGTCCCAGGTAATGATCGCGCTGCTTTCATGTGCAGGCGGTTGACGGTCCGGTGGCTGGCCGAACTGCTGAGTTTGCCGGACTGAGCTGGCAACTTGATGCGGCAGATGCCGACATTGCGCTTGTGAACAAGCGGCTTGACGAGGCACGGGGTATGTATTTTCGGGTGGTCAACAAATATTAAGAGGAGCATAATGCTAGTATCTATAATATGTTGTGACTGCAGATGGAGCTGCCGCCGTGGAGACCCTTCGTGCAGAACTTGCCCGAGCCAAGGAACAAGCCAGGAGGAGTGATGCGGCCGCCCTAAAGGCGGGCGAAGACTTAAGAGCCGAACATGCTGCTCATCGCAAGAGCGAATATATAATAGCCAAGATGGCTATTGAGCTAAAAGATGCCCCAGCCGATATGAGCTTCTCGAAAAGGAAAGCCAAGCGAGAGCGGCTGACCTGAAGAAAGCCGTGGAAGCAGCCAAGGAAACCCGTTCTAAAATCAGAGCGGTGAAGGAGGAGCTCCATCAAGCCGAAGATATCACGGCCGGGAAGCCCTTTTTGTTGTGGACGAAGTTCGGAGATCCGAAGTATGCCCCTCTGGATCAATTATGGAGTGCTGCAGACGCGTATTCGGACTTGGCAATGAGTGCTGCTGATGCAACTACGTTTTTCAAAGATAAAAAAGATCATGAAGTGGAAAAGTTGTTCTGGTCGCAGTTCAGTGCTCCAACGCGTCCGCTGCTGTTAAATGAGCAAATGGCCGAGTGGGCTGAGCTCCATAGGTTGTCCGGGCTTGCCATGAGGTCTGTCGTGGATCATCTTTGGCCAGAAGGACCAAGGCCGAATAGTTGTTTTAGTTTAGTGCAACGATTCCTTGGTGTTGTGCCGCATATCAACGATGTAAGGAGGTCGGCATGCATAGAGGGTGCGCGGATGGCTCTTGCCCGTGTTAATACATACCGGACAGAGATGGATGCCACCGCTATTGCAACCCGGGGTCCGGCCGTAGGCCAGGTCTCGGCCGAGCGCTATTTTGAAGAAGTTCTAGAAGGCGCTCGTTTAATAGAGGCTCGGTGCTCGAAGAGTATCATGTTTGAGTGACATGTATCCCAATTGTAAAAACAATGCTATTTGGATTATAAAGGCTGCGTTTATACTTTTGCCTGAAAGTATTATGATGCCTCATGTGCGGCCGTTTATGTATGTATATAACCTTAAAGTTTGCAGTCGTCGGCTTCAGCCCCCACGCATATAATGTGGGGGTGTTCGTAAAAGCGCGTATTCACACTTGATCCAGCGTCTTGGTCCATTAAGGAGGTGATAGCGCGGCGAACAAGGCAATCAGACTATATTGCTTTAAAACTTTCACTTAGCCATAGGAGTTTGACAGTGGGGCTACTATATAGCCCCTGGTACTTCCGCGCTTATACGAATACGGTGTGCATAAATACATGACCGGGAAACTGGTCCTTCGTTAATGCGGAGGAATCGCGAAGATTCCGCTGAGTCCTCGAGTGGTTGACCAGTCTCGCACTTTATCATGATAGTCAGTTTTCGGCTTTCTCTACTGAGGTGCTCATCCAGATGAACCAGGGCACAATCGCAGTAGTTCTCTCGGTGCCACCTTAGCCGATGGAGCGGAACATAAGGTAGCAAAACACAGGAGCCGGGCAAACCCAACTATTGACCAAAGACATGATTCAGAGCTGATGCATATAAGGCCAAACCCGTGACGCCGAACACTCCCTAAGGTATTCGGTCTTTACAACGTATACTGGGCTGAGTAACGCCCTCGATAGTAAGCCCTGAATTTCCAGGTACGTGCATTAGTCTGACGTGATGAAATGCCAATAACGCCAGCATCCCTCTTTGTTATGTTGAGTATCCGGAGGGTGTGAAGCAACAAGAGATAGTAAAAAAGGTTTACACAGGGTCTTAATCTAAAAAGAAACCTTTGAACGGGGCCCTGCTGCATGTCTGCGTCTGTGTCTCTGTTGTGTCGTATCCTGGAGGGGTGTAGCACGATGATCATCTGTAAGATAGAAAAACCCAGGTGAAAGTTTTCGTGCAAAAAATTGGTTATTCTTAATAAACCATTAAAATTCAATCTAAAAAAGGTCAAGCCGAACTGTAGTCCTTTTTACATGTGGGAAGCCCCTAGCACCACCTATGGGGGTATATCCATCGACCCCAGTCTTAGGTTTATTGCTACGTCTAGAGCTTGCGTTGGTTTTCCCCGAAGAGGAAGGGATGATGCAGCAGAGTAGCGTAAGTATTTCCCTCAGTTTTTGAGAACCAAGGTATCAATCCAGTAGGAGCCCACGCTCAAGTCCCTCGTACCTGCACAAAGCGATAGCTACTCGCAACCAACAAGATTAGGGGTTGTCAATCCCTTCACGGTCACTTATGAGAGTGAGATCTGATAGATATGATATTTTTGGTATTTTTGGTATAAAGATGCAAAGTAAAAAGTAAAAGCAAAGTAAAAAAGCAAAGCAAGATTAAAGTGATGGATATTAATATGATGAGAATAGACACGGGGGCCATAGGTTTAACTAGTGACTTCTCTCAAGAGCATAAGTATTCTATGGTGGGTGAACAAATTACTATTGAGCAATTGACAGAATTGAGCATAGTTATGAGAATATCTAGGCATGATCATGTATATAGGCATCACGTCCGTGACAAGTAGATCGAAACGATTCTGTATCTACTACTATTACTCCACTCATCGACCGCTATCCAGCATGCATCTAGAGTATTAAGTTAAAAACAGAGTAACGCCTTAAGCAAGATGACATGATGTAGAGAGATAAATTCATGCAATATGAAATAAACCCCATCTTGTTATCCTCGATGGCAACGATACAATATGTGCCTTGCTGCCCCTTCTGTCACTGGGTAAGGATTCCGCAAGATCGAACCCAAAGCTAAGCACTTCTCCCATGGCAAGAACTACCAATCTAGTTGGCCAATCCAAACGGATAATTCGAAGAGACTTGCAAAGATAACCAATCATACATAAAAGAATTTAGAGAAGATTCAAATATTATTCATAGATAGACTTGATCATAAATCCACAATTCATCGGTCTCAACAAACACACCACAAAAAGAAGATTACATCGAATAGATCTCCACAAGAGAGGGGGAGAACTTTGTATTGAGATTCAAAGAGAGAGAAGAAGCCATCTAGATACTAACTATGGACCCGAAGGTCTGAGGTAAACTACTCACACTTCATCGCAGAGGCTAGGATGATGTAGAAGCTCTCCGTGATGACGACCCTCTTCCGGCGGAGCTCCGGAACAGGCCCCAAGATGGGATCTCGTGGATACAGAAAGTTGCGGCAGTGGAATTAGGTTTTTGGCTCCTCCTCTGGTCGTTTGGGGGTACGTGTGTATATATAGGAGGAAGAAGTACGCCGGAGGAGCAATGAGGGGCCCATGAGGCAGGGGGCGCGCCCTAGGGGGGCGCCCCCCACCCTCGTGACCGCCTCTTTTGTTCCTTGGAGCAGGGTCCAAGTCTCCTGGATCACGTTTGGTGAGAAATCATGTTCCCGAAGATTTTATTCCGTTTGGACTCCGTTTGATATTCCGTTTATCCGAAACACTAAAGTAGGCAAAAACAGCAATTCTGGGCTGGGCCTCTGGTTAATAGGTTAGTCCCAAAAATAATATAAAAGTGGAAAATAAAGCCCAATATAGACCAAAACAGTAGATAATATAGCATGAAGCAATCAAAAATTATAGATATGTTGGAGACGTATCAGGCATCCCCAAGCTTAATTCCTGCTCGTCCTCGAGTAGGTAAATGATAAAAAGAGAATTTTTGATGCGGAGTGCTACTTGGCATAATTTCAATGAAAATCTTCTTAATTGTGGTATGAATATTCAGATTAGAAAGATTCAAGACAAAAGTTTATATTGACATAAAAATAATAATACTTCAAGCATACTAACAAAGCAATTATGTCTTCTCAAAATAACATGGCCAAAGAAAGTTATACCTACAAAATCATATAGTTTGGCTATGCTCCATCTTCACCACACAAAGTATTTAAATCATGCACAACCCCGATGACAAGCCAAGAAATTGTTTCATACTCTAACTTTTTCAGAACTTTTTCAATCTTCACGCAATACATGAGCGTGAGCCATGGATATAACACTATAGGTGGAATAGAATGGTGGTTGTGGAGAAGACAAAAAGGAGAAGGTAGTCTCACATCAACTAGGTGTATTAACGGGCTATGGAGATGCCCATCAATAGATATCAATGTGAGTGAGTAGGGATTGCCATGCAACGGATGCACTAGAGCTATAAGTATATGAAAGCTCAAAAAGAAACTAAGTGGGTGTGCATCCAACTTGCTTGCTCATGAAGACCTAGGGCAATTTGAGGAAGCCCATCATTGGAATATACAAGCCAAGTTCTATAATGAAAAATTCATACTAGTATATGAAAGTGATAACATGAGAGACTCTCTACTATGAAGATCATGGTGCTACTTTGAAGCACAAGTGTCGTAAAAGGATAGTAACATTGTCCCTTCTCTATTTTTCTCTCATTTTTTTATTTATATATTTTTTGTTTGGGCCTTTTCTCGTTTTTATTATGGCCTCTTTTTTTATTTGGGCTTCTTTGGCCTCTCTTTTTTCGTCCGGAGTCTCATCGCGACTTATGGGGGAATCATAGTCTCGATCATTCTTTCCTCACTGGGACAATGCTCTAATAATGATGATCATCACACTTTTATTTTTCTTACAACTCAATACTTAGAACAAAATATGACTCTAAATGAATGCATCCGGTGGTGTACCGGGATATGCAATATGACAATGATGGAGTGTGTCATGATGAACTAGGTGGTGGAAAGTTGCATGGCAATATATCTCGGAATGGCTATGGAAATGCCATAATAGGTAGGTATGGTGGCAGTTTTGAGGAAGGTATATGGTAGGTGTATGATACCGGCGAAAGGTGCACGGTATTAGAGAGGCTAGCAAAGGTGGAAGGGTGAGAAAAGTGCGTATAATCCATGGACTCAACATTAGTCATAAAGAACTCATATACTTATTGCAAAAATCTAGAAGTTATCAAAGCAAAGTATTACACGCATGCTCCTAGGGGGATAGATTGGTAGGAAAAGACCATCTCTCATCCTCGACCGCCACTCATAAGGAAGACAATCAATAAATAAATCATGCTCCGACTTCGTCACATAATGGTTCACCATACGTGCATGCTACGGGAATCACAAACTTTAACACAAGTATTCTTTAAATTCACAACTACTCAACTAGCATGACTTTAATATTATCACCTCCATATCTCAAAACAATTATCATGCTTCAATCTTTTCTTAGTATTCAATACACTCAAAAGAAAGTTTCACAAATCTTGAATACCAAGCATATTATTATTAAGCAAATTACCATGCTATTAATACTTTCAAAATAATTTAAGTGAAGCATGAGAGATCAATAGTTTCTTTAAAACAAATCCACCATCGTGCTATAAAAGATCTAAGTGAATCACATAGAGCAAAATTATCTAGCTCAAAAGATATAAGTGAAGCACATAGAGCAAAACTACTTAGCTCAAAAAGATATAAGTGAAGCACATAGAGCAAACTTATCTAGCTCAAAAGATATAAGTGAAGCACATAGAGTATTCTATCAAATTTTAATTCATGTATGGCTCTCTCAAAAGGTGTGTACAGCAAGGATGATTGTGGCACACTAAGACACAAAGACACAAATAATACAAGACGCTGCAAGCAAAACACATATCATGTTGGTGAATAAAAATATAGCTCCAAGTAAATTACCGTTGGAAGTGGACGAAAGAGGGGATGCCTTCCGGGGCATCCCCAAGCTTTGACTTTCTGGTGTCCTTGGATTATCTTGGGGGTGCCATGGGAATCCCCAATCTTAGGCTCTTGCCACTCCTTGTTCCATGATCCATCAAAAAAATTCACCCAAAACTTGAAAACTTCACAACACAAAACTCAAAATAGAAAACTCGTGAGCTCCGTTAGCGAAAGAAAACAAAAGACCACTTCAAGGTACTGTAATGAACTCATTATTTATTTATATTGGTGTTAAATCTACTTTATTCCAACTTCTCTATGGATTATAAACTATTTTACTAGCCATAGATTCATCAAAATAAGCAAACAACACACGAAAAACAGAATCTGTCAAAAACAGAACAGTCTGTAGTAATCTGTAGCTAGCGCAAGATCTGGAACCCCAAAAATTCTAAAATAAATTGCTGGATGTGAGAAATTTATCTATTAATCATCTGAAAAAATAATTAACTAAATAGCACTCTTCAAATAAAAATTACAGCAGTTCTCGTGAGCGCTAAAGTTTCTGTTTTTTACAGCAAGTTCAACAAGACTTTCCCCAAGTCTTCCCAACGGTTCTACTTGGCACAAACACTAATTAAACACAAAAAACACAACCAAAACAGAGGCTAAATAATTTATTTATTACTAAGCAGGAGCAAAAATCAAGGAATAAAAATAAAATTGGGTTGCCTCCCAACAAGCGCTATCGTTTAACGCCATAAAAGCGGGGATAGATCTAGGTATTGCCATCTTTGGTAGGCAATCCATAGGTGGCTCTCATGATAGTTTCATATGGTAATTTTATTTTATTTCTTGGAAAGTGTTCCATGCCCTTTTTTAATGGAAATTGAAATCTAATATTCCCTTCCTTCATATCAATAATCGCACCAACCGTTCTAAGGAAAGGTCTACCAAGAATAATAGGGCAAGAAGGATTGCAATCTATATCAAGAACAATGAAATCTACGGGCACATAATTCCTATTTGCAACAATAAGAACATCATTAATCCTTCCTATAGGTTTCTTAATAGTGGAATCCGCAAGATGCAAGTTTAGAGAGCAATCATCAAAATTACGGAAATCTAGTAAATCACACAAAGTCTTGGGAATAGTAGAGACACTAGCACCCAAATCACACAAAGCATAAAACTCATGATCTTTAATTTTAATTTTAATAGTTTGTTCCCACTCATCATAGAGTTTTCTAGGGATAGAAACTTTCAACTCAAGTTTTTCTTCATAAGATTGCATCAAGGCATCAACAATATGTTCGGTGAAGACTTTATTTTGACTATAAGCATGTGGAGAATTTAGCACGGATTGCAACAAGGAAATACAATCAATTAAAAAGAAACTTTCATAGTTGGTTTAGAAACGTCAAGATTTTTATTTCTTTCAATCCCACTTTCGTCAATTTCATCATTAAGATCTAAATACTCCAACTTTTTAGAACGCTTCTAGGTAAAGGAAGATCATATTCAGTTTCATCAAGATTCATATTGCAAAACAAAGATTTAATAGGAGACACATCAATAACTTTTAGATCTTCATCTTGATTTTCATAGGAATTGGAGGAACACGCTTTAATAAAGGCATCTTTGGAAGCACGCATCCTAGCGGTTCTTTCCTTGCACTCATCAATGGAAATTCTCATGGCTTTGAGAGATTCATTGATATCATGTTTAGGAGGAATAGATCTAAGCTTTAAAGAATCAACCTCAAGAGAAATTATATCCCCGTTTCTAGCCAAATCATCAACTTTAAGCAATTTCTCCTCAAGCAAAGCATTAAAATTCTTTTGCGAATTCATAAACTCTTTAACACTATTCTCAAATTCAGAGGGCATCTTATTATAATTTCCATAAGAGTTGTTGTAGGAATTACCATAATTATTAGAAGGATTACTAGGATATGGCCTAGGATTAAAATTCCCTCTATAAGTGTTGTTACCAAAATTATTCCTACCAACAAAATTCACATCCATAGATACATTGTTATTCTCAATCAAAGTAGACAAAGGCATATCATTAGGATCAGAAGAAACACTCTTAGTAGCAAATAATTTCATAAGTTCATCCATCTTTCCACTCAACACATTGATTTCTTCTATCGCATGCACTTTTTTATTAGAAGATCTTTCAGTATGCCATTGAGAATAATTAACCATAATATTATCTAGGAGTTTAGTAGCATATCCTAAAGTGATTTCCATAAAAGTGCCTCCCGCGGCCGAATCTAAAAGATTTCTAGAAGCAAAATTCAAGCCGGCATAAAATTTTTGTATAATCATCCACAAATTCAAACCATGAGTAGGGCAATTACGTATCATTAATTTCATTCTCTCCCAAGCTTGTGCAACATGTTCATGATCAAGTTGTTTAAAGTTCATAATATCGTTTCTAAGAGAGATGATCTTAGCGGGAGGAAAATACTTAGAGATAAAAGCATCTTTGCACTTGTTCCATGAATCAATACTATTCTTAGGCAAAGACGAAAACCAAGCTTTAGCACGATCTCTAAGCGAAAAAGGAAATAGCTTCAATTTAACGACATCATTATTGACATCTTTTTTCTTTTGCATATCACATAAATCAACGAAGCTATTCAGATGAGTAGCGACATCTTCACTAGGAAGGCCGGCGAATTAATCTTTCATAACAAGATTCAACAAAGCAGTATTAATTTCACAAGATTCAGCATCGGTAAGAGGAGTAATCGGAGTGCTAAGGAAATCATTATTATTGGTATTGGTGAAGTCACACAATTTAGTACTATCTTGAGCCATCGCGACAAACAAGCAATCTAACACACGGGCAAACAAAAAGCAAGCGGGCAAAAAGAGGCAAATAGGGAGGGAGAATAGAGAGAGAGGGCGAATAAAACGGCAAGGGTGAATTGGGGGGAGAGGAAAACAAGAGGCAAATGGCAAATAATGTAATGCGGGAGATAGGGATTGTGATGGGTACTTGGTATGTTGACTTTTTGCGTAGACTCCCCGGCAATGGCGCCAGAAATCCTTCTTGCTACGTCTTGAGCTTGCGTTGGTTTTCTTCGAAGAGGAAGGGATGATGCAGCAGAGTAGCGTAAGTATTTCCCTCAGTTTTTGAGAACCAAGGTATCAATCCAGTAGGAGCCCACGCTCAAGTCCCTCGTACCTGCACAAAGCGATAGCTACTCGCAACCAACGCGATTAGGGGTTGTCAATCCCTTCACGGTCACTTACGAGAGTGAGATCTGATAGATATAATATTTTTGGTATAAAGATGCAAAGTAAAAAGTAAAATCAAAGTAAAAAAACAAAGAAAGATTAAAGTGATGGAGATTAATATGATGAGAATAGACCCGGGGGTCATAGGTTTCACTAGTGGCTTCTCTCAAGAGCATAAGTATTCTACGGTGGGTGAACAAATAACTTTGAGCAATTGACAGAATTGAGCATAGTTATGAGAATATCTAGGCATGGTCATGTATATAGGCATCACGTCCATGACAAGTAGATCGAAATGATTCTGCATCTACTACTATTACTCCACTCATCGACCGCTATCCAGCATGCATCTAGAGTATTAAGTTAAAAACAGAGTAACGCCTTAAGCAATATGACATGATGTAGAGAGATAAATTCATGCAATATGAAATAAACCCCATCTTGTTATCCTCGATGGCAACGAAACAATACGTGCCTTGCTGCCCCTTCTGTCACTGGGTAAGGACACCGCAAGATCGAACCCAAAGCTAAGCACTTCTCCCATGGCAAGAACTACCAATCTAGTTGGCCAAACCAAACGGATAATTCGAAGAGACTTGCAAAGATAACCAATCATACATAAAAGAATTCAGAGAAGATTCAAATATTATTCATAGATAGACTTGATCATAAACCCACAATTCATCGTTCTCAACAAACACACTGCAAAAAGAAGATTACATCGAATAGATCTCCACAAGAGAGGGGGAGAACTTTTTATTGAGATTCAAAGAGAGAGAAGAAGCCATCTAGATACTAACTATGGACCCGAAGGTCTGAGGTAAACTACTCACACTTCATCGCAGAGGCTAGGATGATGTAGAAGCCCTCCGTGATGACGACCCTCTTCCGGCGGAGCTCCGGAACAGGCCCCAAGATGGGATCTCGTGGATACAGAAAGTTGCGGCAGTGGAATTAGGTTTTTGGCTCCTCCTCTGGTCGTTTGGGGGTACGTGTGTATATATAGGAGGAAGAAGTACGCCGGAGGAGCAATGAGGGGCCCATGAGGCAGGGGGCGCGCCCCCCACCCTCGTGACCGCCTCTTTTGTTCCTTGGAGCAGGGTCCAAGTCTCCTGGATCACGTTCGGTGAGAAAATCACGTTCCTGAAAGATTTTATTCTGTTTGGACTCCGTTTGATATTCCGTTTATCCGAAACACTGAAATAGGCAAAAAAACAGCAATTCTGGGCTGGGCCTCCGGTTAATAGGTTAGTCCCAAAAATAATATAAAAGTGGAAAATAAAGCCCAATATAGTCCAAAAATAGTAGATAATATAGCATGGAGCAATCAAAAATTATAGATACGTTGGAGACGTATCATTTATCTGAGATGGTACAGCTAGTGGTGAGCCGGACTCGTCTAGCCGTGTCCGTGGTCTTGACGACCGATCATTTATTCTGGTTGTAGAGGTCGCTCAGTGTTTGGCTGCTAAAGCCGCCACACATTCTTCCGCACGTAAGGAACGCTCAGTGTTTCCGCTAACTATGATGATGCCACATGGACTGGGCATCTTAAGCTTGAGATAAGCGTAATGCGGTATTGCATCAAAACGAGCGAAGGCCGTTCTTCCGAGTAGTGCTTGATAGCCGCTTCGGAATGGAGCGATGTTGAAGGTTAACTTTTCACTTCAGAAGTTTTCGGGAGAACCGAATACAACCTCTAGTACTAGAGAGCCCGTGTAGTGGGCCACTGGGCCTGGTATTACTCCTTTAAAGGTAGCATTGCTTTGGCTAATTCTTGTTGGGTCTATCCCCATTTTGCGGACTGTGTCCTGATATATCAGATTAAGACTACTACCACCGTCCATAAGGACTTGGGTGAGATGGTATCCGTCAATTATTGGGTCTAGTACCAAGGCAGCCGATCCTCCGTGCCGGATACTAGTCGGGTGATCCTTGCAATCAAAAGTGATTGGGCAGGCCGTCCAGGGGTTGAACTTGGGGTGACGGGCTCCACGTCGCATACATCTCGGAGTGCGCGTTTGCTCCACCTTTTCGTTACGTGAATCATGTTCACTGTTTTGACCTCTGGTGGGAATTTTTTCTGTCCCCCAGTGTTCGGCTGGCGAGGCTCATCCTCGTCTTCGCTTGGTGTCTCTCTCCCTTTGTGTTCGGCATTTAGCTTGCTGGCCTACTTGAAGACCCAGCATTCTCTGTTGGTGTGGTTTGCAGGTTTATCGGAGGTGCCATGAATCTGACACAATCTATCTAGAATCTTGTTTAGGTTGGACGGTCCATCTCTCCTGCCTTTGAATGGATTTTTCCGTTGACCGGGTCGAGAGCCCCTGAATCCGGTGTTTACCGCCGTGTTGTCTGGGCTGTCTTCATTGTTTCGACGCTTGCTTTTATTGCGCGTGGTTTTCCGTTGCCATCCCTGACTTCAGATGTGCCTGGGTTGCTGGTGCCACTACGGGCCAGCCAACTATCTTCTCCCGCGCAAAAGCGGGTCATCAGGCTTGTTAGGGCTATCATTGTCCTCGGTTTTTCCTGGCCGAGGTGTCTGGCGAGCCATTCATCCCGGACACTGTGTTTGAAAGCCGCTAAGGCTTTGGCGTTGATGACCCACAAGTATATGGGATATATCATAGTCCTTTCGATAAGTAAGAGTGCCGAACCCAATGAGGAGCAGAAGGAAATGATAAACGGTTTTCTGCAAGGTATTCTCTGGAAGTACTGAAATAAGTGGTAACAGATAGTTTTGTAATGAGATAATTTATAACGAGCAACAAGTAACAACAGTAAATAAAGTGCAGCAAGGTGGCCCAATCCTTTTTGTAGCAAAGGACAAGCCTGGACAAACTCTTATATAAGGAAAAGCGCTCTCGAGGACACATGGGAATATCATCAAGCTAGTTTTCATCACGTTCATATGATTCGCGTTCGGTACTTTGATAATTTGATATGTGGGTGGACCGGTGCTTGGGTGCTATTCTTACTTGAACAAGCACCCCGCTTATGATTAACCTCTATTGCAAGCATCCGCAACTACAACAAAAGTATTAAGGTAAACCTAACCATAGCATGAAACATATGGATCCAAATCAGCCCCTTATGAAGCAACACATAAACTAGGGTTTAAGCTTATCTCACTCTATCAACCCATCATCTACTTATTACTTCCCAATGCCCTCCTCTAGGCCCAAATAATGGTGAAGTGTTATGTAGTCGACGTTCACATAACACCACTAGAGGCTAGACAACATACATCTCATCAAAATATCGAACGAATACCAAATTCACATGACTACTAATAGCAAGACTTCTCCCTTGTCCTTAGGAACAAACGTAACTACTCACAAAGCATAAACATGTTCATAATCAGAGGGGTATTAATATGCATAAAGTATTTGAACATATGATCTTCCACCAATTAAACCAACTAGCATCAACTACAAGGAGTAATTAACACTACTAGCAACCTACTAGCACCAATCCCGGACTTGAAGACAAGAATCGGATACAAGAGATGAACTAGGGTTTTGAGATGAGATGGTGCTGATGAAAATGTTGATGGAGATTGCCCTCTCCCGATGAGAGGAGCGTTGGTGATGATGATGGCGATGATTTCCCCCTCCGGGAGGGAAGTTTCCCCGGCAGAACAGCTCTGCCGGAGCTCTAGATTGGATCCGCCAAGGTTCCGCCTCGTGGCGGCGGAGTTTCGTCCCGAAAGGTTGCTTCTTCTTCTTTTTCTCGACGAAAGACTTCATATAGGAGAAGATGGTCATCGGAGAGCCACCAGGGGGCTCACAAGGTAGGAGGCGCGCCCTAGGGGGGTGCCCCCACCCTCGTGAGAAGGGTGTGGCCCCCCTGGTCTTCATCTTTGGCGAGGATTTTTCATTATTTATTATAAGGTGTTCCGTGGAGTTTCAGGACTTTTGGAGTTGTGCAGAATAGGTCTCTAATATTTACTCCTTTTCCAGCCCAGAATTCCAGCTGTCGACATTCTCCCTTCTTATGTAAACCTTGTAAAATAAGAGAGAATAGTCATAAGTATTGTGACATAATGTGAAATAACAACCCATAATGCAATAAATATCGATATAAAAGCATGATGCAAAATGGACGTATCAGGCGTCCGGGCAATCAACAATTTGATTCTTCTTAGTGAGGAATCTGTTCCAAAGCTTTCGGGCTGACTCTCCGGGCTGTTAAATTATGTGAATTAAATCGTCTGCATCCGGAGGTCGGACATAGGTCCCTTGAAAATTAGCCCTAAAAGCATCCTCAAGATCTTCCCAACTTCCAATTGAGTTTTCGGGAAGGCTCTTCAGCCAGTGTCGAGCTGGTCCTTTCAACTTGAGGGGCAAGTATTTGATGGCGTGGAGATCATCTCCGCGAGCCATGTGGATATAGAGGATAAAGTCCTTGATCCAGACCCCAGGGTTTGTCGTTCCGTCATATGCCTCTATGTTCACCGGTTTGAATCCCTCGGGAAATTCGTGATCCAGCACCTCATCGGTGAAGCATAGGGGGTGCGCGGCACCCCTGTATTTGGATGTGTCATGGCGTTCTGACGGTTGTAGTGTTCGGTTTTGATTATGTGCCGGAGCGCACTTCCTAGATCCGTAGATGGACCTGGTCAGACCAGCTTTTTGGTGCAAGTCCTCATGTAAATCGTTTACTGACTTATGTTCGACATCGTTAGCCGCCCTATCGCGGCCACGGGGTGGTCGATCCGGCTGATCGGCCGTTTTATTTTTCGACTGTGTAGGCTCTAAAGCCTCGTCATCGAATTCAGGCAGCAGCTTGCGCTTTGGATAGCTCTTTGTGTGGCGACTGCCGTCGTACTTTTCTTCAGTGTCGAGCACTTTGTTCCATCTACTGTTGAGTGTATTTTGCATAGCTTTAAGCCTTTGCTTTTGCTTCTTTAGACTCCTCGCAGTGGCAATAAGCCTTCTATGGAGGTTCTCTTGCTCCAAGTGCCTTTCCGGGATGATGTGTGCATCGTCGTCCGGACTGTTCTCCTCTCCGGAGACAGGTTGATTAGCTTTACCCTTGGCGTCGCCGTGATCGGGCAGCGGCTCCATACTATGTTCGCCGTCCGCTGGTTCATCCTGCTCCGTTGCTGGGTCCATGTGGTTGTCGTTTCCTTGGGAGTCAACCGGGGTATTATTCTTTCCAGCGATGTTATCGTTGTTTTTGCTGAGGCGGGATTTGGAGTGGCGCAAACGTCGTCGCTTTGGTTGCTTCTCGGGGGGATTGTCCTTCGCCGCATCCTTCCATTCCTCGTCATTGTTTTCTTTGGGTGTATCCACCATGTATATATCGTGTGATGAAGTGGCTGTCCAGCGCCCTATGGGCGGTGGTTCCTATTCCTTTCCTGCATCGTCGTCCATACCATCGATGTCTTCAGAGTCGAAATCAAGCATGTCGATTAAATCATCGACAGTGGCTATTAAGTGGGTGCTGGGTGGGGAACGAATTTCTTCGTCGTCCGCTTCCCACTCAAGCCGGACATAGTTCGGTCAAGGGTCTCCTGACAAGGAGAGAGACCTCAATGAATTTAGCACGTCGCCCAAGGGCGAGTGTTGAAAGATATCCATGGAGGTAAACTCCATGATCGGTGCCCAATCAGATTCGATAGGCACGGACGCAGGCGGTTCAGAGCCTGTGGCCGGGGATGAATCCAAGGGTCCGGCAACACAGGTCTCATAGGGGGTGAAGTCAGTATTCGGCTCTATCGCCGCTGAGTGTGCGACTTCCGTGGCAGGGTCCATCCACCCGTCCTCGGACGGCATGATCTGCTCCGGATTGAGGGCCGGAGTAGCCATAGGTGTGATCTCTCGAACACCATCCGGCGGCAGAGCTAAGTCATGCTCGTCTTGACTGTGCGGCTCACGTGACATGGGCTCGAATCCGTCGAAGATCAAGTCTCCGCGGATGTCTGCAGTATAGTTTAAGTTTCCAAACCTGACCTGACAGCCAGGGGCATAGCTCTCGATCTGCTCCAGATGGCCAAGCGAGTTGGCCCTTAGTGCGAAGCCGCCGAATACGAAGATCTGTCCGGGGAGGAAAACCCACCCTGGATCGCATCATTGCCGATGATCGAAGGAGCCATCAAGCCTTATGGTGACGACACAGTGGAACTCTCAATGAAAGCACCAATGTCGGTGTCAAAACCGGCGGATCTCGGGTAGGGGGTCCCGAACTGTTCGTCTAAGGCGGATGGTAACAGGAGGCGGGGGACACAATGTTTACCCAGGTTCGGGCCCTCTCAATGGAGGTAATACCCTACTTCCTGCTTGATTGATCTTGATTATATGAGTATTACAAGAGTTGATATACCACGAGATCGTTGAGGCTAAACCCTAGAAGCTAGCCTATGATTATGATTGTTCTCGTCCTACAGACTGAACCCTCCGGTTTATATAGACACCGGAGGGGGCTAGGGTTACACAGATTCGGTTACATGGGAGGAGATCCACATATCCGAATTGCCAAGCTTGCCTTCCACGCAAAGGAGAGTCCCACCCGGACACGGGACGAAGTCTTCAATCTTGTATCTTCATAGTCCAACAGTCCGGCCAAAGTATATAGTTCGGCTGTCCGAGGACCCCCTAATCCAGGACTCCCTCAATCGTCGTTCTAAATTTTCTCCTAAATCTCATGAGGGTTTCCTCCTTGGTTATGGCTCAAACTCTCACACTTATTGTGTCTACAACAATTTCACCTGAAAGGTTGAGGAGACGGTAGATGTGAAGTTTGATGAATATAACGGCTCGCAGGTAGAGTAATTGCCAATTGATGTAGGAGACAAAGACCCTTCGGAAGCAATCCAAGACTTGTCTATTGGCAAGATTCGTCCAACGGAGGTGAAGGAGAGTACCTCATCCGTCCAAGTGGAAGCTTCTACCTCACGACAAGGTGAACCAAGAGTTGACATGAAGGCATCCACAAGTTGGACACACCAAAATGAAGAGAACGAGGAAGTACACAAAGATGAACCTCATCAACCTCCTTCTCCACCTCGACAAGAGAACGACAACGTCAACAATGAAGAAGGCTAAGAAGAAGAACAAGATGATGGATAAGATGTTCCACCCCGACCCAAACAAAATCTCTCACGAGTTAGAGCAAGAGTTTCACGAGACCATCCTGTCGAGCAAATCTTCAATGATATCCAAACCGGGAGAATCACTCGCTCTAAAACTCGTTTGGCAATTTTTTGTGAACATTATTCATTCATCTCTAGCATTGAACCTATGAAGGTTGAAGAAGCATTGGAAGATCCGAATTGGATAAATGCCATGCATGAAGAGCTACACAACTTTGAGAGGAACCAAGTGTGGACATTGGTTGAGAAGCCCGACAATAACCACAACATCATCGGTACCAAATGGGTGTTTCGCAACAAGCAAGACGAAGATGGACAAGTCGTTCACAACAAAGCATGTCTCGTTGCCCAAGACTACACTCAAGTCGAAGGTATGGACTATGGTGAGACATATGCCCCCGTTGCTAGACTTGAGTCCATCTGCATCTTACTTGCCTATGGTAATCACCATGATATTACCTTGTACCAAATGGACATTAAAAGTGCCTTTCTAAATGGTGAAATTGAGGAGTAACTTTATGTTAAACAACCTCCTGGTTTTGTTAATCCTAAGAAACCTGATCATGTTTACAAACTTCACAAAGCTCTTTATGGTCTTAAACAAGTTCCTAGAGCATGGTATAAATTCTTGACCAAGTTCCTTATTGAAAAAGGCTTTGAGATTGGAAAAATTGATTCTACTCATTTTACTAAAAGGGTTAATGGAGAATTATTTGTGTGCCAAATTTATGTTGATGATAACATATTTGGTTCAACTAACCCTCATTCTAGTGAAAAGTTTAGAAAGCTGGTGTCGGAGAAGTTTGAGATGTGTATGATGGGTGAACTCAAGTTCTTTCTTGGTTTGCAAATCAAGCAAACTAATGTGGGTACCTTTGTTTCCCAAACAAAGTATACCAAGGACTTATTCAAGAAGTTCAACATGCAAGAATGGAAAGGTATGAATACACCCATGCCTACTAGTGGACATCTTGACTTTACTAAAGATGGCAAACCGGTTGACCAAAAGGTTTATCGCTCTATGATTGGTTCATTGTTATATCTATGTGCCTCCCGTCCCAATATTATTCTAAGTATGTGCATGTGTGCACGATATCAACCGGCCCCCAAAGAATGTCATCTTAAGGCTGTGAAAAGGATAGTGAGATACTTAATTCATACACCAAATTTTGGCATTTGGTATCCTAAGAAGTCTTCTTTTGATCTTGTTGTCTATGCCGGGGACAAGGTTGATAGAAAGTCCACTTCAGGTACTTGTCAATTTCTTGGTAGATCTCTTGTGTCTTGGTCCTCCAAGAAACAAAACTCTGTATCCTTATCTACCGCCTAAGCAAAATACATTGTCGCCGGTTCATATTGTGCTCAATTACTTTGGATGACCGAAACTCTTAAAGACTATGGGATCTATGTGAAACATGTTCCATTGCTTTGTGACAATGAAAGTGCTATTAAGATTGCTCACGATCCCGTGCAACATTCTCAAACTAAGCATATTGAAGTTCGTCGTCATTTCATTCGAGATCATGTTGCCAAAGGGGACATTGATCTTAAGCATGTTCGTACCGATAAGCAATTGGCGGATATATTCACCAAACCGCTTGATGAGAAACTATTTTGCCGTTTGAGAGGTGAATTGAACATCATTGATGCTTCAAACTTGGAGTAGAAACTCCATTTGGATACATGTAAGGCATGAGCCTTTGACTAATCCTTGATATTTCTCTTATGATGATGATCATATGTATTGGATATATTTGCACCCTTGCGTGCTATCTAACCCTTGTAGGTACTTGGATGAATCTAAATCTATGATATTGCAAACACTCACATCTTGAGCAATCTCTACATCATCAAGTCTCTACAACATGGTGGATGAAGACAAGGAAGCATGAAATCCTTCAACATATCCTTTGACAATTTTTTTGTATTTCAAATTTCATTTGGTATAAAATTTCATGATTGTCATTTTGGATACACAAGTGCTCTTCCTTGCAAGACTAACCCATGTAGGTAGATGAACTCAAAACTACAAGTGGTGCTCCCAACTCTTGATGAGCTACATCAACCTTGAGCATCCCAGACAAGTTCAACTACATGATCAAGATATACACCACCACCCAAGGTATGTTATTCCATCTTAGAGAAGCTTTACCCCAAGTCATGGGTCAAAGCAGCTCAACAAGATGTGAATACATCAAAATTCTTAAACGAAAAATGGTAACCCCATTTTGAACTTAAACGATGAGTATGACCTACAATCAAGTGTTCTCACTTGACTCCTTAGTCAATATACTCTAACATAGGTGACTTTGTCACCGACGAATTCTAGATGAAGTTCTCTAGTGTTTCTCTGAGTTCTTGCATTTGTATCTTGCATATTTGTTCCCCTTCTTTAATCAAAAAACTTCATCTAGATTTCTTTAATTTCTTTGTTCGTTTTTGCATTCCCTACATCCAATTCATTGCAAATATTTCAGTCAATTCCTTGCGAATCTTTGTGAGATCTTATTTGCCTAGTGAGCTGAGATGAAAATTGTTCTCTCTCTATTGAACTCGGATACACTGGTTTGTCTCCTTCGGTCAAACCGAATCATTTCGGTGCCACCGAAGAGAACAACTCGGTATTACCGATTTCAATGCTGAGGAGACACTTTGCCATTTGTATCCTGCATATTTGTTCCAGCTCCACTCAATGATTCTTGTCCTCTAACTGCATCACATTCTATATGCTGCTATGTTTTGTGACTCAAGGACCAAACCCTTTTCGACTCACATTCCAGTAGACCCTTCTTGGAAATTGATGTCAAAGGGGGAGAGAGATCACATCAAATCTTAATCACATCAAAGGGAGAGAGACCCCAAATGCCTGGTATTCAAGAGGAGAGAAGTCACATGTCTTTAAGAGGGGAAAGGCATGTTAGTATGTGTTATGACTGTGTTGTTATGTTTTTCTTGTTTTGCTCTGATTTTCTTTTCCCTATCTTCTCCCATTTTCCATATAAGATTCAGGAGGGAAAGACATCTAAGGGAAGGAAATCTTCGAATTCATTGCATATATTTACTCTTTGGGGACATGTCTATATCACATAGAGTACCTAGTACTCACTCTCTACATGTCATCCCAATCTTGGTACTCTTGTGGTTTAGTGTTCTTGCTCTGTTTAGTAGATGTTTCTTTGTTATCTAACCTTGTTTACTTAGGTTCATCTCTTCCAAAGCTTCCTCAAGACCACAAGGTAAGTATATGCATCACACTCATGTGCATGATGATTTCCTAGTACTGTACACATTGTTTGCAAGAAGGAAGCATGAACATGGAGGTACACTTCCTATATTCATATTATTTGCTCTGATGCATATAGCCAAGATACATGTAACTCATTGCTTGCTCTGTCATGATTATGCATTCACATGCTCTTACATTCCATATTTACATGATTGCATACATGTAGGGGGGCCTATGCATGTTACATGTTTTTCCAAAGCTTTACTTGTTATTCTTCATATCTTTATCTAACGTTTTGATGTATGTTGGCATCAATTACCAAAAAGGGGGAGATTGAAAGCACAAGTGCTCCCTGGGTGATTTTGGTAATTAATGTCAACATGTCTCTTGTTGGACTAATACTTCTATCTAGTATATTTCAGATAAGTTCAACAGTGGAGTGGCATGGACAAGAGAATGTGGAACCCCTTCAAGAAGCTAAGGACAAGGATTGGCTAAAGCTCGAGACTCTACATTTCCATTTTAGTGATCCAATATCACATTGAGTCCATAGGAAAGCCAATACTATTAAAAGGGGATGAAGTGTTGCTTAATGGCTTGCTTGCTCAAAGTGCTTAGTGATATGCTCCAAAAGCCCTCAATCACTTTCTCATATCCACATTTGTCCCAAACGTAAAGTCAAACTCAGCCCCACTGATTTGATCTATCCGGCGCCACCGAGTCCATTTGACATAGCCACTGCCAGAAACCCTAATCAATTCGGTCTCACTGATGGGATCTTGGTCTCACCAAGATGGGCTTGCAAACTCTCTGTTGCCTGTTGCAATCATTTCGATCTCACCGAGATATGTAATCGGTCCCACTGACTTTGCTTGACCAACCCTCTATTTTGCTTATTACCAAAATCGGTCCCACCGAGTATGTAATTGGTCAAACCGAGTTGAGGTTTTACCCTAACCCTAGAACATCGGTCCCACCGAGTTGATCATATCGGTCCCACCGAAAATCCTAACGTTCACATTTTGAACTAAATTGGTCTGACCGAGTTTCTCGATTCGGTCCCACCGAGTTTTGTGAATTGTGTGTAACGGCTAGATTTTGTGTGGAGGCTATATATACCTATCCTCCATTCGTCAGGAGAGCCATCAGAATGTGCCTACACTTACAGCATACATTTTCTGAAAGAGAACCACCTACTCATGTGTTGAGACCAAGATATTCCATTCCAACCACAAGAATGTTGATCTCTAGCCTTCCCCAAATTGCTTTCCACTCAAATCATCTTTCCACCAAATCCAAATCTGTGAGAGAGAGTTGAGTGTTGGGAAGACTATCATTTGAAGCACAAGAGCAAGGAGTTCATCATCAACACACCATCTATTACCTTTTGGAGAGTGGTGTCTCCTAGATTGGTTAGGTGTCACTTGGGAGCCTCCGTCAAGATTGTGGAGTTGAACCAAGGAGTTTGTAAGGGCAAGGAGATTGCCTACTTCGTGAAGATCTACCCAAGTGAGGCAAGTCCTTCGTGGGCGATGGCCATGGTGGGATAGACAAGGTTGCTTCTTCATGTACCCTTCGTGGGTGGAGCCCTCCGTGGACTCGCGCAACCATTCGACCCTTCGTGGGTTGAAGTCTCCATCAACGTGGATGTACGATAGCACCACTTATCGGAACCATGCCAAAAATCTCTGTGTCTCCAATTGCGTTTGCACACTCCAACCCCATCCCTTTACTTTCTAGCAAGTTGCATGCTTTATTTTCCGCTACTCATATACTCTTGCCATGTTTGCTTGAAATGCATTGTGAATGTTTAAACTTGTGCTAAAACTCCACCTTAACTTAAAAGAAATTAAAAACTGCTACTTTTCTTTGTTGAGGATCTAATCACCCCCCCCCCTCTAGACACCTCTTCTCGATCCTACAAACGATGACATGATGTAGACAAGATCTATCTATGTAGAGATAGACCCCATCGTTTTATCCTTAGTAGTAACGATACATACGTGTCGGTTCCCCTTCTGTCACTAGGATCAAGCACCGTAAGATCAAACCCACCACAGAGCACCTCTTCCCATTGCAAGATAAATAGATCAAGTTGGCCAAACAAAACCCAAATATTGGAGAACAAATACGAGGCTATAAGCAATCATGCATATAAGAGATCAAAGAAACTCAAATAACTTTCATGGATATAACAAGATAGATCTGATCATAAACTCAAAGTTCATCCGATCCCAACAAACACACCGCAAAAAGAGTTACATCATATGGATCTCCAAGAGATCATTGTATTGAGAATCAAACGAGAGAGAGGAAGCCATCTAGCTACTAACTACGGATCTGAAGGTCTACAAAGAACTACTCACGCATCATCGAAGAAGCACTAGTGGAAGTGGTGAACCCCTCCGTGATGGTGTCTAGATTGGACCTGGTGGTTCTGGACTCTACAGCGGCTGGAATTGATTTTCGTCGACCCCCCCTAGGGTTTCTGGAATATTGGGTATTTATAGAGCAAAGAGGCGGTCCGAGGGGCACCCGAGGTGGGCACAACCCACCAGGGCGCGTCTGGGCCTCCTGGCATGCCCTGGTGGGTTGTGCTCCCCTCAGAGCACCCCCAGGCGCTGCCTTGGCCCATTAGGTGTCTTCTGGTCCATAAAAAATCTCCGTAAAGTTTCATTGCATTTGGACTCCGTTTGGTATTGATTTTCTGCGATGTAAAAAACATGCAAAAAACAGCAACTGGCACTTGGCACTATGTCAATAGGTTAGTACCAGAAAATGATATAAAATGATTATAAAACATCCAAGATTGATAATATAACAACATGGAACAATCAAAAATTATAGATACGTTGGAGACGTATCATGACACAGCAGGGTCGCTGTCGTCTCCGCCGGGTGAGTGAGATGCTGGACAACCATGGCGCTTGGCATATGGATGTGGTCTGGGAGACATTTTTTTCGGTGGACGCATAGGAGATAGCCAAGATCAGAACATCATTGAGGATGGGCGACGACATCCTTGCATGGGGTCCAGAACTCAATGGGTGCTTCTCGGCGTAGAGCGCTTATCGACTCGATCTTCTTCAGTCGCGGCGAGCAGGGCACCGGCTGGGCGACGAGCCATTTGGGCTTTTATTTGGAGGTGCCCTGCTCCTCCCAAGGTTCGAACCTTTACCTGACGGTTGATCACTAATTGTTTGCCCACTTGGGTAAATAAAAAACATTGAGGACTGGAGGTATCTTATCAATGCCCTCTCTGCGCTATGGAGCCGGAGGACATGTTTCATGCCTTTTGCAGGTGCCCGAGGGCTGTGGCGTTATGGCAAAGCTATGGCTGAGAGATGGAGGATTCCAGCTGCATCGTCATTCCAGAGGACGGGCTCGGAGTGGCTCGCCCAAACTCTCTGCGACCTTCCTGACACGGAGAGGATGGAACTCATGATGACTCTGTGGCGCTGCTGGCACGTACGAAACGAGATGACACACCATAAGCAACCGCCCCCAGTCGAAGCCTCGAGAACTTTCCTCCTCAGCTACATCGACTCGCTTGTGGGCATACAAAATAACCCGAGTGCAGATCCGGTGAAGGGTAAGCAAGTGGTGGATGCAGTGGTGCAGACCATACCCACATCACATGCTCTTGTTGCAGCTGGGCCACAACTTCGATGGACACGTTCGCCTGCAGGCTGGACAAAACTCAACATCAACGGCTCGTTCTGTGCATCGACTATTACGGCTGGAGCGGGTATTATTCTGCGCGATAGTGACGGCGAGATCATATTCTCCTCATGCAGAGAACTGAGGTCATGTGCGGAACCCCTAGAAGCCGAACTGCTTGCGTGTATGGACGGCCTGAACCTTGCCTTATACAATTACAATGGACGTAACAACCTATCGTAGTGGAAGCAGACTGCCTTGTCGCTCTAAACATGATCATAGGAAGAGAGAGATCGGTCTTGTTACTCCATGCCTGTGGACCAGATTAAAAGGCTCATGAGAGAAGGGAGAAGGGAGATTAGTTAAGCTAGTGCATGTATGTAGAGAGCAGAATGGCATAAGCCATTACCTTGCTTCCTTTGGTAGAACTGAATGCCGCACCGTCGTGTGGCTGGGTTCAGGTCCAGATGATATCGCTGACCTATGTAAGAATGAACTAGCTCCTGAGTAATAATAATAATCCCTTTTCATCCAAAAAAGAAGACCGTTAGTTTATTTTCTTTTTCTTTTAAACAACGAATCCCACGTTATGTCTTGTATGAGAAGTTATTACGTTGTACTTGTATTAGCGTCCGTCATCCCATTCCTGTCACAGAAAAGGAAAATATTAGCGCCTCTCGTCATGAGCGGATCATACCCCGTGTGAATTCGAAACGGAGATTTTATTTTTGAAAACAGTTCGAAACGGAGATTATTATTTTGGAAACAGTTCGAAACGGAGATATTTTTATTTTGAAAACAGTTCGGAACGGAGGTGTTGTGTTGAGTCCAAAAACCGCGACCCGTCTCCCGCAGACATGCGGCCCTCCTCGCCCTATATAGCACAGCAGTGCCGCCCCCGGCGCTCCATCCAAACCTGCACCGAACCCAAAACAGGCCAGGACTCCACGAGTCAAGTCAGCCACCTGCCAGCCAGCCAGCCTTCAACGCTCACCCACCCCGCCACGACCACGACCATGTCCTCCTCCTCCTCCTCCTCCTCGTCCATGGGCGCGCTCGCCGCGGCCACCGCCATGGCGCTCTCCGGTTCCCTCGTCCTCTTCTCCCTCCGCCGCTTCGCCAAGCCCAGCCTCGACGACGACGCCCCTGCTTCGGACGACCCCGCGTCCCTTCGTCCATGCCTCTCCTCCCCCTCCTCCTCCCCAGGTAGGCCACTGCTGATCTCGTGACGTTTCTTCTTCATCTTCTTCTCTGTGCACGGGATCCTGACGGAGCTTCCTTGATTCTTGGCGTAACAGAGAAGCGCCCGCGCGGTGGGAAGCTGCGGCGGAAGGGGGAGAAGCGGGTGCGCTTCGCGGAGGGCGTCATCGACAATGAGGGCGCGCCCCCCGTGGCCAGGTCCTCCTCCGCGCCCCCGCCGGCGCCGGCAGCGGCCGAGCCGACGTGCAGGGGAAGCGTGACGGGATCGGACCACCGGATGCCGGCGAACCGGGAGGCTCTGTACCGCGGCATGCTCCGCGACCGCTCCGTGCACAGGACCGCCTACTCCTACTGACCGGCCACCGACCGGTCGGCCCGACGCCCGCCCGCCGCCGTGCCCGATTAGCCCAGCCCGTCCCCGTCCCCTGCTTTTGCCTGGTCCTGTTGCTTCTTTCTTGGGTTTCTTGCTGTGCCGTTGGTGTCTGGTTGCTTTGGCATCGGCAGGCAGGCTGTTGACTCCTGGTGTGCAAATGGATTGTTAGCCAATTAGGAGTAGCAGTAGATGATTTACGCTTTGGTGTCGATCTACCTTTGCATTTCCTGTGTACATAAAACCACCTGTCATTTTCTTTTGTCGTAAGATGAGAAAAAGGATGATGGAAGCCTGGGTTCAGTTTGCTTCCTACACGCAGTTGCATCTCAATTACAGTAGTAGTAGTTTTGTGTGAACATATCTTGAGATATATCTTCAGGATTACTTAAAAAAGGAACAGGTGGTTAATTGACGGAGGGCTGGGGAAGGTTGTTGTTTTGGGTGGAGTTCTCTTTTGGGTGCCAAACGGGTACACGGGTAAACACCGGACGCGTGTAGACCGCGGACTCGGCCGTCGAGCGGCGGGCGACGGAGCACCCTCGCGCTACGAATGAGTCTGAGCCGTGTTAAACTCGGTCGCTGGCGCGCTCAGCTCAGCCTGCGCCACCCTGTCGTCAGGTGCGCTCATGTTGTAATTCATTTTCTCCTCGTACAAACACCCCGGGCATGTCCGTGGACAGTGACTGGGCTACACACAAAAACCATCTGGTACATTCATGAACCTCAAACATCATACCTCAAATCCATAGTGGTTATGCACATTGAAAACCTACGTACTACGTACTCCTTCTGTTTCTTTTTACTTTGCATGTAAGATTTAATCAAAGTCAAATTTTGTTAACTTTGACTAAGTTTATAGAGGGGGCACGCCAGACGCACAGCTTACGGTCTCGGCGTCTCCGCGCCCTGCGCCTGTGAACCTTGGCAGGTTTACCAAGCCACTGTTCCTGTCTGCGCCTGAGCACCGCCGCGCGTCACTCCGGCGCCGGCGTCCACCTCTCCCGGCGCTCGCCACTCCGGCCGCGTCGGCCACCCTTCCCGCTCCTCTTCGCCATGGACGCCAGCCCGCACTCACACTCCGCGACCTCGCGCCCCGCGGGGGAACGCCCTGTCGTATCTGGCCTTGGTCTGTCGTCCTGCTCGGCGCCGTCGGCCGCCCCAGAGGGGGTGGAGGCCTCGTCACGGCCTCGGGCTGCTGAGGTCGAGGGCCTGCAGCTGGTGCCGTGGGAACGCCCGCCCCCCTCTGGGCGTGCCAAGTGGAGGCGCCGCCATGACCCGGCTGCGCAGCCGCCGCGCGCTCAGCCGCGGTCTTCCCCCCCTCCCCGCGAGGTGTCGTCGGAGATGGTCGGCCTGTGCTTCCGCTGTTTCCAGGACGGGCACTACAGAAAGGATTGCACCAACGACATCGTCTGCTTCAGGTGTGGGCTGTCGGGTCATGGATCTCGGGACTGCAAGAGGCCCCGCAGCCCATCGTCGCCGGAGGAGCTTCGGAGGCTCGTCGTCGAGAAAGTGGCTCACCGGGGCATGGGCTCTGCTCCCGCTAGCCGCGGTCTTGGGGGGCGTCGGGGGGGGGGGGCGGCACCTCCCCCGCCGCCGCCTCCTGTGTCTGTTGCGGTGCCGCCGGTCTGGCCTCGCCTCCCTTCCCCGCCTCCGTCGTCGCCCCTATGCCTCCGGTCTGGCCCCGTCATCACCCGGTGCCGCGCCCGGTGCTTCCCTTGGACGAGGAGTTCGACCCGTCGGAGCTCTGCATCGTGCGTCGCTCACAATCCATGGAGGGGCTCGAAGGCCGGCTGCAGCTATCCATGGTGGCTTACGCGGCGGGTGCAAGGAAGGATATCTCGCCGGAGTTCATTCTCGAGGTGCTGCAGGTCAAGGTGGGCATTGAGCCGCAGTGGGTGTCTGTGCATCGCTACCGGCCGGAGGATTTTCTCATTGTCTTCGCGCGCCCGGAGCACAGGAACAGGCTCTGCGCTATGCCGGTGGTGGATCATCGTGGGGTCAGATTGTTCTTTCGTCAGTGGAATCGGCAAACCCAAGCTGTGCATTCGGTGTTCAGATCCAAGGTGTTGATTGAGTTGGAGGGCATCCCGCCGCACGCGTGGGAGCTGGAGGTGGTGGAGCGGATCCTAGGATCGTCCTGCCTGGTGGATGCGATGGCGCCGGAGACGAGCTCTCGCGCGGACCTTTCCTCCTTCAAGGTCACGGCGTGGACGGCCGACCCGGAGGCGATCCCGACGCTCCGGTGGCTGGGGGTGCCCGAACCTGGCCTAGGGGTGCGGCCCTCCCAGCCGGCGCTGCTGCAGTACAAAGTCCTCGTTCATCTCGTGCAAGTTCAGGATTTCGCGGAGGCGGAGGAGCCATGGTTTCTTGGGGGCGGGTCTTCTAGCAGTGGCCAGAGCGGTTTGCTGGATTCTGAGGGCAGCATGGATGGGGGTGGTGGAGCCGTCGCTCGCCGCAGGTCTTGGCAGTTCGGTGTTCGGGACTCACGAGGTGGTACGAGCTCGGGGCGTGGCGGCTCCGGAGCAAGCGCTGCCGGCAACGACCGTGGTCCGGCAATGGCGGCCACGGAGTGGAAGCTACCCGCCATGGAGGATTCGCCGGTGGTGGTCCCGGTGCGCCAGCTGGGCCACGTAAGCGATAGGATTGCGGTCAGGACCTTAGCTTTTGACCGTTTGACTGTGCGGGCTCCCTCTGGGCAGGCTCAGGATCAGGATCAGGTTCAGGATCAGACAGGCGCAGCTCGCTCGGGGCCCAGAGAACTTTCGCCAAACGCTTTGGCAGTGGATCGTGGCCCTGCGCATGTGGGCATTTCGGCTGTGGAGGAGGTAGGGGGCCAACGGCAACAGCTGGCTTCAATTGTGGTGGTACCCGAGGTGACCCAGAACTTGGCCCCCGCCTCGGATCCCAAAGACGCGGTGGTGGGAGCTAGCATGATTCAAATCCCTATCCAGGCTAATGCGACCATCACTGGGGTTGAGGAGCAGGAGCCAATCCAGTGCACTCCACAGTCGCAGGAGGGCCCGGCCGCAGTGCTGGCAGATTCGGTTGGGGACAAGACGGAGGTGGGCATAGCAGTTCGAGTGGACGGGCCTCCGACCCTACACCGCTGGGGACGGGTTTCGAGACAGTACGGTGCCAGGAGTCGCATGCCGACAAGCACATGCTACTTGATGCCGCCACGGATAAGGACAAGGACGAGGAAAGGGACCCTTTGGTGCATGCCCCCTCTGCATACACCGGTCCGCATCCATGCATGGTGGGACATGACACGTTCGGCAATGATTGCCAGCTTACATCTGCGGGAGGCGCAGACCCACCTGCTGGCTCATCGGGATGCGAGGTGGAGACGGATTCACTCCCATTGGCGCATGCCCATGCACGCCTGGAGATGCGGGACATGGTTGTCATATCACCCATGCATGGTGATGGTTCCCACCATGCAAACACACATGGAGTGCAAGTTGAAGCTCAGGTCGCTACGAATGTGGTTCTGCAGTCCGCGGTGCATTTGGAGCAGGACTCCTCGGCTGCCAAGGGAGTTTTGCAGCAGGAGGAGGTTGCCTACGGACGGATGAAGATATTCTGCTCTAACATTATCAAGAGGTTAGCACCACCCATCCTTAAGGAAGTTCATGCATCATCCCTTCGACTGGAGGCGGAGCCCTTCACCCCCCGTCCCACGACCAGAGCTGCCAAGAGGGCCGGGATGCATGCTACATCAAAGGCGACGCCGGCGGAGAATGTACTGTTGAGGGCACTTGGCTTGGTTCTGGAGGACCTGGAGCCAGATGAGGCGGTTGTGGAGGAGCTCAAGGAGTTGTTTGACTCACCACTCCGTGAGCAACATGTACGTGTGATTGCTGCGATCTTCGGCAAGATGTTACCACCACGGCCCGAGCTTGAGGGAGGCAACACGTTGGCATTGGCCGCGTAGTCTTGTCTAGTAGGGCAGCTGGAGTCTCCACATGTTGCTGAATGGATCCAAGCCCTTCGATTACATGTTGGAACGTGCGAGGCCTAAATAACCCAGCGAAGAAGAAGGCGGTCAGGGAGTTCATCTCATCGGTCAAGTGTAATATGGTGTGTCTCCAGGAGACGAAACTAGATGTCGTAGACCAATTTACTATCATGCAATGTATCGGACCATCATATGATGGCTTTGCTTACCTTCCGGCGACTAACACCCGTGGGGGTGTGGTCTTGGCGTGGGATTCAACCGTGGTGCAGGTTGATCATGTTGTGTTGGATACACACGCTCTAACCGGTCAGGTGCATAACCTTGACGGAAGCTTATGGTGGATCACAGTAGTATATGCTCCGCAAGAAGACGATCAGAAGCTAGAGTTTTTGCAGGAACTGCCGCATCAAAGCACGGCATGCCCCGGTCCCTGGATGCTTCTGGGAGACTTTAACATGATTCTCAAGGCCTCGGAGAAGAATAACTCTAACATTAACCGGTGCACCATGAACTACTTCAGAGCTTTCGTGGATGATTTAGAACTGAAAGAACTGTACATGCATGGGAGGCGCTTCACGTGGTCTAATGAGAGGGACAACCCTACTCTTACCAAAATCGATCATGTCCTAGTCTCTGTGGATTGGGACCTTGCGAACCCGGACTGCTTTCTCCAGGTGCTGGGGACAAACGTCTCGGACCACGCCCCACTTCACTTATGTATGCAGGCCATGTGCACCCCCAAGCGGAGGTTTAGATTCGAAATGTACTGGACTAAGCTGGAAGGGTTTGAGGATGCTGTCCGAGAGGCCTGGGTGTGTGATGAGGCCATCATGGATCCTTTCAAAAGACTTGATGCCCTATTTCGGAACACGGCCATGTCTCTGCAATCGTGGGGGCAGAGGAAGACAGGTAACATCAAAGTCAGGTTGGCAGTAGCAAACTGGGTGATCTTAAGGCTAGAGCAAGCGCAGGAGTCACGCATGTTGGGGAACGTAGTAATTTCAAAAAATTTCCTACGCACACGCAAGATCATGTGATGCATAGCAACGAGAGGGGAGAGTGTTGTCTATGTACCCACGCAGACCGACTGCGGAAGCGTTGACACAATGTAGAGGAAGTAGTCGTACGTCTTCATGTAGGATCTAGAAGTAGATGTGTCTAGAGGGGGGTGATTAGACACTTAGTGCTAAAGTTGCAATTTTTAAGCTTTTTCGGTTTAAGTGGAGTTTAGGCACAATTTCGACACACACAATACATATCAAGCAAGCATGCAAAGAGTATATGAGCAGCGGAATGTAAAGCATGCAACTTGCAAGAATGTAAAGGGAAGGGTTTGGAGAGATCAAACGCAATTGGAGACACGGATGTTTTTCCCGTGGTTCGGATAGGTGGTGCTATCCTACATCCACGTTGATGGAGACTTCAATCCACGAAGGGTAACGGTTGCGCGAGTCCACACAGGGCTCCACCCAAGGGTAACGGTTGCGCGAGTCCACACAGGGCTCCACCCACGAAGGGTCCACGAAGAAGCAACCACCCACAAAGGGTCCACGAAGAAGCAACCTTGTCTATCCCACCATGGCCATCGCCCACACAGGACTTGCCTCACTAGCGGTAGATCTTCACAAAGTAGGCGATCTCCTTGCCCTTACAAACTCCTTGGTTCAACTCCACAATCTTGTCGGAGGCTCCCAAGTGACACCTAGCCAATCTAGGAGACACCACTCTCCAAGAAGTAATAAATGGTGTGTAGGTAATGAACTCCTTGCTCTTGTGCTTCAAATGATAGTCTCCCCAACACTCAACTCTCTCTCATAGGATTTGGATTTGGTGGAAAGAAGATTTGAGTGGAAAGCAATTTGGGAAAGGCTAGAGATCAAGATTCATATGGTAGGAATGGAATATTTTGGTGTCAACACAAGAGTAGGTGGTTCTCTCTCAGAACATATGAGTTGGAATGGTGTGTTTGTTCTGATGGCTCTCCTTTTGAATGAGGAGGAGGTGGAGGGGCATATATAGCCTCCACACAAAATCCAACCGTTACACACAGTTTTCCAATCTCGGTGGGACCGAATCAATAAACTCGGTCGGACCGAAAATGTAAACCTAGTGACCGTTAGTGATTTCAGTGGGACCGACTGGATCAACTCGGTGGGACCGATGTGCTAGGGTTAGGGTAAATCCAGAACTCGGTTTGACCGATTACTCAAACTCGGTGGGACCGATTTGGGTAATAAGTGAAACTGAGATTTGGCCAAGCAAACTCGGTGGAATCGATTGCATATCTCGGTGGGACCGAGAATATTGCAATAGGTAACAGAGAGTTTGCAAGCCCATCTCGGTGAGACCGAGATCCCATCGGTGAGACCGAAATAATTAGGGTTTGGCAGTGGCTTATGACAAGTGAAACTCGGTGGCGCCGGATAGGAAAAATCGGTAGGACCGAGTTTGGCTTAGGGTTTAGGTCATATGTGGAAGTGGGAAAGTAGCTGAGGATTTTGGAGCATATCATTAAGCACATGAAGCAAGAGGCTCATTAAGAAACACCTCATCCCTCCTTGATAGTATTGGCTTTTCCTATGGACTCAATGTGATCTTGGATCACTAAAATGTAAAATGAAGAGTCTTGAGCTTGAAGCTTTAGCCAATCCTTTGTCCTTAGCATCTTGAAGGAGTTCCCACAACCTTTAGTCCATGCCACTCCATTGTTGAACTTATCTGAAACATGCTAGATAGAAGTGTTAGTCCAACAAGAGATATGTTGTCATCAATTATCAAAACCACCTAGGGAGCGCTTGAGCTTTCAATCTCCCCCTTTTTGGTAATTGATGGCAACATACATCAAAGCTTTAGATAAAGATATAAAGAACAGCAAGTAAAGCTTTGGAAGGACATGTAACAAGCATAGGCTCCCCCTACATGTATGCACTCATGTAAATGTGAAATATAGAGGCATGTGAGAGCATAACCATGACGGAGTAGGCAATGAGTTACATGTATCTTGGCCATATGCATCAGAGCAAAAGATTATCAAGGAAAAATACCTTCATGCTCATGAGTCCTTCTTGCAAACAGTATGTACAGAAGCAAGAACTCCTCATACTCATGATTTTGATGCATATACTTACCTTGTGGTCTTGAGTTGGCTTAGGATGGAATGAACCTGCACAAACAAAGTTAGATAATACAGGTACATCCACTAGCCAGAGCAAACAAAAGAAACCACTAGAATACCAAGATTGGGATGACATGTAGAGAGTGAGTACAAGGTACCATATAGAATTCAACATGTCCCCAAGAATAAAGATATGCAATGAATTTGACTAATTTCTTTCCCTTAGGTGTATTGCTCCCCCTGAATCTTTCATGGGATATTGGGAGAAGATCGGAAACAGAAAATCAGAGCTGAAGGATATGAAAAGAACTAAATTCAAATGAGTTCATATGAACATGTCTTTCCCCCAAAAAGACATGTGGCATCTCTCCTCTTGAACATCAAGCATCTGGGATCCTTGAGTATTCTCTCCCCCTTGGAGATTTCTTTCTCCCCCTTAATATATGGGATCCTTGAGTATTCTCTCCCCCTTAGGTGATAAGCTTTTGATGTGATCTCTCTCTCTCTGATGATAAGCTTTGATGTGATCTCTCTCTTCCCCTTTGACATCAATTTCCAAGAAGGTTTTTCCTGGAATCCGTCGAATAGGTTTGGTCCTTGAGATTCAGCATAAAGCAGTGAATAAAACTGTGATGCTTGTAGAGGACAAGATTCATTGAGTGGAGCTGGATCAGAAGAAATATAGAATATGTGGCAAACTGTTTTTCCTGTTGCGAAATTGGTGGCACCGAGTGGCATGTTTCGGTAGTACCGAAGGGATTCGGTTGGACCGAAAATGGCAATTCGGTGAAATCGAGTTCATCACAGAGAAAAGCACTTGTCACCTCAGCTCACTAGTCGAGTAAGATCTCACAAAGATTTGCAATGAATTAGCTGAAAGATTTGGAAGGAATCTGATGCAGAAATATGCAGAACAAAAACCAAAAAGAAAAGAGTGAAAGTTTTTAGATGAAGTTTTTTTTGTTTAGAAGAGAAGGAAACAAATATGCAAGGGACAAATGCAATAACTCAGAAAAGAACACAAGAGAACTTCATCTAGAATTGGGCGGTGACATAGTCACCTATGTTAGAGTATATTGACTTAGGAGTCAAGTGAGGACACTTGATCATAGGTCATACTCATCGTTTAAGCTCAAAATGGGGTTACCATTTTTCGTTTAAGCATCTTGATGTATTCACATCTTGTTGAGTTGCTTTGACTCATATCTTGGAGTAAAGCTTCTCTAAGATGGAATAACATACCTTGGGTGGTGATGTGGTTCTTGCTCATGTAGTTGAACTTGTGTCGGTGCTCAAGGTTGATGTAGTTCATCAAGAGTTGGGAGCACCACTTGGAGTTTGAGTTCATCTACCTACATGGGTTAGTTCTTGCAAGGAAGAGCACTTGTGTATCCAAAAATGACAATCATGAAGCTTAATCATAGAGTTTGTCAAAGGATATGTTTCATGGTTTTGTGCTTCCTTGTCTTCAACCACTATTGTGTAGAGTCTTGGTGATGTAGAGATTGCTCAAGATATGAGTGAGTCGCAATCTCATGGAATTAGACTCAACCAAGCACCTACATGGGTTGGACAACATGCAAGGTGCAAATATATCCAAGACATAAGATAGTTATCATAAGAGATATATCATGGATTAGTCATAAGCTCATGTCTTGCATGTATCCAATGGAGTTTCTACTCCAAGTTCGAAGCATCAATGATATTCAATTCTCCTCTCAACCTGCAGAACACTTTCTCATCAAGTGGTTTAGTGAATATATCCGCTAATTGCTTGTCGGTGCGAACATGCTTAAGATCGATGTCACCCTTAGCAACATGATCTCGAATGAAATGATGACGAACTTCAATATGCTTAGTTCGAGAATGTTGTACAGGATTATGACCAATTTTGATAGCACTTTCATTGTCACAAAGCAGTGGAACATGTTTCACATAAATCCCATAATCTTTAAGAGTTTGGGTCATCCAAAGTAATTGAGCGCAACATGAACCAGCGGCAATGTATTCTGCTTCGGCGGTGGATAATGATACCGAGTTTTGTTTCTTGGAAGACCAAGACACAAGAGATCTACCAAGAAATTGACAAGTGCCCGAAGTGGACTTTCTATCAACCTTGTCTCCGGCATAATCCGAGTCGGAATAGCCAACAAGATCAAAAGAAGACCTCTTAGGATACCAAATTCCAAAATTTGGTGTATGGATTAAATATCTCACTATCCTTTTCACAGCCTTAAGATGACAATCTTTAGGAGCAGCTTGATATCGTGCACACATGCACACACTTAGCATAATATCGGGACGTGAAGCACATAGGTATAACAATGAACCAATCATAGAGCAATAAACCTTTTGATCAACAGGTTCACCATCTTTGGTCAAATCATTATGTCCACTAGTAGGCATGGGTGTAGACATACCTTTGCATTCTTGCATATTGAACTTCTTGAATAAGTCCTTGATGTACTTTGTTTGAGAGACAAATGTACCTTCCTTAGTTTGCTTGATTTGCAACCCGAGAGAGAATTTGAGTTCACTCATCATAGACATCTCAAACTTCTCTGACATTAGCTTTCCAAACTTTTCACTAAAGAGAGGGTTAGTTGAACCAAATATGATATCATCAACATAAATTTGGCATACAAATAGTTCTCCATTAACCCTTTTAGTAAAAAGAGTAGAATCAATTTTACCAATTTCAAAACCACTTGTAGTAAGGAACTTGGTCAAGCATTTATACCATGCTCTAGGAGCTTGTTTAAGACCATAAAGAGCTTTGTGAAGTTTGTAAACATGATTTGGTTTCTTAGGATTGACAAAGCCGGGAGGTTGTTTGACATAAACGTCCTCCTCTATTTCACCGTTTAGAAAAGCACTTTTAATGTCCATTTGGTACAAGGTGATATTATGGTGATTAGCATAGGCAAGTAAGACGCGAATGGACTCAAGTCTAGCAACGGGAGCATACGTCTCACCATAGTCCATACTTTCGACTTGTGTGTACCCTTGGGCGACGAGACGTGCTTTGTTGCGAACCACTTGTCCATCTTCATCTTGCTTGTTGCGAAACACCCATTTGGTACCAATGATGTTGTGGTTGTTGTCGGGCTTCTCAACCAATGTCCAAACTTGGTTTCTCTCAAAATTATGTAGCTCTTCATGCATAGCGTTTATCCAATCCGGATCTTCCAATGCTTCTTCAACCTTCATTGGTTCAATGCTAGAGATGAATGAATAGTTTTCACAAAAGTTAGCTAAACGAGTTTTTGAGCGAGTGATTCTCCCGGTTTGTATATCATTGAGGATTTGCTCGACGGGATGATCTTTGGCAATTCTTGCTCGAACTCGTGAGAGCTTTTGCTTGGGTCTTCATTGAACATCTTCTTCATCTTGTTCTTCTTCTTGGCCTTCTTCATTGTTGACGTCGTCGTTCTCTTGTCGTGGTGGAGAAGGAGGTTGTTGATGTTCGTCTTGACGTATTTCCTCGTTTTCTTCATCTTGATGTGTCCCACTTGTGGATGCTTCCGTGTCGATTCTTGGTTCACCTTGTCGTGAAGTAGAAGCTTCCACTTGGACGGATGAAGTACTCAGCTTCACCTCCGTTGGACGAATTTTGCCAATGGACAAGTCCTGAATTGCTTCTGAAGGGTCTTTGTCTCCTACATCAATAGGCAATTGCTCTACTTGCGAGCCATTAGATTCATCAAACTTCACATCTACCGTCTCTTCAACTTTTCGGGTGAAATTGTTGTAGACACGGTAAGTGTGAGAGTTTGAGCCATAACAAAGTAGAAAACCTTCATGAGATTTAGGAGCAAACTTTGAACGACGATGCTTATCAAGAATGTAGCACTTTGAGCCGAATACTCGAAAGTATCCAACTTGAGGCTTGTTACTGGTGAGGAGCTCGTATGCCGTCTTGCCGAGTAGCTTGTGAAGATATAAGTGATTTGTTGCGTGACAAGCTGTCTCAACCGCTTCTGCCCAAAAGTGCTTTGGCGTCTTGTATTCATCAAGCATCGTTCTTGCCATTTCGATGAGCGTCCGGTTCTTCCTCTCAACAACTCCATTTTGTTGAGGTGTGTATGTAGCCGAGAACTCGTGTGAAATCCCTTCTTCGTCAAGAAAGGTGTCCACATTTGCGTTCTTGAACTCCCTTCCGTTGTCACTCCGAACCTTCTTGATCTTCACATCAAACTGATTTTGGGCCTTCCTAGCGAAGTTTCTGAAGATCTTCTGGACCTGGGATTTGTCATTAAGAAAGAACACCCACGTAAATCTTGAAAAATCATCAACTATAACTAGACCAAAAGAATTTCCACCGAGACTCTTGTAGGCGTTGGGTCCAAAAAGATCCATGTGAAGTAGCTCTAGTGGCCTCCTCGTGGTCATGATGTTCTTCACGGGATGTCTTCCTCCAACCTGTTTACCTGCTTGACAAGCACTGCAAAGTCTATCCTTATCAAATATGACATCATTAACTCCAAGGATATGATTTCCTTTAATAAGCTTGTCAAGGTTTCTCATGCCAACGTGACCTAGTCGGCTATGCCACAACCAACCTTTTGAGGATTTAGCAACCAAGCAAGTTTTAGGTTGTGCCTTTTTAGAGAAATCGACAATGTAAAGATCTCCTCTACGCATACCCGTAAAGACCATTTTATGATTGTCTCGACGAAATACTTGGCAATCTACCTCAGTAAATAGGACATTCAAACCGAAATCAGCAAGTCTAGATACTGAAAGTAAGTTGTAGCCAAGAGATTCAACGAGCATGACATTTTGAATGGAACTATCATGTGAGATGGCCACCTTACCAAGGCCAACCACTTTACCCTTTGAATTATCACCAAAGGTGACATATTTTCGAGGGCCATTGTTTTCAGCAAGCTCACGAAACATCTCTTCATCTCCGGTCATATGATCAGTACATCCAATATCAAGAACCCATTCCTTTCCTCCTGATTCATATCCCCGAAGATTTGCCATAAGACCAAAATGTCTCATTGCATCATCAAGATCGAAGTCACTATCATCATCATCATCATAATATTCATGTTCATCATGATCTTGTGACTCATCATTTCCTAGAGAGGGTAATTCATTAGATAAATGATCAAAGTGGTTAATTTTATGAATTCTTATAGCTTTGAATATGATATCATTAATGATTCCAACATCTCCTTTAGCATGCTTAAGATTGGCAAGTTCGACATTTACCAAAACTAGGATCACTAGAGTTCATCTTACTCAAGGCAATAGATTTATGGAGAATTTCATCCAAGGTTTTCAAGGAGTGATTGGGAAACCATTCCTCAAGAAATTTCCATATAGTTTAGGCGCAATTTTGAGTAGGCAAACTAGCAATCAAATTTTTAGGCAATCCTCTAATGATGAGCTCAGTAGTTCTAAGATTGTGAATCATGTCAATATCTTCATCTAGGGTAGGATGCAAGGGATCAATATGGGGTGCACAAGGACTAGCAATGTACTTGTTCAAATGATATTGATTGAAGATTACAAGCATCTCATTTTTCCACTCATGAAAGTACTCTCCATCAAGAATAGGCACTCTATGTCTAAGACTCCCTAGAGTAGACACATCCATCTTCCTCCAATGGTGATTAAACCAAGGCAATGGAGACCAACGCCCTGATACCACTTGTAGGATCTAGAAGTAGATGTGTCTAGAGGGGGGTGAAGAGACACTTAGTGCTAAAGTTGCAATTTTTAAGCTTTTTTGGTTTAAGTGGAGTTTAGGCACAATTTCAACACACACAATACATATCAAGCAAGCATGCAAAGAGTATATGAGCAGCGGAATGTAAAGCATGCAACTTGCAAGAATGTAAAGGGAAGGGTTTGGAGAGATCAAACGCAATTGGAGACACGGATGTTTTTCCCGTGGTTCGGATAGGTGGTGCTATCCTACATCCACGTTGATGGAGACTTCAACCCACGAAGGGTAACGGTTGCGCGAGTCCACACAGGGCTCCACCCAAGGGTAACGGTTGCGCGAGTCCACATAGGGCTCCACCCACGAAGGGTCCACGAAGAAGCAACCACCCACAAAGGGTCCACGAAGAAGCAACCTTGTCTATCCCACCATGGCCATCGCCCACACAGGACTTGCCTCACTAGCGGTAGATCTTCACGAAGTAGGCGATCTCCTTGCCCTTACAAACTCCTTGGTTCAACTCCACAATCTTGTCGGAGGCTCCCAAGTGACACCTAGCCAATCTAGGAGACACCACTCTCCAAGAAGTAACAAATGGTGTGTAGGTAATGAACTCCTTGCTCTTGTGCTTCAAATGATAGTCTCCCCAACACTCAACTCTCTCTCATAGGATTTGGATTTGGTGGAAAGAAGATTTGAGTGGAAAGCAATTTGGGAAAGGCTAGAGATCAAGATTCATATGGTAGGAATGGAATATCTTGGTCTCAACACATGAGTAGGTGGTTCTCTCTCAGAACATATGAGTTGGAATGGTGTGTATGTTCTGATGGCTCTCCTTTTGAATGAGGAGGAGGTGGAGGGGTATATATAGCCTCCACACAAAACCCAACCGTTACACACAGTTTTCCAATCTCGGTGGGACCGAATCAATAAACTCGGTCGGACCGAAAATGTAAACCTAGTGACCGTTAGTGATTTCGGTGGGACCGACTGGATCAACTCGGTGGGACCGATGTGCTAGGGTTAGGGTAAATCCAAAACTCGGTTTGACCGATTACTCAAACTCGGTGGGACCAATTTGGGTAATAAGTGAAACTGAGATTTGGCCAAGCAAACTCGGTGGAATCGATTGCATATCTCGGTGGGACCGAGAATATTGCAATGGGTAACAGAGAGTTTGCAAGCCCATCTCGGTGAGACCGAGATCCCATCGGTGAGACCGAAATGATTAGGGTTTGGCAGTGGCTTATGACAAGTGAAACTCGGTGGCGCCGGATAGGAAAATTCGGTAGGACCGAGTTTGGCTTAGGGTTTAGGTCATATGTGGAAGTGGGAAAGTAGCTGAGGATTTTGGAGCATATCATTAAGCACATGAAGCAAGAGGCTCATTAAGCAACACCTCATCCCTCCTTGATAGTATTGGCTTTTCCTATGGACTCAATGTAATCTTGGATCACTAAAATGTAAAATGAAGAGTCTTGAGCTTGAAGCTTTAGCCAATCCTTTGTCCTTAGCATCTTGAAGGAGTTCCCACAACCTTTAGTCCATGCCACTCCATTGTTGAACTTATCTGAAACATGCTAGATAGAAGTGTTAGTCCAACAAGAGATATGTTGTCATCAATTATCAAAACCACCTAGGGAGCGCTTGAGCTTTCACTTCACGATCCAACCGATCAAGCACCGAAACTACGGCACCTCCGAGTTCGAGCACACGTTCAGCTCGATGACGATCCCCGGACTCCGATCCAGCAAAGTGTTGGGGAAGAGTTCCGTCAGCACGACGGCGTGGTGACGATCTTGATGCACTACATCAGCAGGGCTTCGCCTAAACTCCGCTACAGTATTATCGAGGACTATGGTGGCAGGGGCCACCGCGCACGGCTAAAGAATAGATCACGTGGATCAACTTGTGTGTTCTAGGGTGCCTCTGCCTCAGTATATAAAGGACTAGAGGGGGGAGGCTGGCCGGCCAAGGTGTGGCGCGCCAGGAGAGTCGTACTCCCTCTAGGAGTAGGATTCCCCCCCCCCCCAATCCTAGTTGGAATAGGATTCGCGGAGGGGGAAAAGAGAGAGAGGGGGCCGGCCACCTCTCCTAGTCCTAATAGGACTAGGGGAAGGGGGAGGCACACAGCCCATGTAGGGCTGCCTCTTCTCTTTTCCACTAAGGCCCATCATGGCCCATTTAGCTCCCGGGGGGTTCCGGTAACCTTCCCGGTACTCCGGTAAAATCCCGATTTCACTCGGAACACTTCCGATATCCAAACATAGGCTTCCAATATATCAATCTTTACGTCTCGACCATTTCGAGACTCCTCGTCATGTCCGTGATCACATCCGGGACTCCGAACAACCTTCGGTACATCAAAATGCATAAACTCATAATATAACTGTCATCGTAACCTTAAGCGTGCGGACCCTACGGGTTCGAGAACAATGTAGACATGACCGAGACACGTCTCCGGTCAATAACCAATAGCGGGACCTGGATGCCCATATTGGCTCCTACATATTCTACGAAGATCTTTATCGGTCAGACCGCATAACAACATACGTTGTTCCCTTTGTCATCGGTATGTTACTTGCCCGAGATTCGATCGTCGGTATTCCAATACCTAGTTCAATCTCGTTACCGGCAAGTCTCTTTACTCGTTCTGTAATACATCATCCCCCAACTAACTCATTTAGTTGCAATGCTTGCAAGGCTTAAGTGATGTGCATTACCGAGAGGGCCCAGAGATACCTCTTCGACAATCGGAGTGACAAATCCTAATCTCGAAATACGCAAACCCAACATCTACCTTTGGAGACACCTGTAATGCTCCTTTATAATCACCCAGTTACGTTGTGACGTTTGGTAGCACCCAAAGTGTTCCTCCGGCAAACGGGAGTTGCATAATCTCATAGTTATAGGAACATGTATAAGTCATGAGGAAAGCAATAGCAACATACTAAACGATCGGGTGCTAAGCTAATGGAATGGGTCATGTCAATCAGATCATTCAACTAATGATGTGACCTCGTTAATCAAATAACAACTCATTGTTCATGGTTAGGAAACATAACCATCTTTGATTAACGAGCTAGTCAAGTAGAGGCATACTAGTGACACTTTGTTTGTCTATGTATTCACACATGTATTATGTTTCCGGTTAATACAATTCTAGCATGAATAATAAACCTTTATCATGATTATAAGGAAATAAATAATAACTTTATTATTGCCTCTAGGGCATATTTCCTTCAGTCTCCCACTTGCACTAGAGTCAATAATCTAGTTCACATCACCATGTGATTTAATAGAAATAGTTCACATCACCATGTGATTAACACCCATAGTTCACATCGATATGTGATCAACACCCAAAGGGTTTACTAGAGTCAGTAATATAGTTCACATCGCTATGTGATTAACACCCAAAGAGTACTAAGGTGTGATCATGTTTTGCTTGTGAGATAATTTTAGTCAACAGGTCTGTCACATTCAGATCCGTAAGTATTTTGTGAATTTCTATGTCAACAATGCTCTGCACGGAGCTACTCTAGCTTATTGCTCCCACTTTTAATATGTATCTAGATCGAGACTTAGAGTCATCCAGATATGTGTCAAAACTTGCATCGACGTAACTTTTTACGACGAACCTTTTTTTTGTCACCTCCATAATTGAGAAATATTTCCTTATTCCACTAAGGATAATTTTGACCGCTGTCCAGTGATCTACTCTTAGATCACTATTGTACTCCCTTGCTTAACAAAGTGGTAGGGTATACAATAGATCTGGTACACAGCATGACATACTTTATAGAACCTATGACCAAGGCATAGGGAATGACATTCATTCTCTTTCTATCTTCTGCCGTGGTCGGGCTTTGAGTCTTTACTCAATTTCACACCTTGTAACACAGGCAAGAAACTTTTTCTTTGACTGTTCCATTTTGAACTACTTCAAAATCTTGTCAAGGTATGTACTCATTGAAAAAACTTATCAAGCGTCTTAATCTATCTCTATAGATCTTGATGCTCAATATGTAAGCAGCTTTACCGAGGTCTTTCTTTGAAAAATTCCTTTCAAACACTCCTTTATGCTTTGCAGAATAATTCTACATTATTTCCGATCAACAATATGTCATTCACATATACTTATCAGAAATGTTGTAGTGCTCCCACTCACTTTCTTGTAAATACAGGCTTCACCGCAAGTCTGTATAAAACTATATGCTTTGATCAACTTATCAAAGCGTATATTCCAACTCCGAGATTCTTGCACCAGTCCATAGATGGATCGCTGGAGCTTGCATATTTAGTTAACACCTTTAGGATCGACAAAACCTTCTAGTTGCATCGTATACAATTCTTCTTTAGTAAATCCATTAAGGAATGCAGTTTTATTTATCCATTTGCCAGATTTCATAAAATGCGGCAATTTCTAACATGATTCAGACAGACTTAAGCATAGATACGAGTGAGAAAATCTCATCGTAGTCAACACTTTGAACTTGTCGAAAACCTTTTGCGACAATTCTAGCTTTGTAGATAGTAACACTACTATCAGCGTCCGTCTTCCTCTTGAAGATCCATTTATTATCTATGGCTTGCCGATCATCGAGCAAGTCAACCAAAGTCCATACTTTGTTCTCATATATGGATCATATCTCAGATTTCATGGCCTCAAACCATTTTGCGGAATCTGGGCTCATCATCGCTTCCTCATAGCTTGCAAGTTCGTCATGGTCTAGTAACATGACTTCCAGAACAGGATTACCATACCACTCTGGTGCGGATCTCACTCTGGTTTACCTACGAGATTTGGTAGTAACTTGATCTGAAGTTACATGATCATCATCATTAGCTTCCTCACTAATTGGTGTAGTAGTCACAGGAACAGATTTCTGTGATGAACTACTTTCCAATAAGGGAGCAGGTACAGTTACCTCATCAAGTTCTACTTTCCTCCCACTCACTTCTTTCGAGAGAAACTCCTTCTCTAGAAAAACTCCGAATTTAGCAACAAAAGTCTTGCCTTCGGATTTGTGATAGAAGGTGTACCCAACAGTCTCCTTTGGGTATCCTATGAAGACATATTTCTCCGATTTGGGTTTGAGCTTATTAGGATGAAACTTTTTCATATAAGCATCACAACCCCAAACTTTAAGAAACGACAACTTTGGTTTCTTGCCAAACCACAGTTCAGATTGTGTCGTCTCAACGGACTTAGATGGTGCCCTATTTAACGTGAATGCAGCTATCTCTAATGCATAACCCCAAAATGATAGTGGTAGATAGGTAAGAGACATCATAGATCGCACTATATCCAATAAAGTACGGTTATGACGTTCGGACACACCATTACACTATGGTGGTCCAGGTGGCGTGAGTAGTGAAACTATTTCACATTGTTTTAATTGAAGGCCAAACTCGTAACTCAAATACTCTTCTCTACGATCAGATCGTAGAAACTTTATTTTCCTTTTTACGATGATTTTTCACTTCACTCTGAAATTCTTTGAACTTTTCAAATGTTTCAGACTTATGTTTCATCAAATAGATATACTCATATCTGCTCAAATCATCTGTGAAGTTTAGAAAATAACGATACTTGCCGTGAGCCTTAACACTCATCGAACCGCATACATCAGTATGTATTATTTCCAATAAGTCAGTTGCTCGCTCCGGAGAACGGAGTCTTAGTCATCTTGCCCATGAGGCATGGTTCGCAATCATCAAGTGATTCATAATCAAGTGATTCCAAAATCCCATCAGCATGGAGTTTCTTCATGCGCTTTACACCAATATGACCTAAACGACAGTGCCACAAATAAGTTGCACTATCATTATTAACTTCACATCTTTTGGTTTCAATATTATGATTATGTGTATCACTACGATCGAGATCCAACGAACTATTTTCATTGGGTGTGAAACCATATAAGGTTTTATTCATGTAAACAGAACAACAATTTATTCTCTTACTTACATGAATAACCGTATTGCAATAAACATGATCAGATCATATTCATGCTCAACGCAAAAACCAAATAACACTTATTTAGGTTCAACACTAATCCCAAAAGTATAGGGGAGTGTGCGATGATGATCATATCAATCTTGGAACTACTTCCAACACACATCGTCACTTCACCCTTAACTAGTCTCTGTTTATTCTGCAACTCCCGTTTTGAGTTACTAATCTTAGCAACCGAACTAGTATCAAATACTGAGGGGTTGCTATAAACACTAGTAAAGTACACATCAATAACATGTATATCAAATATACTTTTGTTCACTTTGCCATCCTTCTTATCCACCAAATACTTGGGGCAGTTCCGCTTCCAGTGACCAGTCCCTTTGCAGTAGAAGCACTTAGTCTCAGGCTTAGGACCAGACTTGGGCTTCTTCACTTGAGCAGCAACTTGCTTGTCGTTCTTCTTGAAGTTCCCCTTCTTCCCTTTGCCCTTTTCTTGAAACTAGTGGTCTTGTCTACCATCAACACTTGATGTTTTTCTCGATTTCTACCTTCATCGATTTCATCATCATGAAAAACTCGAGATTCGTTTTCATCATCCCTTGCATACTATAGTTCATCACGAAGTTCTACTAACTTGGTGATGGTGACTAGAGAATTCTGTCAATCACTATCTTATCTGGAAGATTAACTCCCACTTGATTCAAGTGATTGTAGTACCCAGACAATTTGAGCACATGCTCACTAGTTGAGCGATTCTCCTCCATCTTTTAGCTATAGAACTTGTTGGAGACTTCATATCTCTCAACTCGGGTATTTGCTTGAAATATTAACTTCAATTCCTGGGACATCTCATATGGTCCATGACGTTCAAAATGTCTTTGAAGTCCCGATTCTAAGCCGTTAAGCATGGTGCACTAAACTATCAAGTAGTCATCATATTTAGCTAGCCAAACGTTCATAATGTCTGCATCTGCTCCTGCAATAGGTCCGTCACCTAGCGGTGCATCAAGGACATAATTCTTCTGTGCAGCAATGAGGATAAACCTCAGATCACGGATCCAATCCGCATCTTTGCTACTAACATCTTTCAACACAATTTTCTCTAGGAACATATCAAAATAAACACAGGGAAGCAACAACGCGAGCTATTGATCTACAACATGATTTGCAAAATACTACCAGGACTAAGTTCATGATAAATTTAAGTTCAATTTAATCAGATTACTTAAGAACTCCCACTTAGATAGACATCCCTCTAATCCTCTAAGTGATCACGTGATCCAAATCAACTAAACCATGTCCGATCATCACGTGAGATGGAGTAGTTTCATTGGTGAACATCACTATGTTGATCATATCTACTATATGATTCACGCTCGACCTTTCGGTCTCCGTGTTCCGAGGCCATATCTGTATATGCTTGGCTCGTCAAGTATAACCTAAGTATTCCGTGTGTGCAACTGTTTTGCACCCGTTGTATTTGAACGTAGAACCTATCACACCTGATCATCACGTGGTGTCTCAGCACGAAGAACTTTCGCAACGGTGCATACTCAGGGAGAACACTTCTTGATAATTTAGTGAGAGATCATCTTATAATGCTACCGTCAATCAAAGCAAGATAAGATGCATAAAAGGATAAACATCACATGCAATCAATATAAGTGATATGATATGGCCATCATCATCTTGTGCTTGTGATCTCCATCTTCGAAGCACCGTCGTGATCACCATCGTCACCGACGTGACACCTTGATCTCCATTGTAGCATTGTTGTCGTCTCGCCAAGCTTGTGCTTCCACGACTATCGCTACCGCTTAGTGATAAAAGTAAAGCATTACATCGCGATTGCATTGCATACAATAAAACGACAACCATAAGGCTCCTGCCAGTTGCCGATAACTCGGTTACAAAACATGATCATCTCATACAATAAAATTCAGCATCATGTCTTGACCATATCACATCACAACATGCCCTGCAAAAACAAGTTAGACGTCCTCTACTTTGTTGTTGCAAGTTTTACGTGGCTGCTACGGGCTTAAGCAAGAACCAATGTCACCTACACATCAAAACCACAACGATAGTTTGTCAAATAGACTCCGTTTTAATCTTCGCAAGGACCGGGCATAGCCACACTTGGTTCAACTAAAGTTGGAGAGACAGTCGCCCGCAAGCCACCTATGTGCAAAGCACGTCGGGGGAACCGGTCTCGCGTAAGCGTACGCGTAATGTTGGTCCGGGTCATCTCGTCCAACAATGCCGCTGAACCAAAGTATGACATGCTGGTAGGCAGTATGACTTATATCGCCCACAACTCACTTGTGTTCTACTCGTGCATATAACATCAACATAAATAACCTAGGCTCTGATACCACTGTTGGGGAACGTAGTAATTTCAAAAAAATTCCTACGCACACGCAAGATCATGTGATGCATAGCAACGAGAGGGGAGAGTGTTGTCTACGTACCCACGCAGACTGACTGCAGAAGCATTGACACAACGTAGAGGAAGTAGTCGTACGTCTTCACGATCCAACCGATCAAGCACCGAAACTACCACACCTCCGAGTTCGAGCACACGTTCAGCTCGATGACGATCCCCGGACTCCGATCCAGTAAAGTGTCGGGGAAGAGTTCCGTCAGCACGACGGTGTGGTGACGATCTTGATGCACTACAGCAGCAGGGCTTCGCCTAAACTCCGCTACAGTATTATCGAGGACTATGGTGGCAGGGGGCACCGCGCACGGCTAAGGAATAGATCACGTGGATCAACTTGTGTGTTCTAGGGTGCCTCTGCCTCAGTATATAAAGGACTAGAGGGGGGAGGCTGGCCGGCCAAGGTGTGGCGCGCCAGGAGAGTCGTACTCCCTCTGGGAGTAGGATTCCCCCCCCTAATCCTAGTTGGAATAGGATTCGCGGAGGGGGAAAAGAGAGAAAGGGGGCCGGCCATCTCTCCTACTCCTAATAGGACTAGGGGAAGGGGGAGGCGCACAACCCATGTAGGGCTGCCTCTTCTCTTTTCCACTAAGGCCCATCATGGCCCATTTAGCTCCCGAGGGGTTCCGGTAACCTTCCCGGTACTCCGGTAAAATCCCGATTTCACCCGGAACACTTCCGATATCCAAACATAGGCTTCCAATATATCAATCTTTACGTCTCAACCATTTCGAGACTCCTCGTCATGTCCGTGATCACATCCGGGACTCCGAACAACCTTCGGTACATCAAAATGCATAAACTCATAATATAAATGTCATCGTAACCTTAAGCGTGCGGACCCTACGGGTTCGAGAACAATGTAGACATGACCGAGACACGTCTCCGGTCAATAACCAATAGCGGGACCTGGATGCCCATATTGTCTCCTACATATTCTACGAAGATCTTTATCGGTCAGACCGCATAACAACATACGTTGTTCCCTTTGTCATCGGTATGTTACTTGCCCGAGATTCGATCGTCGGTATTCCAATACCTAGTTCAATCTCATTACCGGCAAGTCTCTTTACTCGTTCTGTAATACATCATCCTGCAACTAACTCATTTAGTTGCAATTCTTGCAAGGCTTAAGTGATGTGCATTACCGAGAGGGCCCAGAGATACCTCTCCGACAATCGGAGTGACAAATCCTAATCTCGAAATACGCCAACCCAACATCTACCGTTGGAGACACCTGTAATGCTCCTTTATAATCACCCAGTTACATTGTGACGTTTGGTAGCACCCAAAGTGTTCCTCCGACAAACGGGAGTTGCATAATCTCATAGTTATAGGAACATGTATAAGTCATGAAGAAAGCAATAGCAACATACTAAACGATCGGGTGCTAAGCTAATGGAATGGGTCATGTCAATCAGATCATTCAACTAATGATGTGACCTCGTTAATCAAATAACAACTCATTGTTCATGGTTAGGAAACATAACCATCTTTGATTAATGAGCTAGTCAAGTAGAGGCATACTAGTGACACTTTGTTTGTCTATGTATTCACACATGTATTATGTTTCCGGTTAATACAATTCTAGCATGAATAATAAACCTTTATCATGATTATAAGGAAATAAATAATAACTTTATTATTGCCTCTAGGGCATATTTCCTTCAACGCACCCTCACCGCGGAAGAGCTATGGTTACGGAGAACCTTGAAGATGACTGTGCTTGGGCTGGCATCGCTTGAGAGGACGATTGCCAGGCAACGCTCGAGGATTAGATGGCTGGGTGCTGGCGATGCCAACACCAGACTCTTCCAGGCGGTGGCTAACGGTAGGCGCACCAAGAACTACATTGCGCATGTCAAGGAGGGTGATAATATTATCACTGAGCAGCACCAAAAGGAAGAGGTGTTCACCTCTGAATTCAGGAATAGAATGGGAAAGTACCAAGCCAGGGATTTCACCCTTGACCTTGATTACCTTGAGATGGAAGCTGTGGACCTCCATGAACTAGACGCCATATTTACGAAGGAGGAGATTTGGAATGTAATTAAAGACCTTCCTGCTGATCGCGCGCCGGGGCCGGACGGATTTATTGGCATGTTGTACCAGAAGGCATGGCCTATTATCAAGCATGGCATTATGGCTGCTATTATGAAGCTTTAAGTCGGAGACAGCCGCGGATTTGGCAAGTTAAACAAAGCGCTGATCACTCTTATTCCTAAGCGCGCGGATGCTGATTCAGTGGGAGATTTTCGCCCGATTAGCCTAACGCATAGCTTTGCGAAACTCTTCGCCAAAGCGCTGGCTCTCAGGGCGAGGAGACGTATGAAGGAAATTGTCCAGGCAAATCAGTCAGCTTTCATCGCCGGAAGATGCTTACACGACAACTATCTACTGGTCAGACAGATTGCGAGGAAACTTCACGCAAGAAAAACGCCCGGAGTGTTCCTAAAGCTCGATATTACGCGGGCGTTCGACTCCTTATCCTGGACGTTTTTGTTCCAAGTATTGAGGAAGAAAGGGTTTGGGGAGGCATGGATAGGTGGGTGGCCATTCTGCTTCAGACAGCTAGCACTAAGGTGGTGGTGAACGGATGTCCGGGACAGAGCTTTGTTCACGCTTGCGGGCTTCGCCAAGGGGACCCAGTTTCACCACTACTGTTTGTCATCGCGATGGAAGCCCTAACGGTGATATTCAGCAAAGGCGCCGACGAAGGCGTGGTCAGCAACCTCACTGGGATCTCCCCGACTCAAAGGTTATCAATCTACGCGGATGACGTTGCGCTGTTCATCAAGCCAACGGAGATGGACTTGATCTTTGTCAAACAGGCACTAGCAAGCTTTGGACATGCATCAGGTTTGGAGGTGAACTAGAGGAAATCTAAGGCAATTTTGAATCGGGGCACGGAGGATGACCAGCGCAGAGTTGCCGTGCATCTGCAATGTGATATTGGGCAGTTCCCTTGCAAGTACTTGGGCATTCCCCTGGCGATCCATCAACTGACCAGAGCGGATTGGCAGCCTCTCGTAGATCAAGTGATGAGTTTCTTCCCATCCTGGCAACGAGGTCTTATTCAACGGCCAGGGCGTCTTGTCCTCATCAAATCAGTGGTGGCGGCGAGACCCATCCATCAACTAATGGTGCTTAATGCTCCTGATTGGGTGTTTGATGAGATTAACGCCTGGATGCGGTCGTTCTTTTGGGCTGGGAAGGACAAGGTTAACGGCGGGCAATGCCTTGTGGCGTGGAACACCATATGTCGCCCAACAAGGTTTGGAGGCCTCGGAGTTAAGAATCTGAAGCTGCAAGCTATGGCTCTCCGGGTGAGATGGGAATGGTTGAGGCGAACGGACTTGAAAAGGCCCTGGCAAGGCATACCGTTCTTGGTCGATGAAGAAGCGAGGCAGCTCTACAACCAACTCGTGCAAATCACGGTGGGTGCCGGCAACAAAGTGCTATTTTGGAAGGATCGATGGATGAACGGCTTGGCGGTTGAAGACATTGCGCCGGCCATCTTGCCTTTGGTTCCCACCAGAGTGCAAAACAAGCGGACAGTCGGTCAGGCCATGGTGGATAGCACGTGGGAGATGGATATTAATGGAGAACCACCTTTCATGGCCCTTATACAGCTCATGCATCTCAGAGTGGCTACTAGGGATGCTTATAATGACCCTCAAGCTCCGGATACGTTTACCTGGCCGTGGGACGCTTCGGGGCAGTACACAGCTCGGTCCGTGTATCGGGCTCTGCACCTAGGGCTTGCGACCTCTCCATCGTATGAGTGTATTTGGAGGAGTGGGGCGATCCTCAAATGCAAAATCTTTGCATGGCTTGCGGTGCAATATAGACTTTGGACGTCGGATCGGAGAGATAGGCACGGCCTGCAGGATAGTACGGCTGCTTGCTTTACATGCTTACAAGAGGAAGACACGGTCGATCACATACTTCTTCATTGCCCCTACGCCCGGGAGGTGTGGCATCTATGCTTCACACAAATCAGTGTCACCGTGAGGCAACCGCAACCTGGTGACTCACTTGAGGCATGGTGGCTTCAAGTGAGGAGTGCAATTGTGACAAGGGATAGAAGAGGTTTTGACACTATTATCATATTCGTCGCTTGGTCACTATGGAAACAAAGAAATGGCAGAGTCTTTGGGCGTCTGGAGCAACAGAGGAGGCCAACACAATTGGTGCGACAAATCTTTGACGAGCTTAGAGAATGGGATGACGCCGGAGTAGGAAGAATACACCGTTTTGTGAGAAGTTAGATCTTTTCTCCTTTAGGTGTTGAGTGGGTTCTGCTAGCATGATGTTCGCATCTACGCCTAGCCTCTTATAATTATGTTTGCTCTCTTTCATAAAAATATGGTGCGCCATTGGCGTACTCTCGAAAAAAAAACTAAGTTTATAGAAAAAATATATCAAGATTCATAGTATGAAATCAATATTGTTAGATGCATCATGAAATTAATTTTCACACTATATAGATTTTAGTATTATAGATGTTGATATATTTTTTTCTATAAAGTTGATTAAACTTTATAAAATTTGACTTTGACCAAATCTTATATACAGACTTAAAAAAACGGAAGGAGTACATATCTTAAACTACCTATAGTCATGTAAATTGAAAACCTACATACTACGTACATATTTTAAACTATCTATAATCATGCAGATTGAAAACCTACGTACTACATACATATCTTAAACTACTTATCGTCGGAGATATCATCGATCCTCATGCCCGGCTCGGGTAGATGGACAACTGCAGCAGCTCCGACTCGTTGTCGTTTGAATTAGAGGCGAAGAGCTCGTCGATCTCCTTCATTTTCTGCCAGATGAAGCGTCAGTTGGCCTCTACATAGGCCTCATTCGGATGGACTCGCAGATGGATGACTGCTCCGCCATCTTCGTCTCTTGCACGACCTCGTACTCCACCATGGCGTCCTTCACGGCGAAGCCTGCAGCCGGCTCCGCCTCCTCCATGGGTTTGGGCTCCGCTTTTGGCGGATGCTTCCCCTCCTCCACCACCTCCTTCTCTGGCTGCTGCTCCCCCTCCTCCTCCTCTGCCTGCTCCTCCTCAACCTTCTTTGGCTCCGGCAAATCCGGAGGCAGGCCGGCAGCGAAACGAGCAACGGGTCTGGCCCGGATCTCCTCCAGCAACTGCAGTCGCCACTCCGGAGTGAGCATGGCATAAGTGGTGATCCGGCGCCTCAGCATGGCAAGCGAGCGGCAGCGGAGAGGAGAAAGGGGAAGAAATGGGACGGGATAGGATTCGGTTGCTGTCGTCCAGCTTAAATAGGCGACCTTTCTTCCTCGGAAAGCATGTCGGAGCGGCGCCACGTGTCATGGAACGAAGGAGACGCCCATCGAACCAGCGGTCTCTCTGTGTCCACTCAGATATGAGCCGGGTATCCTCATATCCACTCAGATATGAGCCGAGTATGAGTAGTGTTGCTCAGTCCGAACATTTGGGCCAGCTATGGGAGCCCGGATGGGTGGTCAAACAACGTCCTAGCACTGACTAGGTAACCCACCCGGGCGTTTGGTGCGGGTATGGGGGTCTGGTTGTTGATGCTCTAAGAGCATCTACAACCGGACCCCTCAAGCCCATCTCAAACGCCCGGCAGGCTGTCCGGTCGCTTCTTGGTCACGTTTTTTTGACCCAGACGGGCCTTTCAAACGCTCGGGCTGATCGACACCCCCCATATCCAGCCCAAATATGGGGCAGATATGGGGGCGCCCGGGCACGCCCGCCACGTCGGACCCGACAGCCCAACCCCGCTCCAAATTGCATCAAATTCACCAAACCCTTCCTTCTCCTCCTGTCGCCCTCAAACCATTCCCACGTCCGGACCCTCGCCGACCTCCACCCTTACTCCCAATCCTCACCTTCGGTCCTGATACACCGTCGGAGATGTCGTCCAGCCCGAGCCACACCATCGCGACGGAGACGCGGCCCGCCTCGTCTGTGGGAGCGCGGTGTCGTCGTCGGTGACTTGCAAGGCGAAGAACGTCGCCCGCAAGTTGCGGCGACGCCGGCAGCAAGAGAGGGAGGCGGCGGCGGCGCAGGGAGGTTCAGACGTGGTGGAGCAGCTGTCTCCTCCGCTGCGCCCAGATCCCCACACACCTTCCTCCGAGCGCCTATGCGGATTACGCTGTCTGCCCCCTTTGGGACAGAGGATGATCCAAGCGCTGGCTAGGCCATTCTGGAGAGCTTTCCGCCCACGCAGATGTTGGCGGTCGACGTGTGTGACTCGCCGCAGCTCATTTGGGCGCAAATGAGTACGTGCTTTGACAGTGCCCGGGATGCCCTCAACATGTTCAACGGAATGACCGAACAAGAGTCAGTACGCTTTCTTTACTCTTGTCCGGTCATATTTTAGCATAGACCACTAGTTCATTTGCTCGTGATGAATGCTTGCAAATTTGAACCATTTAGGAGGCATTCTTGTCGAACATGATCAATGACAATGAAGAACCGATCGAAATGGAGTATGAATTGGAGGCCACCACCGCATTTGAAGTTGGGACAACATCTGATCCCAATCCGAGCAAGAAGAAGAAGACCAAGACGCCGAAGGCAAGAGGTCTGGCATTCTCAAGATTTGAGGACATCTTTGTTGGTCACAACGATGGATCCAATATGCGGCAATTTTGGCATTCGAACAGTTTGTATTGTATGATCGACGTGCATAAATTGCATGAATTTGAGGATCTTAAATTGCGATTTGTGGATCTGTGGCGCAACATTTGAGGGGTGCCTGGTTAGTGCCCGCGGACGTGTCCAGACGCGTCCACAGGCGTTTGAGGGGCCGGATTTGACAAGTCCGGTTGTAGATGCTCTAAGGCCCGTATAATCACCCCCTTGGTGTTAACCGTTTTATACAATACACTAGTCAGTAGCTCTTGTTTTCTTTTGTCACAACTAATCACGTTTTTGGTTGAATATACAAGTCCACATGGTATATCGTGCATTACATTCACGAATTTTCCCATGACTAGCAAGAAAAGTGTGCTGGCAAACACGAAAATGCTGACTGCTTCCCTCGGTCCCCTAGGGTGGTGGCTCAGGAAGCCGTTGCATCATGCAAGGATGATGCATTGAAAGGTTTTGTGTGTGTTGCACATGTGATCTCGCTCGGTTTGGCCGTAAACAGGTTGGTGCCGGAGCAGGACAGGCAGCGCATGTTCACAACCGGCGAGGAAGATTCCTGTATCCACTTTTGGTGTAATATACCAGTGTAAGTACATTGCTTGATTGCGGTACTATATGAAGGCGAGTTGTAGTATATGCCAAGCATGCGGACCGGGAGCAGAATAAACTAGGACTTGCTTGCTGGTCTTCTACCTACCATTGTACTATTTCCTTTGTGCTTTTCTTCTTCTTCCTACAAAAAAGAGATGGTAATACAATATCAGGAACGCAGCCGGGTGCTTGCTCATATCTTCTATGGTTTTTTTTTAAAACATAGACGTCAGAGACGTCCGGCTTTAAATTAATAAAGCCCACAACAATAAAGCCCACATGGTTTGTAATATTTTCTATGGTTTGATCAATTATTGCTCTCTTCGGAAAGACGAGCATCAACAATTTTCATTAAAAAGAATGCCACAAAGTTATTACAAACCATGTAGTGAAACCAAAACCAAAACCAAACTCAGAGCATAGGCTACCACATGGTGTATGTGCTAAGCAACCTCAAAACAAGCAAAAGGCACACAAGTCAGGCTCAGTGCAGCAAATACAAGTTTTTTTAAATGATAAATGACGTTTTCTCTACTTTTATAAAAAACAGAGTTGTCGATGATGATGTGCCTGCCATCCTGCAATATAGGCCATCCGATTTATATCTGACGGATAGGAAGGAAACTATGGCAATTTTGAAAAAAGATACCAACACCCCTCTTCGTATTTGCAAATAAGGCCTCCCTTTGATCATGTTGATGTTCCGTGGAACGCATGTGCATCTTGCTAGTATTAATTCAAAATGTAGCATCAAACTGGTATGATGTATGATGACCAACACCCGGCCTCTATAAACTAAGATGCATACGGCCAAAACATCGTTAGTCTGACAAAAGAAAATAAAATATCGATATATCGGCCACGGTAGAGTATGGTGGACCGACCTGAAGATTATGTTGCTACCAACAACGGGTAAAACCCTCCGCGATCACCCGCTTCAACAGCATAAACACCGCATTAAACAACGATTGGTACTTCATTCGATGTAGCGTAGACCACTTACGAAGCGAGTGTCTCTAACGATAAATAACCTGTAAAGAAGAAGAGTTTTTGTAACTAAAAATCAAATCATTTTCACCTAGCCAAAACTATCATAATAAGGCATAAGCTTCCACTTTTATTAGTACTTTGAATCCCCGTCGAACCAATGACCAAAGATATTGGCAACACTACTGGCGAATACAAACTGAACACTATGTGGATGTCTGACCACATAAACGTGCAAACTTGCACTATAAAAAGAGGTGTTTGATTGTCTCATCATGAGTACAAAAACTATACTTCTTGTTTCCTTGCCGATTGCAACCGGCGGGGTTGTCTTTGGTTAGCAAAACTCTCTTCTACAGATAAATACTACCCCTCCGTCTCAAAATATGTGTCTCAAGCAGTTACCACAAACTTGAGACTTATTTTGGGACGAAGGAAGTATAAAGGATTCAGATGTAGTGAGATTCCAGCAAAACACATCCCATACTTGTGTCAGGTTAATCAAGGTAAAAGATTTTGTCACGACATAAGATGGGAGCCAATCAAATCTCTTGTGAAAGAAATATCCGACGGGAATGAACTGAGCACCTGTGCAATAGTATCATTCTTACCGCAAACAATGTGGTACAAAGTTGGATATTGTTCTTGGTGGCTTGCATTGCCTAGCCACTTGTCCTTCGAGAAACGAATCTCATACCCGTCATTTATCACAAAGGATCCGGAGCAGAAAATGTGTTTCTTTGTTGTCACTAGTCAATGTGTATGTGCAATGCACGTTAATTTGGAAGTATATTAAGTGCATGCGGATATTAAGTAGGATATTATTTGCGTGTTATTATGTGATTAGCACTATTTTGGCATGAAATTAACTGCACGCTAAATGTGTTGAGCGCTCGACATCGAAGCAGTCTAGGTCATTGGATTGACATGATTTGATGACTGAGATTAATTGGATCTGCCCCTTTGGGTCTTTTTATATTGGTATAGATATAGATTAGACCAGCCCAAAAGTGCAAGTCACCAGGTATTCAATAGGCCTGAGACACGGCTTTTTCGCCTAGATACATATTACGCAGTAGAGATTTCCAAACTTCATCCTCAATAAATAGTATGAACAACCATTTACAAAGTAATGCATCATTCTTTACTTGTAGGTCATGAATACCAAGTCCACCTCTGTCTTTCGGCCTACAAACCACGTTTCATTTGGTCAGCCTGTACCTTTTCTTTTCATTGTCTCCTTACTGAAGAATCTGGATCTGAAATAATCCAGCCTTTACAAGACCCCTGTTTGGAGTTAAAAAAAGCGAGCATATAAAGAACCATATTTTCGAGGACGGAGTTGATTAAGACCGGCCATCCTCCAACAAAGAGCAACTTGCCTGTCCAACTTCTCAACCGCTTCTTTGTGCGCTCCTCTACATGTTTTCACTCTGCATTAGTGTGACACCAATGATGAATCAGAATTCTCCAATATTTAATGAGGAAATGACCTTCCGCACAACCAAACATGTAGGTGTAATCAACCACCATCTCATTGGCTTGTTCAAAGCAGAACAATTCGCTCTTGTGGAAGTTAAGTTTAAGACCCGACATTTGCTCAAACGTTGAAAGTGAGACTTTCAGGTTGCGAGTCATATCCTGGTCATGTTCCATAAAAAAGAAGCATCGACATATTGTGGAATAGAGAGTCCACCATCCATAGTTGTGGCACTTCTCCCACAATATGACCGTCCTAATTGACATGATGAAATAGAATGGCCAACATGGTAGCAACAATGTTAAATAACACTAGAGACATGGAGTCACTCTGGTGTAGTCCTTTTACATCTAAAAGTAATGACCTACATCATCATTGACTTTGATAGCCTCACTACCTCCAGTAACAAAATTTTGGATCCACTAACGCTATTTATCAAAGAATCCTTTCATTGTTAAGGCATGTTGAAGGAAACATGCTATTACAAAATACAAGCCAAGAGACCACATCACAACCAGAAGAAAAAAAGGAATTGGCCAAAGGAAAACACTGAGGGAGGAACAACTAGAAATAGAAAGCACAATACTCCTCACCATTGGGTTCCAACCATGCTCCCTTGCATAGATTTTCTCCATGACCATCTTCATCCACATTGTTTCTTGCTCGGTTCTTTCCTAGTCTTGGCTTCTTTGCAAAATGCTCCATGTTTTAAGATAATAGCACAAATGAAAAACCATAGCAGAATGATTATCATGATTTTTTTGTCAAACAAGCCCTATTTTTAGTCTTTCATATTGTCCAGCAAACATTAACTGTCCCCCACCCCTCATACCCAAATGTCTTCGATTTCAAGGGAGGGGGTGCAACCAGGTCCCGTCGTATCAGCCACCCCTGCTAGAAGGCTTGAATAGGCCAAAGAAAATTCACCACTTGCCAAGCAAGTTTAGAAATATTACATCTAAAGAGCAAATGATCGACACTCTCCTTGATCCCACAAAAATGACACTCCTCGTTGTGATTTAAGAGTCCATCCTCTTATGACAAGACTTTTTTAGTCAAGATACTCTGCTTTAGCATCAACCAAAGAAACATCTTAATCTACTGGGGAATCTTCAGCTTCCAAATGCCTCTAAAGCCCACTATGGTTGAGGATTTCAGGATAATGTACAAATCTCTCACCGTTTGTTTTCTTTTAGTGAGGTTCCATCTCAATATGTCTTTCTCATTAATCAAAACGGCCTATCAGCCCCATTGCAGCCCACTGATAGCAATCTTGCCATGTAAACTCCTAAATTCAAAACACTCCCATCCAGCATCTTTAACCTGCTTCACAGTCACCATATTTGTAAAAGAAACATTATAAAATTTAGGGAATTGCTGAGCCAGTGATTTGTCCTCTAACCATACATCCTCCCACAATAGAGTTTTAGACCCATCAACAACAATCCTATTGGATAAGCTCAATCAAATTTCTCTAACATTCATCAACCCCTGCCAAAATTGAGACCCTCCAACACCATAAGTGAAACCTCCACATATTGATACCTTGGTTTCTCAACTTCAGAGCATTCAACTATCACATGAATATAGTTACATCCACATATTGGTACATTGGTTTCTAACTAAGGCTGTGTTTGGTTGAGCTGTAGATTCTGAAAAAGCTGCTGTGGAAAAGCTGCTGTGAAAATGCTACTGTGAAAAGGCTGGAAGTTGTTTGGTTAAAACGACTGTGAAACTGTAGATTTGGCCGTGAATTGTCTGTAATGTCCACGAGGCCTGAGTGAATATGTTTATATGCTAATTGACCATAAAGCAGTGATGTGTACATTTGTAGGTAATTGAACGATCATTTTGCAAAGAAAAATTATGACAATGCAGGTGATTCATAGTTAACGCATACGTAACTCGACGACTATTATTACGGAACACGTGCATCATACAAAATACATATGGTTGAATTTGCAACCAACTACTGATTGACCGTAAAACACTTATTTGTAAGTGGTTGTTTTGATAAGGAAAAAAATCATCTTTTAGATGTTGCTTTATACTATATATACAAAAAATTAACTTGATCCAACTGAGCCGAAGACAATATAGAAAATCTGGATCCAGTTGTTTAGGAAAACAGTGACCTGTACATTGTTAGGCAATGAAACATAGAATTGTGTTTAAAAAAAGAAACCACATAGAATTTGTGTGAGCATAATAGCATCGGATGATATCCAATCACAAATTCAACAAGATATTCCAATCATTTGGCCGTAGAAGCATTACCACATACTTCCTCCATTTTTATATACAAGGTAAAATTTAATGCATACTTTGCAAGTCAACCTTTTTTCGTTTACTGGGATCATTAATACACAACATGCATGCAAGGATACTGAGTGGAGGAAGTAGCTAGTGTCATTATATTAGCATGCATATAAGTATTAAACATGTTACTAGTACGAGGAAATATCATTAATTCTTTCCTCGATTACTGTTGGTGGCCTTGTATAGATGCAAAACGTATATCCCATAGTGGCCTTGTATAAGTAAATGGAGGGAGTACACATATAAATCACAATATTCCACGCACACATATACTTGAAAATGCACTGATAGCAACAATATACAACAACTACTAATGAAAATGTACTCACCATGTCCAATTTGTGTTATTAATCGTTACATCACAAAAAACAGAAAATGAATAATGAAGAGGGAACGATAGATGGGGATGTTGGATGAGGAGGAGGGATGGAGGGAGGAGGGGAGGGAGTAGAAGACCAGAGGGCCGGTGCGCCGGCGCCAGTGGATCAGGGCCACCGTGAGCAAGGGAGGGGGAGGGATGGAAGATGAGGAGGGAGGAGTGGGAGGGAGAAGCGACGGGAGGAGGAGACCGAAGGAATAGTGCGCCGGTGCCGTCGGTCGGGCGGCTGGACCAGTGCCGCCGTGAGCGGGGGAGGAAGAGGAAGGAAGTAGGGATGTGGGAGGAGGGAGGAGGGAGGAAGGATATAGGAGGGTCCTCAGGCGGCGGGCGGATTCAGGTGGCGGGCGGTGGCAGTGAGCGGCGACCGGCGACGACCAAACCCTAGCCGTGCGTGGGAGACGGCGGCTGCTCCCGTCCTTTCCCGTCGCTCGTGCGCGAGTGCGAGCCAACTCGTTCCTTTCGTGCTAGAGGAAAGAGAAAGATCGAAGCGGTATGACTTGCTAGTGGCATTGGTGGGTAAATACTTCTCAACTCTAAGGGGACAGCTAAAAACGGTTGGTTTAGAAGCTGAGAAGTTGGGGGTACCCCAGTTGTGAAATTTACACTATGTAAAAGCTACATATTGTCAAAAACTGCTTCAAAAATTTATCCCTTTGGTTGGCTTCTAGATTTTTCAAAGCCGAAGTTGGGTAAAAAGCCCAACCAAACACAGCCTAAGAGAAGGCTTGTTGCGTACTACAAACTACTAGATCGAGGAGCCCAACAAAGGCTAACCACCATTAGCAGCACTGTCCTACATTATTGTGATCCATCTGATGTAATTTTTATGGTGTGTTTGTTGCGGTGTGATCAATTGTAATTTTATCATCATACTTATATATGATTTATTCATGGATTAATTTGAGTTCTTTGATGCATAATTTATATACATATATGTTCTGTGATCTACCAGTCTTGCATTGGCCATGTTTAGATGAATGGTCTCCAAAAGGGAGTTGTGTATGTTAGTTGGGTTCGATCTTTTAAGTAATCTACCATAGTGATAGAAACATAAAAAGTTTTCTATTGTGTTGTCGCCACTAAGGATAAAAACAAAGTTGTGTAGTTGTCCTTTAAATGCAGGGTCAAGACAATAGACTATCTACATCATGTCATCATAATTAATTCGATACTCAATTTTATATAATACTTTGACATGCATGTTGGATAGTGGTATTGGGGTAAAATATTAGCTATAGATGGTGTTTGATTAATGGTCTATATATGTATCGATGTGATGCCTACATGCAATTATGCCATGTACGATCATAATCATAAAATCAGCAATTTAATCAATATGCAACTTTAATTTGTTCACCATGTCATGTTACCTTTTATGGAGAGATGCCACTAGTGAAATTATGGTCATTTCCACTCATCCCTATTGCTATCAATCTCAATCAACGTTATCTCAGTTCCATTTACAATATGAAATTTTATTTCTTTAGTTGAAATAAATACTTTCGAACACAAGTTGCATTAATCCTTCAAAGTAGCAAGACTAGCAATCTTATTAGTTTCGTTAGGGGCCAAGACAAGTTATGTATTTGTGTGTGTAGGTACTGATCATTAGCATAGTACAAGTACTCTTATTAGTTTGATAAACCTACTTGGGAAAAATTGATGCTTTTCCTAGACTAGGGGAAGCAAGGCCATCTGTCCTCATGGAGAGGTGCGTAGATTGGCCGCTTTTTTTCTCCTAAGTCACGTACAATCAGTGTACACTATTTAATTGATTGGTAATAAAATGCGATATTTGCTAAATGAAATTCAAAAAGGGAAGGGCATATGAAAATTGTGGTATGTAATTTTAATTACCTCTGTTTTATTTTCTATGAAGGAAACACAACAGAAATCGTAAAGACCATCAAAAGAGAGTATTTGGAGGCCTCTCAAGTTTGCACGCACTATGCATGTCTTTTTTAACCATGTACAAGAAGCACTGCGTTCTTGCTGATATTTCTGGAACTTTTGGCTTATTCTCTAGACTCTATGCAACATGCATCGTTCATCATTGTGGCCAATCCTGAAGGCAAAGTTGTCGAGACGTGGACGGGGAGCCATTCACCCTTGGGTTAGATGGTCATTAGGACCACTTGACATGTAGGATTGGCAGAGGCTTTCCAATGAACTCATGATGATGCGGTTGACAGAGCATGATGACACTGTATCCTATAGACTTGAGCCCTCGAGTGAATTCTTGTGACGCCCCCGATTAAACCGTACACTAATCATACACGCAAACGTGTACGATCAAGATCAGGGACTCACGGGAAGATATCACAACACAACTCTATAAATAAAATAAGTCATACAAGCATCATATTACAAGCTAGGGGCCTCCAGGGCTCGAATACAAGAGCTCGATCATAGACGAGTCAGCGAAAGCAACAATATTTGAGTACAGACATAAGTTAAACAAGTTTGCCTTAAGAAGGCTAGCACAAACTAGGATACAGATCGAAAGAGGCGCAGGCCTCCTGCCTGGGATCCTCCTAAACTACTCCTGGTCGTCGTCAGCGGGCTGCACATAGTAGTAGGCACCTCCCGAGTAGTAGTGGTCGTCAACGACAGTGGCGTATGGCTCCTGGGCTCCATCTTCTGGTCGCAGCAATCGAGTATAGGAAGGGAAAAAGGGAGCAAAGCAACCGTGAGTACTCATCCAAAGTACTCGCAAGCAAGGCGCTACACTACATATGTATGCATTGGTATCAAATGGAATAAGGGTATCATATGTGGGCTGAATTGCAGAATGCCGGAATAAGAGGGGATAGCTAGTCCTATCGAAGACTACGCTTCTGGTCACCTCCATCTTGCAGCAGGAGAAGAGAGTAGATGGTAAGTTCACCAAGTAGCATCGCATAGCATAATCCTAACCGATGATCCTCCCCTCGTCGCCCTGTGAGAGAGCGACCACCGGTTGTATCTGGCACTTGGAAGGGTGTGTTTTATTAAGTATCCGGTTCTAGTTGTCATAAGGTCAAGGTACAACTCCAAGTCGTCCTGTTACCGAAGATCACGGCTATTCGAATAGATTAACTTCCCTGCAGGGGTGCACCACATAACCCAACACGCTCGATCCCATTTGGCCAGACACACTTTCCTGGGTCATGCCCGGCCTCGGAAGATCAACACATCGCAGCCCTACCTAGGCACAGCAGAGAGGTCAGGGTGTCGGTCTAAATCCTATGGCGCAGTGGTCTGGGCCCATCGCCCATTGCACACCTGCACGTTGCGAGGGCAGCCGGAAGCAGACCTAGCCTAGCAGGCGTTCCAGTCCAATCCGGCGCGCGCCGCTCAGTCGCTGACGTCACGAAGGCTTCGGCTGATACCACGACGTTGAGTGCCCATAACTGTCCCCGCGTAGATGGTTATTGCGTATAGGCCAGTGGCCACGCTCAGATCAAATACCAAGATCTCGTTAAACGTGTTAAGTATCCGCGAACGCCGACCAGGGCCAGGCCCACCTCTCTCCTAGGTGGTCTCAACCTGCCTTGTCACTCCGCCACAAAGTAACAGTCGGGGGCTGTCGGGAACCCAGGCCCACCTCTACCGGGATGGAGCCACCTGCCCCTTCAGCCCCCAACTCCGAACAGTATCATAAGTAATGTAACAGTATAAAGTATATCGCATATGCCCGTGATCACCTCCCGAAGTGATCACGGCCCAGTAGTATAGCATGGCAGACGGACAAGAGTGTAGGGCCACTGATGGAACACTAGAATCCAATACTAAACATGAGGATAGCAGGTAAGGTAACAACAGTAGTAGTAAGGACAAGCTATGCATCAGAATAGGATTAACGGAAAGCAATAACATGCTACACTACTCTAATGCAAGCAGTAGAGAGAAGAATAGGCGATATCTGGTGATCAAGGGGGGGGGGGTTGCCTGGTTGCTCTGGCAAGAAGGAAGGGTCATCTTCAATGTAGTCGAACACACAGACACCGACAGTAGTCTCGGAGTCTACCGGAAAGAAGTAACGGAGGGGAAACATTATAAATAACAGAGCAATCAAAGCAACACAAAGCATAACATGGTGATACGCGGTGCTAGGGGTGACCTAACGCAGTAGGAGGTGATACCGGCGAAGGGGGAAAACATCTGGGAAAGTATCCCCGGTGTTTCGCCTTTTCGGACCGGTGAACCGGAGGGAGAAAGTTGCGTGTTTGATATGATAGGGGTCTGTGGCGGACGAACGGGCTGCGTAACCGAATTCGTCCCGAAATTCGGAGACACTTTCATGTACAAAACATTTTTATCTGATATATGGTTTATTTTATATGATCTTCTAAGGTTTTAACAATATTCTAAATTTTCTGTTTTTGTTTTAATTCGAGTTGACCAAGTCAATTTGACTGGTCAAAGGGGAGGTAGTGGCCCACATGTCACAAAGTTAAATCTAATCTAATAAATAAAAACTAACTTGATCAAATGGGGCCATATATCATAGTGTAGCAATTATACTAACTAGTATGATTAGACCTTATCTAATTTGAACAGTCCGGCCAGAGGCATAGCAAGCCTCACGCATGTGCACACATGCACCGCACAGGACACTCGGCCATGGCTACGGCCAAAACCGAGGCCCAGGAGCGTTCAGTAGCAGCAAAAGGCAGCGGCGGCTGTGGCTATGAACAGCAACGGAGATAGCAGTAGAAGGGAACAACGACTCAACAGCAAGAGCATCAGCGTTGGAAAGCAGCAGCAGTAGCAGTACAAGGTGCAGCAGCAGCAAATGACAGCGACGGCAAGAGGGTTAGCAGGTAAAATGATCAGCCGCGGCCAGAGGAGGAGCAGCAGCAGAAGCCAGCGGCTATAGCAGCGTGCGGGCAACAGGCAGGGTCGTGGTTGCGTGGGCGGGCGCCTTGCCACGGTCGGGGAGCGGCGGCAGGGCAGGAAGGGACGAAGCTACGTATAGCTACCCGGTGTCACTGGCACCGGGTGCAATTTGCATGCACTTATCAGCTTAGTGTGTAGGCCATTCAATTGTTTGATATGTAGGCATGTGTTTTTCTATATGGACACCGGGTAATTTTAAGTCTGGATCCGCCCCTGAGGCCAGGACGCGCGGCCATGGACGGCCAGAGCGCGGGCGGAACGCTGGTGTGGCCGCGGCTAGCTCCGGCCATAGCGGCCATGCGAGCACGGGTGGAGTTACAGCGGAGAATCGACGGGGAAAAATACGCGGGAGGTAGCGCGGCTCACCGCGGAGTTCGATGATGCGCTCGGGGAGGCCAGGGACGACTCGACGGTGATGCAATCGGTGGCGAGGTGCCACGGCCGTGCGCGAAGAGGATGCCACGATGGCGGCGATGCGGTGCTCCGCTACCTGAGCTGCTGCTTGGCGTCGATGAGGATGAGGCGGGCGAAGCTCCTCGACGTATTCACGTGGCTCAGGAAGGCTGTTGGTCAAGGCCACGGCGAGGCGCGGCGACGAGCGGAGCTCGGTGATGGCGCGGGAAAAGGAGGCGGCGCGAGAGGTGGGGGGAGAATAGAGAGGGGCTAGGGTTATGGGGGGCGCGACACAGGTCATAAGGCGTCGAGGAGGGGCTCGATGGCCGCCACACACGCCATGGCTGCGACCATGGCCGTGGATGCATGCCACGGTCTCCCCGCCTCCTGTAGCAGGAGGGGAACGAGGTGAGGTGGTGAGTGGGCTGGGCCGTGAGCTTTGCTAGCTGGGCCAAGTGCCTAGTAGGTTAGGTTTATTTCTAGTTTCATTTTCATATTTTCTTTGTGTTTTCATTTTCCACGCTGTTTTGCAATTTAAGTTAATAACAACTGATTTTCGTTGCATTAGACATTCCATCCATAAATACTAGACAATGTATCAAGACCACACACAAGCTCTGGAAATATTCGGAAAGCCCAAACATTTATTTAAATTAAAATGTATCAATTAACCATTGCCAGCTCAGTTTTAACTAGGTTAGGGGAATTTTAGTAAATAAAATAATGTTGGCTTAATCATGATAATTAGTTAATGAATATTTGCAACACCACCAACATTTTTATTTGACAGTTTGAAGAAATAAGAATTTGACTTGTTATTTGAAACTTGAATTTGACTCGGTTTTCATCAAGTGGCAAAATGGCTTTAACAAAACATGATGACATGGCACATTAGGGTGAGCTTACTGTAGCTCAATTGTCCGGGCGTCACAATTCTCCTCCACTACAGGAAATCTTGTCCCGAGATTTAAGAGGTGGAGTAAGGGGGAAAATCTGGTTACGAAATTCTAACGAATATTCTCGGTCTTGGTTGCTCTGAAGAGGTTGATCCATTATATTGATGTCTTCATTTCTCTGCTTCAAGTCTTCATGATGAATTTGCCATCATTTCTTCGGGAATTCGTCTTACGAATGCGATAAGAGGGAAAAAAAACTCTGGAAGAACGCATCTCCATAAAGGTGGGCATCTGACGGTGAACTTGGGGAAGAAGGCATGGATTATTTCTCAAGTTATAACTCAGGGAACTCATTGAGAGCAATATGCGATGGTAGAAAAGTTTCGAATAGGCAGGAAATCATTCGATGCCTAATCAGAAGGTGAAAAAGGGGGTTCAGAGCAAAAGGAAAAAATGTGTTGGATACTAGAGTAGATCATCTCTAGAAGGTGGCTCATGATTTTCATATGAAGCCAAGTGTGAGGAATAACTTTAGAAACATGGATGTACAAGAGGTCGGGTTTCGATCGTGGGACCTGTGGGTTATGGGCCCACCATGTGGGTTAAAAGTAGAAAGAGCGATGACATCTTGCACAAACATGTACGCAAGACATGTCAAAAGATAGCCTGTCGATTATGTCAACAACAACATTGGTACCAAGGGCGAGGAACGAATAGAACCGTTTTCCTGCTCGTTGAACGAGGCGGGCCAATAGGCAAAGTTCTCGTCCATCGGCGGTTACCGGAAAATCATCAACAGTAGAAACAGGGTCTCACTGACAGAGTTGTACACCGAGGGGTTTACATAAGCAGTGAATTATTACTGCTTAGATCATATAGATCACAAGAAAGGTTAAACCAAACGACGGAAAGGTGAATATGGTTATCAGATTAAACAGAACAATGGAAAGGAAAATGTGTTTAAACACATATTATAGGGGTATATTCTTCCCAAGGACAAACAGAGCATGATATCCATGACAGGATATAACGAAGAAAACCCTTTAGGAAAGGGGAGAGAAATTTCATGACATTACCCATACAACAATGTTTGGATAATTTGATTAAGAAAATTTAGCATTGTGCTTCAAGTGTTCTTATTGATGATAGGAGTACCACATACATGCTTTGAGATAGCATTGACATGGTCTTCAAGCAAAGGTCGGACTTCGGATACACGAAGGATCCATCAGGATAAACTTATTAAACAAGGCATTCAATTTCCTCATGGAAAAATGGTTAACCTTGTTAAAAAGGAAACTATAACACTAGGTCCTCCTGCCAGGTGCGCTAGGCATGATATCACCTTACCGGGTCATCTAAAGACCAACGTTATACTCTTGGAAATATGTTCAAGCCGTCATATCTGACAGAGTTTCAGATCTGATTGGTGTCAGGATATCACAGACCCAGGATGCCTGAGAAGAAAAGGTGCAAAACAAATTGACGAGACAACATTGTAAGATTCTCGGTAAATGAACTATGGAAGCAAGTTCCGAATCATGAGTTCGCTATTAAATCAAGGAGAGAATGAGGAGGTGGCTGATGAACTCAGCGACAATTCATCAAGATTTCCAAAAGATGGATTTCCACAATTATGTGAACAAGGAGATAGCTTTTGTCGGATCAAATGATATAATGAGTTATGCTCGAGGAAAACATACACGATTAGACATTGGTTGACGGTGCACCCGAAATACAGACTTAGGTAGCATAATCAAGGTTAGGATGGTGATTCGATAACCAATGGTCTAAGAATGAAATGTCGACCATTAGCTTCAAAGCAATAAGGTTGCTAGAAGTTTTAAAATTACTAGTCCATCTTTTGGTATTCCTGTTAGGAACAACACGGGGACCAAGAAATGAATGGTGATGGTGAAGTATCACTTATATCAAGAATTCTCAAGAGGTGGTGAAATTCTCACAAGATCCTTGATAACAAGGCAGTAATACTTCAAGGTAGATCATAATACGAGCTGGATAGCAAGTTGCATCCATAACATGAACAAGTTTTGTGTTGGAGGGAATGCAATAATGTTGTCGATGATAACCCAAATCATCGAAGGCAAAGGATGGTATTTCTCATCTAGAATTCGATAGATGTCTTGGAAGAGCTCAGAATGTTGATGATGTTCACGACACATTTGTCGTGAGATTTCATGAAGATGTAATCGATCGGCGATGACATCAAGTCAAAGGAACGATGATGTACACGACACGAACTCGAAATCAAGCTTGCTGTTCAAGGCGAAATGATACGACGAGGAGAATCGACGTAAGCTTAGCTCATCATCGAAAGTGGTGCTCCGGGAATAAGGACCAGGTAGCACAGTTAAAATCATCACGATAATGATATAGCCAAACAGGCTAGGAATGACGTGATCGGGTACAACCCATAAGTAAAGAAGATTACTAAAAGTTGTTGAACCATAGTGCGGACTCGGTTCACTATTTGGTGTTCTCAGTTGATGACAACCCAGAACCCAGGAAAATTGGAATCAGAACAGTTGATGAAGAACCCATAAGAAGTTATGCAGTTCCATGATATTCTCGAGATACCATAGTGTAATACTTGACGGTAGAGCAGAGTAGAGGGTGGACACGTGAAATGATCTTCAGAAGACAAGCACTTCATCTTGTCTGAGAAATGGAATCAAAGGAGAACAATCATGGTCGGAGCCACAGTTGCAAAGGATCAATTCACAGATACCAGATGATATTATATCAAGGAAATAGTTATTATTTCAAGAAGCTTCCATGATAGGATTTACATCGTGTCCATGGGCATGAACACAAAGTTCAAGGTCGACTCCCACTTCTCAAATGCATAACCTTTCATTCACTTCTCATTTTCGAAGAGGTTGTAATGTTGAAATTTTATCTAGGAAAATACCAGAAGAGTATGACTCGTGAAAGCTTTCGAGTTCACACATATTAAGGAAGGCATAGGTTCAACCCATCGGGGCATCGTGAAAACATATACCACAAACTTTTAGGAGTAATTAACACAAGCTCGAAAGTAGAGCATGGTTGTCAAAGCAGGGGATACAATTTACCAAAGGCATTATGTATCTGATGAAAGGCTCACAAGTTTAATGAATATGAAGGACGGTGTCGGACAAAATCCAACAAAGGATCTGGTGGTCCATGAGGGATCTGATGTGATGATCGGTACCCAACCAGAAGAAAAAGAATGCAACGAGATCAGAAGATAGAAGCAACTGACTAACTCAAAGCTCAATTGCAAAGGAATTATGAATTCCAAATCAATGGATCAGAAGCAACACTTTGATTAGGGATGGATAAGTCGAATAGCCATAGGGGTGCAATTGATGGCAATTTGATTGGTCGCGAGCCAGCTCATGTTCAAAATGACGTCTGATCGTCAAGGATGAATTCTAGAATTTGATTGAGGATTGCGAGCATTCACAACTTATTGAATCAATGGACTCAAAATGATAGTGACAAAGAATGTCAATAAGATTACTAGACTTATGGGATTAACCATAATGCAAGCAAGCAAGAATTTCAAGAGCAATAGGTTGTTGAGGATTTTTGGAAGATCGAGTGGTATTTCGAAGACTTCTATGAAATATATGAATATTGGGAATGAGTGGATTCTCGGTAAGTGCGAGAAATTATCCATAGGGATATTCAGGTTGCAAGAACTACAAGGCAGTAAGGACAAAGTATTCTCAAAACAATAAAAAGAATTTCAGGGTATCTTGTAATAACAAGATCAACAGAGAATGTTTGTATGAATGGAAAGTGTATGTGGTTATCCATATGGTTTATCGATGGAATGGAATTGCAAAAGCGATGGCACAAAGTCTCGGGAGAATATCTGAGAGTATTGTCAGAATCTTCTGTTGAAGCATTCGATCGTTCGGACCGAGGGGCTCTCCGGGAGAAAGTATTTACGAGAACCTAGAGTTAGAGTTGTCAAATCATTTAACCCAAATATGAGAGAGATTAGAGTCCCGGAGTATAGACAAGGAGTAAAAGATACTAATATCACCCAATGGCGACGTGGGCCCATGGGCCGCACAGCCAAGTTAGTAAAACAATTTTCATTGACTAGACTCAACTTCGGCCAAGGAGTGTGGAAGGAGGATTCCTACAGGCAGTCGGCTCTGATACCAACTTGTGACACCCCCGATTCAACCGTACACTAATCATACACGCAAACGTGTACGATCAAGATCAGGGACTCACGGGAAGATATCACAACACAACTCTAGAAATAAAATAAGTCATACAAGCATCATATTACAAGCCAGGGGCCTCGAGGGCTCGAATACAAGAGCTCGATCATAGACGAGTCAGCGGAAGCAACAATATTTGAGTATAGACATAAGTTAAACAAGTTTGCCTTAAGAAGGCTAGCACAAACTGGGATATAGATCGAAAGAGGCGCATGCCTCCTGCCTGGGATCCTCCTAAACTACTCCTGGTCGTTGTCAGCGGGCTGCACGTAGTAGTAGGCACCTCACGAGTAGTAGTAGTAGTCGTCAACGATAGTGGCGTCTGGCTCCTGGGCTCCATCGTCTGGTCGCAGCAATCGAGTATAGGAAGGGAAAAAAGGGAGCAAAGCAACCGTAAGTACTCATCCAAAGTACTCGCAAGCAAGGCGCTACACTACATATGTATGCATTGGTATCAAATGGAATAAGGGTATCATATGTGGGCTGAATTGCAGAATGCCGGAATAAGAGGGGGATAGCTAGTCCTATCGAAGACTACGCTTCTGGTCACCTCCATCTTGCAGCAGGAGAAGAGAGTAGATGGTAAGTTCACCAAGTAGCATCGCATCGCATAATCCTAACCGATGATCCTCCCCTCGTCGCCCAGTGAAAGAGCGACCACCGGTTGTATCTGGCACTTGAAAGGGTGTGTTTTATTAAGTATCCGGTTCTAGTTGTCATAAGGTCAAGGTACAACTCCAAGTCGTCCTGTTACCGAAGATCACGGCTATTTGAATAGATTAACTTCCCTGCAGGGGTGCACCACATAACCCAACACGCTCGATCCTATTTGGCCGGACACACTTTCCTGGGTCATGCCCGGCCTCGGAAGATCAACACGTCGCAGCCCTACCTAGGCACAACAGAGAGGTCAGCACGCCGGTCTAAATCCTATGGCGCAGGGGTTTGGGCCCATCGCCCATTGCACACCTGCACGTTGCGAGGGCGGCCGGAAGCAGACCTAGCCTAGCAGGCGTTCCAGTCCAATCCGGCGCGCGCCGCTCAGTCGCTGACATCACGAAGGCTTCGGCTGATACCACGACATCGAGTGCCCATAATTGTCCCCGCGTAGATGGTTAGTGCGTATAGGCAAGTGGCCAGACTCAGATCAAATACCAAGATCTCGTTAAACGTGATAAGTATCCGCGAACGCCGACCAGGGCCAGGCCCACCTCTCTCCTAGGTGGTCTCAACCTGCCCTGTCACTCTGCCACAAAGTAACAGTCGGGGGCCGTCGGGAACCCAGGCCCACCTCTACCGGGATGGAGCCACCTGCCCCTTCAGCCCCCAACTCCGAACAGTATCATAAGTAATGTAACAGTATAAAGTATATCGCATATGCCCGTGATCACCTCCCGAAGTGATCACGGCCCAGTAGTATAGCATGGCAGACGGACAAGAGTGTAGGGCCACTGATGAAACACTAGCATCCAATACTAAGCATGAGGATAGCAGGTAAGGTAACAACAGTAGTAGCAAGGACAAGCTATGCATCAGAATAGGATGAACGGAAAGCAGTAACATGCTACACTACTCTATTGCAAGCAGTAGAGAGAAGAATAGGCGATATCTGGTGATCAGGGGGGGGGGGGCTTGCCTGGTTGCTCTAGCAAGAAGGAAGGGTCGTCTTCAATGTAGTCGAACACACGGACACCGACAGTAGTCTCGGAGTCTACCGGAAAGAAGTAACGGAGGGGGAACATAATAAATAACAGAGCAATCAAAGCAACAGAAAGCATAACATGGTGATACGCGGTGCTAGGGGTGACCTAACGCAGTAGGAGGTGATACCGGCGAAGGGGGAAAACATCCGGGAAAGTATCCCCGGTGTTTCGCGTTTTCGGACCAGTGAACCGGAAGGGGAAAGTTGCGTGTTTGATATGATAGGGGTGTGTGGCGGACGAACGGGCTGTGTAACCGGATTCGTCCCGAAATTCGGAGACACTTTCATGTACAAAACATTTTCATCTGATATACGGTTTATTTTATATGATCTTCTAAGGTTTTAACAATATTCTAAAATTTCTGGTTTTGTTTTAATTCGTGTTGACCAAGTCAATTTGACTGGTCAAAGGGGAGGTGGTGGCCCACATGTCACAAAGTTAAATCTAATCTAATAAATAAAAACTAACTTGATCAAATGGGGCCATATATCATAGTGTAGCAATTATACTAACTAGTATGATTAGGCCTAATCTAATTTGAACAGTCCGGCCAGAGGCATAGCAAGACTCACGCATGTGCGCACATGCACCGCACAGGACACTCGGCCATGGCTACGGCCAAAACCGAGGCCCAAGAGCGTTCAGTAGCAGCAAAAGGCAGCGGCAGCTGTGGCTATGAGCAGCAATGGAGTGGGGCGGCGCACGAGCGTGGCGGCGCGACGCACGAGCGGGCGCGCACGCACGAGCGGGGCGGCGCGGCGCACGCCGTCCCCAACCCCGGGGAGGACGCGAGGTGGCGGGTCTTGTACGCGTCGGACATCGTGATGGCGCGGCGGGTAACGATGTTCGATGGAGTTCTCTGGTTTCGTCGGGAGGCGCTGCGCATCGTGCTTCTAGACGAGCGTGATTGCACAGTCGACGCCCGATTTCTCCGGGAAGGTGAGTCCGTAGACATCGGAAATATCATCTCGTTCCCCTGCCACTTCGCTAGGGTTCGAGATCGAATTCCGGCGCCGGTCGCCGGCGTCGTTCGAGCGGAAGACGAGAATCGAGCGGGGAGGCCTGTGGCGTGCGGTGCGGGTACGTTTCCTCCACCACTGGCAGGAGGGCTAGGGCTGCTGGGGCATGGACCGGTCTACCAGGGCCCTGATGGTCGACACGTGGGGCAGACGAGATCGGACCGCCATGATAGACCCAACCCTAGGGTTTCCTTGTGCGCTGCGGGTATAAAACCAAATCCTGAGCCCCCGCCCCTCACTTTCGATCTGAGCGAGTGCTTGTCTCACTTCTGGGACGCGCCGCTGGGGGCTAGATCTAGGGTTCCTCAATCCTTCGGCTGGTGGGAAGGAAAAATTCGTGGAGATAGTCGTTCTTTTGCCCAAGTTGTGGCATCCCCCACACAGATTCCACCGCTCGATACGCTTGACAAAAGCAAAATCACCATGAGGGGAGAGGGATTTGGTGCGGGGCGACATGGTCGTGGGGCTGGGCGCTTCGATCGTGGCCGGGGACGCGGCCATGGCCTTGACCACCACGTCTGGAAGCGCAAGACGGAGACGGGGGACTCGTCGACACAGAGAGCTTCGGGATCTGGAGATGCGGGATCGGAGAAGTGGGACAAGGCGGCCGCAGGCAACCAGGCTGAGCTTCTTCGCCGGGAGCGGTGGGGAGCGGACAAAGGGGACACGAACATGGTCCGCACCCATGGGAAGAACACCACTCCTCCTCGTACGCAAGATCCTCCTGCATACCCTGGTAATATTGCTCCTCGCCCTGAACCATGTCAGATCTGTAATCTGACTGGTCATTTCACTGCTAGATGCCCGCAAGCTGTGTGTGATAGATGTAAGAAGAAAGGTCATTTGCATGTGGTATGTGCTGAGTTCCTGCCGTGGGAGTGTTTGCCTATGATGTGTGCGTTCCAAAGCAAGGGGCAGGGATTCTTCTATATTCCTGATTTTAGCATTGATAGGCAAGCTAGGGAGAGGATTTTTAACGTGATTGTTACTATAACTGAGGGGGCTGCTCCGACCAAAGATATAGAACATGAATTAAGCATCTATGTGGGTCAGGGGTGGAGATGTTCTGCTAGATTTTTCGCACCTCAAAAATTTGTGATGAGGATGCCTAATCCTAGGGAAGTGGATCGTGCTCTGTTTGTGGAAAATGTGAGACTAAAGCAGTGTGGAGTTTCAGTTAAGTTTTCTCCTTGGTCTGAAGATATTGAATCTGAGGGCCTGTTGGAAATTGCTTGGGTTCGAATTGGGAAGATCCCTCCGAACAAGAGATGTGATAGGACGGTGGCCTATGTGGGTGGATTAGTGGGTATTACTCTTGAGGTAGATGTGTCTACTATAAATCGTTCTTTGTCTGTTAGAGCCAAAATTGGATGTCGCTCTGTTGATTAGTTGCCTGCTACGGCGGAAGGTGTCCTGGGGGGCGTTTCTATAAGTTTACCTATGAGGTGGAAGAAGTTCTTGTCAGGAATCCTGTGATCAAAGACCCTATGGAAGTGGAAGCGAAAGATGCACCTACTAAACCTGGTCAGACTCCTAAACGTAAACGAGCTGATCAGGAAAAAGAGGAAAAGCAAGCTGACATCCCTGAGAGTAGCAGAGATGGTGCTGGTGCTCGTGGGGGAAAGACCTGTCGTCTGTCACCACAAGACCATGACCTCTCAGAATCATCTGATAGTGAAAATGATACATCCCTGCTTATTGAAACACTGGCAAAAGAACATGAGATGGCTGGAGGAGGAACAACTCTGGATACCTCACGCTGGATGGTGGCTATGGAGACTGATATACATATGGCCCCGCTGGAGCATGTAATTGAGCCTAAAGATGTGCAGGTAAATGATATACTCGCAACTCGTCATTCGTTGTCTTTTGATGTTACTGGGGATAACTCTGCTTGGGTTGTGGAGGTGAATGGTGACGTATACCCAGATCTGAAGACCTCAAGTGACTACATGGTACAGCTTCCTCTTTCTGATCACAACGATGAGATCATCCTCACACCTCCCCTTGCGCCTGAAGTGGCACTAAGATTCAGCAAGCGCAATACGCAGGGGGGACAGGAGCATATTGAAGCTAAAGCTATTAACCTGGCTCAGAAGAAGAACCTGGAAGGTAACATCAGTATATCTTGCAAGAATTCTTTCGGTGCTCTTTCTGATAAAGAATTAATGTATAGAGCCACTTGTATGGGGGTCAAAATACCTGATAATGATTTTACATGTGTGAATGTGCTTAGAGAGCTGGATAGGGTGAAAGAAAATCTAGATAGTAAAAAGAATATTGGGGACAATAATACTGATATTGAGGATGATATTTTAGTTACCAATGGACTAGGAAAATCCGTTCATGCTAACTTGACCTGGCTTGACCAAGATGAAACTGTATTTGAACAAAAAGCCTCTGGTAAACTGAAGAATAGGAGACATAAAAAGAAATCTGCCGTTAAGCTCTCTAGGCCTGTGACTAGGAGCCAGAATAAGGCAGTATCCTCTGAAGATGTGTGTTGTAGTCCTGCATTGCCTCCTGGCAGGACTACTAGATCTTATTTTCACAAAAAATGTTCCAAATGAGAGGGCTCATTTGGAACTGTAGAGGGGTAGGCAAGAAAGGAATGGCCACCTGCCTCTCAGACATGATTAGTGACCATTCTCTGGATTTTATTGGTTTGCAAGAAACTATGAAGGAACATTTTACTCCTAAATGCATTAGGAGAATTGACCCTTTTGGTCTTTTCCATTGGGAATGGATTCCATCTGTGGGGAAGTTTGGTGGCATCTTAGGAGGAGTGAGGCAAGATACTATGGAAATCACCTCCTGTACAAAAAGGAAATATGTTTTGCAGTTAAACCTGCACGATAAGAAGAAAGCTGATTGGGGCCTGCTGGTGGTCTATGGGACAGCTCATGAGGAGTTTAAAGAGGAATTTCTAATAGAACTGGCTGCTAGTTGTAGTAGCATGACTGTGCCTTATATTGTAGGGGGTGATTTCAATGTCTTGCGCCATGGTGATGAGAAAAATAAAAAGATGCAGAATAATAGAGCTACTGACATCTTCAATTCCATCATCAATGCCTTAGCCTGAGAGAGATTTATATCAGTGGGGGGAAATATACTTGGTCTAATAACCAAGCTCACCCTACCCTGGAAAAACTGGATCGCATCTTGATGTCTGAAGGATGGGAGGATCTGTTTCCTATGGCATCTGTCAGGAAGTTGGTTCGGGAAATCTCAGACCATAATCCTTTACTTCTCTCTGATGGAGAAGAGGGGCGTGAAGCTCCTAAGCCTCGTGAGTTTCGTTTCAACATTCCTCGGATTAAAGATGAAAATTTCCTTCCTACTATGAGTAGGATCTGGTCGAGGAAAGTGCACTCCTCGGACCCTATTGATATCTTAAATATCAAACTTAAGAGGTTTAAGAATTACTTTAAAGTGTGGTGGTCCAACAAGTATGGTCATGACAAGAGAAGGAAAGAAGAGCTCGGGTTGGAGTTAGCCTTATTGGAAGAATTGGAAGAAAATGGCCCCCTATCCCCTGAGATGTACAGTAACAAAATGGATATTAGTATGGAACTACATGAGCTTTTGGTGAACGAAGAGATCTTTTGGTTGCAGCAATCTCATGAAAGATGGCTGCTGAAAGGGGATCTCAATACTGACTACTATCATAAGATTGCGAACGGGCGTAAAAGGAAAAACACGATCCATTCCCTGAAAGTTGGGGATGTGGAAATAGAAGGGACTAGTAATTTGATTGCTCATGCAACAGAGTACTACAAAAACCTTTTCGGACCTGCACCCGGCAATGAGTTCCATATGGATCCTGATACTTGGACCATTAATGAAAAACTTGATGAGGAGCATAATGCTGATTTGTGTCGGGTCTTTATGGAGACTGAAGTTAAGGAAGCTCTATTTGCTATGGCACACAATAGAGCACCCAGGCCGGACAACATTCCTGTAGAATTCTATCAAGTGTGTTGGGATATCGTGAAGGATGATATTATGCTCCTGTTTGAACACTTTCATAAAGGGGAATTGGACGTACAGCGCCTTAATTATGGAGTGATTACTCTTCTCCCCAAAACCGCGGGCGCGGACAAGATTCAACAGTTCCGGCCGATTTGCCTCCTGAGATGTCCGTACAAACTTATCACTAAGGTCCTAGATAGGCGAGTTGAAAAATATGCTGATAAGCTCATAAATAGGGCCCAGAACACTTTCGTGAAAAAAAGGAACATCATGGACGGGGTGATGTCTCTGCATGAAATTCTTAACTATACTCACGTGAAAAAGAGAGTGGGGGTGATTCTGAAACTTGATTTTGAGAAGGCTTACGACAAAGTCAACTGGGATTTTATTCTTGAGTGTCATAAGCTCCGAGGCTTTAACGAAAAATGGTGCGGGTGGATTAGAAGTATCCTACACAATGGGACTATGAGCATTAAGTTGAATAACCAAGTTGGCCCTTACTTTCAAAGTGCGAAAGGGGTCCGGCAAGGTGACCCCCATTCCCCTTTCTTGTTCAATTTAGCTGTGGACTGTTTGGCTAAAATGATTACAAATGCCCAAAAAAGTGGCCTGATAGTGGGGCTGGCCGCTGATTTAATTCCTAATGGAGTAGCAGTTCTTTAGTATGCGGACGACACCATCATATGCCTGGAGCATGACATTGACAAAGCTGTTAACTTGAAAATGCTTCTCCATATTTTTGAATTGATGTCTGGTCTTAAGGTGAACTTCCAGAAAAGCGAGATCCTCACTGTGGGAGGCGATGATAATGTGGTGAAAATGTATGCAGACCTATTTCGTTGTGAAGTGGGCAGTTTCCCCATCAAATATCTAGGGATGCCTGTCAGCTATACCAATCTTAGAAATTCAGATTGGGAATTCATTGTTACGAAATATATGAAAAAATTTGAAGCCTGGATAGGCAATGCAGCTTCGATGGGGGGGGGGGGAGGCTGACCTTACTGGACTCGGTAGTCACCCAACTATCCTTATATCATATGTCTATGTGGCTCATGAATAAAACTTTCATTGATCGCTTAGACAAACACAGAAGAAAGTTTTTCTGGCAAGGCTGCAATAAGAAGAGGAGGTACCATCTGGTTAGATGGGATAGGATCTGCAGATCCAGAGATAAGGGTGGCCTGGGTGTAAAGGATTTACACAAACAGAATGTTAGTTTGATGGTCAAATGGTGGTGGAAACTAGAGACCCAAACGGGTATGTGGCAAGATATTGTTCGGGCGCGTTACTTGACTAATAAATCTGTGGCGTCGGTAAAGCCCAGTTTTTCTGATTCCCCCTGTTGGAAAGCCCTGCTTAAAGTCAAATATATCTATTTGGTAGGTAGGAAAATTCGTTTGGAATCTGGTGACCTTCTTAGAGTCTGGAAAGATTCCATAAACGGGCTGAGTCCTTTTCAGACCCTCTACCCTTCGCTGTTTGAGATCTGCAATAATCAGGATTGCACTATTGATAGTTTCAAGTCTGTGGACGTCCACTCTTTCTTTAGAAGAAGACTCACCCCTGAATTATCTCGTCAATGGGAGGAAATAAACAAAATGATCAGTAATATCCAGTTGCGTCAGGGTGTGGACCGGGTCTACTGGGGGTTTAATAGCAATGGCAAATTCTCCACTAAATCTGTGTATAAATGGCTTGAAAACCCTCTTAGTGGTTGCCATTATAGATGGATTTGGAGAGCCAAGATCCCTCTCAAAATCAAAATCTTCATGTGGCAACTGTCCCAGGACGCTGTGCTCACTAGACAAGTTATGAGAACGAGGAAATGGACTGAGAATCCCACATGTTCTTTCTGTAATGAGTTGGAAAACTCCCAACATCTGTTTTTTACTTGCCCTGTTGCTAAAGTGATCTGGAGATGCGTTGGGATGGTTCTGGGTACTGAGATGTGCCTGAATAGCTACTGGCAATATTTTGCTTGGTGCCACACTTTTCTTCCTGATGGACAAAAGTACTATACGGTGGGCTTGGCTGCTGCTTGCTGGGCCATTTGGCTAGCTCGAAATCGAGCTACATTCGAAAAAAAGATTATCAAAACGCCTTTTGAGATTGTTTTTTCCATGTGTTCTTTCCTACTGTACTGGACAGGATTGCAGGAAGAGGAGGGCGCCAAGGAGCTGCGAAGCGGTGCTGAGATGATCAGGTCGAGCACGATGCGCATAATGGAGATGTGCAATGCGGCGAGGGTGGCGATCGGAGGAGATTGAAGGGCTGCAATACCTCGTTGGCTGGAGCTGGGCGACCGTACGATCATGTGGTGGCATTATGCTTCTTTTGCGAATGTCTCATGTCTCGGTCTGTAGCTAAAACTTATGGGTGTTTGTCGTGGATATTCGGTGCTGTCTAGGTTTTCGCCCCATGACATTCGTTTTGATGGCGGGCGAATGTAGTGGGTTTTCTGGCAGTGCCCGGACTCGCTTTACCTCTTTCCCTCCTCCTGACATGTGTCTGAACTCTGTATTTCCGTTCATTTGCAATGGAAAGGGGTATAGCCCGGTTCGAAAAAAAAGCAACGGAGATAGCAGTAGAAGGGAACAACGACTCAACAGCAAGAGCATCAGCGTAGGAAAGCAGCAGCAGTAGCAGTACAAGGTGCAGCAGCAGCAAACGACAGCGACGGCAAGAGGGTTAGCAGGTAAAATGATCAGCCGCGGCCAGAGGAGGAGCAGCAGCAAAAGCCAGCGGCTATAGCAGCGTGCGGGCAACAGGCAGGGTCGTGGTTGCGTGGGCGGGCGCCTTGCCATGGTCGGGGAGCGGAGGCAGGCCAGGACGCGCGGCCATGGACGGCCAGAGCGCGGGCGGAACGCTGGTGTGGCCGCGGCTAGCTCCGGCCATAGCGGCCATGCGAACACGGGTGGAGTTACAGCGGAGAATCGACGGGGAAAAATACGCGGGAGGTAGCGTGGCTCACCGCGGAGTTCGATGACGCGCTCGGGGAGGCCAGAGACGACTCGACGGTGATGCAATCGGTGGCGAGGTGCCACAGCCGTGCGCGGAGAGGATGCCCCGATGGCGGCGATGCGGTGCTCCGCCGCCTGAGCTGCTGCTTGGCGTCGATGAGGATGAGGCGGGCGGAGCTCCTCGACGTATTCACGTGGCTCAGGAAGGCTGTTGGTCAAGGCCACGGCGAGGCGCGGCGATGAGCGGAGCTCGATGATGGCGCGGTAAGAGGAGGCGGCGCGAGAGGTGGGGGGAGAATAGAGAGGGGCTAGGGTTAAGGGGGGCGCGACACAGGTCATAAGGCGTCGGGGAGGGGCTCGATGGCCGCCACGCACGCCATGGCTGCGACCATGGCCGTGGATGCGTGCCACGGTCTCCCCGCCTCCTGTAGCAGGAGGGGAACGAGGTGAGGTGGTGAGTGGGCTGGGCCGTGAGCTTTGCTAGATGGGCGAAGTGCCCAGTAGGTTAGGTTTATTTCTAGTTTGATTTTCATATTTTCTTTGTGTTTTCATTTCCCATACTGTTTTGCAATTTAAGTTAATAACAACTGATTTTCGTTGCATTAGACATTCCATACATAAATACTAGACAATGTATCAAGACCACACACAAGCTCTGGAAATATTCGGAAAGCCCAAACATTTATTTAAATTAAAATGTATCAATTAACCGTTGCCAGCTCAGTTTTAACTAGGTTAGGGGAATTTTAGTAAATAAAATAATATTGGCTTAATCATGATAATTAGTTAATGAATATTTGCAACACCACCAACATTTTTATTTGACAGTTTGAAAAAATAAGAATTTGACTTGTTATTTGAAACTTGAATTTGACTCGGTTTTCATCAAGTGGCAAAATGGCTTTAGCAAAACATGATGACATGGCACATTTGGGTGAGTTTACTGTAGCTCAATTGTCCGGGCGTCACAATTCTCCACGGGCTCCCTATACAAAGAGATCATCAAGTCTCTGAGGCTCGGTGAATTAGGGGTATTTGGAGAGCGAGGATCCCGGCAAAAAATCAAAAAATCCTCTAGCAAATGCCTAGGAACATGATCCCTAGTGGGGACGAAGTTCTCAAAAGATACCGTTCAAGGGAGGACGTGCTTGTTGTGTGGGCACGACGATAATTCTGATCACATATTTTTATATGCATCGTAGCCAAAAAAATTAGAGTGTAATTAGGGACGCCAGGGGATGCTCTTGGAATGGGTTCGTAGAATTTCATCAACTCATTCAAGGAATCGAGGGGGGGGTGACACGAAAATAGATTTTTTTGAGAATTCTCGCCTCCTTTATTTATTCCGAAGCAATTGTCATAGGTACAAGATCGGGATCATGAGGATTGCCCAACCAAACATGTCTACCTATATCTAGGTTGCAAGCAAATTTGGCGAGATTATGAGCTTCAAAATTGAAGATCCTGCGCTCGAAAACAAAAGAGCAAGAAATAAAGCTATTACAATGGTTCATTATTTCATGTACCAACGATGCATTGGGGCCTCCTGTACCCCTGTTGATATCATTCACCGCTTCTTGGCAGTCCGATGCCACGTGAATCTTCTGCTGTCCTAGGTCATCTGCTAGAGCAAGAGCTTCCCGGCATGCATATGTCTCCAGGGTTAGAGGGTCCGTCATACCATAATAAACCATAGCGGAGGAGCCCAGATAGTGCCCATCCTGGTCACGGCAAAAGGCAGCAACCGCTCCTCCTCTCCGTGAGCGACCCACAGCCCCGTCAACATTAATTTTTGCAGAGCCTGTAGGAGGAGGAAGCCACCTTTTCGGTTGTGGTGGTGCAGGTACTGATTGTTCGCGCACTCTTCGCACAACTAAGTGGCCTAGCTCATCGATGTAATTATTTATAAACGAAGCCATTTGCTGGGGGTTCTGGAATATAGATTCATAGATAGCCTTCCTCCTCGCAAACCATATAGACCATAGTGTGATGACCATCCTTGTGAAGCTAGCTTGGTCCAGTTTTTCATATAGATCAAACAGCCATATTCTTGCGTTGGATTCATCATTTTCAGCCATGATTGACACCAAGTTTTCCTCCGAAAGAGCCCACACGCAGCGAGACATCGTGCATGCTACCAACGCATGTCTCCAAGAATCCTCACATCCACACAACGGACAAACTTCTCTCTCTGACATATTTCTTCTTTTCAGGACATCCGTTGTAGGGAGTGAGTGATGAGCTAACCTCCATAGAAAGATCCTCACCTTCGACGGGATTTTAAATTTCCACAAGGAAGTCCATGCTTTTTCGTCCTTATCGGTATGAGATGTTCCGCTGCTTCCATTTAACCACTCCTCCCTCTGTAATTTTGTCTTGAGCAAAAACTTATAAGCCGAACTGACACTAAATTTGCCTTTCTTATCCGGATACCACGCCCAAAAGTCCTCAACGTTGCGGGTGCATACCGGAATCTTCAATATGGCCTCAGCATCTATAGGCAAAAACACGGACCGGACCAAACCCTCATTCCATGAGGCTGTCGCCGGGGAGAGCAGCTCCGAAACGTGCCTGGGAGGGTGAGGAACCAACGAGACAATAGGCCGTGGCGTCATCTCCTTCGGAATCCAGTTATCCGTCCAGATCTCCGTTGATTGCCCATTACCAATCCGACGAATGAGCCCCTGCCTCAACAGATCACGTCCTTCCAATATAGCCCGCCAAATCTGAGACGGCCTTGGTCCCAACTCCGCATCAAGAACCGAATGGTTTGGATAATATGCGGCCTTCAAAATTCTTGCGCTCAAACTCATTGGTTCTTGTAGTAGTCGCCAGGCTTGGCGAGCCAACAAGGCTAGATTGAAAATCTCCAGATCCCTGAAACCTAGCCCGCCTAGATGTTTAGGACGTGTCATCACATCCCAGGAAACCCAAGCCGGCTTACGTTGTCCCTGTTTGCACCCCCCACCAAAACTTCCTGATTATGGATTTTATATGATCACATAAACCTCTTGGGAGTTTGAAGCATGACATCGAGAACACCGGGATGGCCTGGGCCACTGATTTAATTAGCACATCTTTTCCACCTGCTGATAGGCATTTGCTCATCCAACCTTTGCGGTGTTGGCATGGGCCTTATGGAATGCTCAAAATAAAGGCTTGAAGGGAGGGCATTTTCTTTAATCATCTAACCGACCCTTCCTTCCATTTGAGCACTACAAAGCGCATGCTTGATCATTTGTGGCCCTGTATTGAAACCAACTTTGCACTTGATGACATGTGTTGTAAACCTTAAGGGCCTCATTCTAAGCGCTTCTTTATCTCACCTAAAGCAGAACCGATGCAGCACTCGCCTACACGCTTGCCCGAGTAGGCCGGGACGATAATGATTATTTGTGAGCGGTTTTCGGAAGCTTCCATGTATAGTGCACACTGGTTTTGAGAACCATCCACCCAATTTTGGAAAGGTCCTAACCGATTTTTTCCATTTATCTTTTTAATGTGTTTTTTTCTAAATCGGTTTTCTGTTTTTTATTTTTGTTTGTTTGTTTTTCTCCCTTTTTTTTGTTCTTCAAATTCTTGAACTTTTTTTAATCCTCGCAGTTTTAGTGTACGGACATTTTGTTACATGTCATGAACATATTTTGCTTACATTTTCTCTATTCTTATAAAAAAGAGAGTTGGTGATGATGATGTTCCTGCCATCCTGCAATATAGTCCATCTGATTTATATCCGACGGATAGGAAGGAAACTATGGCAATTTTGTAAAAAGATACCCACACCCCTCTCCACATTTGCAAATAAGGCATTCCCTTGTTCATCTTTCTCTCCCACAAGATAAACTACTCATATAAATGCATCTTGATGTTCCGTGCAACACATGGGCATTCATGAATATTATTTTCAGTGTGCGGATATTTTTAAAGGTACAAAGTTTTTATATGTGGTATGAGCATTTTTTAAATTACATGAACTTTTTTTACATTACATGAACACTGTTTCAAAAAATTTAAATACGCAAGTATTTCGGAAATTTTATGACCATTTTTTGAATGGTATCAACATTTTTACATATTACACGAACAATATTTTTATATTTCTGTGGACATTTTTTTTGCATTGTCATATGCTTATTTTGAAACATGTGAACATTTTCTAAAGGTCACTAACCCTTTATGGAATTTCACAAACACTGTTTTTAAAACAAAAGGAAATTTTCGAAGTACTCAGTGAAGATTTTTTTAATATCTGATGATCATTTTTAAATATAAACTGCGTGATAAACAAAAATAATGATATAAATATTATTATAAATATGACAGGAAAATACACCTATGTTATCTTCTCTTTTTAGCTGGCATACCTAAGCTAGATCTAGTCGAACGGGGCACACACGTAGATGTGAAATAGGTGTGGCTTCGCGAGCACCTGATTGAGAATGACCGATCCAGTTCGGAAGCGTGCGCACTGCGTTCGTTCACTAGCTTTTTTTCGTTCTTTAACTAGCTTTTCCCCCCTCGTTCACTGGATATTTTTGTGTTTCTCTTGTCTGGATTTAATTATTATTTTTTGTCAGGTGTTTAAGCTTCTGGTCAGGGTTTCTTTCGTTTTGGTTTTCTGGATAGGAGTTTGCTCGGTTTTATTTGCTTTCCTTTTCTTTTTCTTTTTTCATTTTTTTCAACTACATGGATTTTTTTCAATACACAAAACCTATTTTCAAATTCATGTGCCTTTCTTTTGAATTCGTGAACATTTATGAATTCCTGAAGATTTTTAAATTCGCAAACTTTTTTTAAAGTCGCAATGTTTTTGACTTTGTGAATATTTTCTAAATTCGTGAACATTTTTTGAATTTTAAAAAAATCAAGTTTGTGAAAATTTTGAAATCCATGATTTCTTTCAATTCGCAAAAAAATAAATGAATTTGTGAACTTTTTACGAATTCGCAAACTTTTTGAAATCATGAATTATTTTCAGTCTGTAGAGCCGATAAACTTTTTTAAAATGGATAAGGTCAATGGTCAACTGATCGGATCAGCAGATCAAGCAAGAAAAGAGCTTCTCTTTTGTTTTTTTTAGTGTATAACGAGCAAGCGACTGCGTCATTAGTGGTGTGAGCGAGTGGTTGGGCCATAGCCCGCTAATGTCCACGTGAAGCGCCGTATAGGAGGTCCTCATGCCTAAGAAAGAAATCGAGGTAATGGGCTGACGGTGCTTTACAGTCAGCCCAGTACATAACCTGTAAAGGCGAGCCGAGCGGCATTTCCTATTTAGCGCTGCAGGCGCCCGTTATAGGCAAATTTACAAACGGGCTCCTGCAGCACCCAGCGCCGGGCCGGCCCATTACAGTGCATTCTCGTCGTACGCAAAAAATTAGTGCGCTGACTGAGAATCGAACCGTAGACATCGCTGGAACAGATTCGTTCGCACAAGCACCGCGCCAGCAAGCCGGATAAGGTAAACTTCAACTCTTTACTTCTTTCATTCATTCCTTGCCTCTCTCCTTTTCCTTTTTCTAGTTTTCCTTTTTTTTTCATTTCCGTTTTCTGTTTTTTCTTTCTTGTTCTTCCTGGTTTATTCCCTCATATATTTGTTTCGTTTTTTTCTCTTTTCTTAAATGCGTAAACTTTTTTCAACTCGATGGTGTTTTTGTTTAACCAATGAACTTTTTCCTATTTTAAGTGAACTATTTTCACAAATGATGATTTTTTTTTCAAATTCGATGAACTTTTTCCAAATTCAAAGAATTATTTTCAAATTAGATGAACTTTTTTTCAAACTCGATGAACTTTTTGCAAATTTGATTAAGAATTTTCAAATTCAATGAACTCTTTTTAAAATTTGATGAACTTTTTTGAAAAGTTGATGAACTTTTTCCAAATCTAGTGAACTTTTTGAACTTTTTTTAAAATTTGATTAAGAATTTTCAAATCCGAAGAACTCTATTTTCCAATCTGATGAACTTTTTTTCAAATTCAATGAACTTTTTTCAAATATGTGAACTTTTTTCAAACTCATGGTCGCTTTCATTTGTTGTGATCTTTTTTTTTACAAAATTTTGCACTTTTTTCCATTTCATGAACTTTTGTTTTTGAATTTTTGAACATATTTGAATACATGAACCTTTTTTACATTGGCCAACTTTTTTATGCATGTTCTTCAACTATCCAATTTTTTATATTTTTTCCATAAATTCACATTTTTCATCAATGTTTTCAGTGAACATTTTTATAAATTTGATGAACTTTTTTCAAATTTTGTGAACTTTTTTTGATTCTAATGAACTTTTTTTGAAAAGCGGTTAACATTTTTCAAATTTGATGAACGTTTTAAAAAATCTCTGAACTTTTTATCAAAATTGATGAACCCCTTTCTCAAATTTGATGAACGTTTTTAAAGTTTGAATTTTTTTTTCTTTTAAGAATTTGTGAACAATATTCAAATTTGATGAACTTTTTTGCAAAATCGATGAACTTAAAAAAACATTAAACGTTTTCTTCCAAAATGATGAAATTTGTTCAAAATCACGATCTTTTTTAAATAATTCAAAAAAAAGTGGTACAATAGATGAATGGTTTTGTTCAATAAAATAGCGCTATGGCTTACTATTTATACTAGCTAAATACCCGTGCGTTGCTACGGTGACAATGATAAACTATACAATGTATTAGAAAAATAGTCTCTTGTTCCTCATTGATTATCATGTACGCCTCAAACCCACTTTATTTGTACGACATCTCATTCTGTTATGCCTACCATGCAAAATATCAATGTGTTGACCATTCCTTCGATCCTTGCCAGTACACACGTTGGTTCTTTTATATACAAATATCTTTATCATGGGATTTGTTCCCACCGTCTTTCTTAGAATTAAGTACATAATTTGTGCGAGAGTCGCGAGGAACATTTGATATATAATCAGCATAACAAATCAATCTATAGAATGTTGCAAAATAAGTAAGACTTGGGAAGATATCCATCGGATTTGGACTAACCAGGCCATTCAAATATAAATTTTTATTCCTCTTTCCCTTGTGTTCCTATTTGGCTAAGTCCTGGAATTATTGCCTTTGTCTGGTCAAAGCAAGTGCAGAAACTTCAAAACTATACTGTGTTGGAGACATTGAAAATGTAAGGTGGACAACACGTCAACATCTTACAATCTGACAATGATATATAAGAAACACATACTCAAAGTTGCCTGCATGCTTTGTCATCACTGAAGGGAATTTGAACAACACAGGGAGACTGGTGAATACTGGATGATAAATTATTTATATGCAACAACATAGAGTCAAGTTTTCAGATCATGTAATTTATCCAGCAGGCGTTCATTCAGTTTTCAACATTCGTTGATGAACTACAGTTCTCCCGCTTGCTCCCTCTTCGGAAATCACCATTTCCCTTTCTCCCTCCCAACCCTGAAGAAGATGAAGCATGACGATGGTACATCTCTGTCGTTCATCTCTGCCTCGGGCTCGCAGCTGCTTTTGTTACATATGCACTCTTTATCCAACTCCAATGAATTGTAGGTTCTTTGCTTCTTAGAAAAAATGGCTACACATGAAGGCCACGCCTTAATATAGATAATTAAACAGGGGACATGTGGTAATCTCAAAGTCCTTGCAACCCACAAACAGAAACAGTGACGTGACCAAATGTGCAATTAGCTTTCCTCTTGCTTCACATCAGTGAGTACAAAACCCGTCGCCAAAGTTTTTTTTTGGCAAAGGGTATAGTAAGAAAGCAGGGAACATGTAAAAATAGCACCTATCTGTTGAGCACTCGCACATGTGGACTATCCTGTTGCACCAGCTAAATGCCGGCTGGCGAAAACATGGTCGAGCCCCCCTTTGCCGAGCTTCCTCTCGACCGTGTACTCAGGAGATCTTCCTATCTGGTCCTGATAAGATGAAGGAAGTTACCATCAATTTTTGGCTCTCATTCGATACAAGATTGACAGTTTGCCGTATGTGTTTCACTTCAGCTTGGCAGATTCTGTTGTCGTACCAGCAGCCTGCACTGCTGCTGAATATGCAAACTCTTTCCCCATACAGTATTTACTTCAACCACATGCTTCAGATTTCCGTAGAAAAAAAGGCTCCCGAACACATAGGTTTGCATCATAAAACTATAAAGCTATTAGAAGCATTGTAGTGGAGTAATCACGTCCATCAGAATAACAACCATTCTAATTCTGTCAATTTTTTTCTAATGATGCATCATCCACATAGTTCTCTTACAATAGAAATAGTATGTCAACACCTACAATTATTAGTCCAGGACCTACATACCATCTAAGAACTAAGAAACTACATAATGTTTTAATTGACTCTTTCTGCCGGTAGCATGTTCAGTTGACTCTGCTGAATGTATATATCTGTTAAAGTTTAACTATATTTAGAAGTAATGTCTACCAAACAAACCTCCGTTTGAAAATTAAAATTGACAAAACAATGTGTAAATTGGGACATTTTTCTGAAAAATAGCGACAGTAAAGCTATTGTGCTGCAACAGTAGCAATAAAAGATGAAGATGTCTTAATGTGTAAAGAAATCTGATTGATCTCCTTGGCATCCTCGTATAGCTGGAACATGTATTAAAGGTATAAATCTTTATTATCATCATTCAAAAAAAATCTCAATTACCTTAGCAAAAAGCGTATCCCTAGGCGGAACTCTATAGTGAGGCTTTGCCTGTTGTACGGTGCAAATTCTGTTTTCGCACCAGCAGCTTTGAGTCTGCTGCTAGAATATGCAAAGTCTTTCTCCGTCCAGTGTTTACTTCAACCACCTGCTTCAGAGTTCCGTAGCAAAAACGGCTCCTGAACACATACGTTTGCATCATATATAGAACTATAAAGCTATTAGAAGCATTGTAGTGGAGTACTCACTTCCAGCAAATTAACATCCACCCTAATTCTTTCATTTTTTCCTCTAATAATATATCATCCATGTCGTTCTCTTACATTGTACATAGTATGTCAACACCTACAATCATTAATTCGGACCTATATACCATCTAAGTAAATGCAAGCATGTTTGACTGACTACTTTTCTGCGGGTAGTATGTTCAATTGAATGTGTGTATTGATTAACAAAAAAAGTAAATATATGTTGAAGTTTGACTGTATTAGAAAATAAAGTCTACAAAGCAAACCTCCGTTGTCTGGAGAGTCTTTTGCTAGATGTGAATGAAACCTACATGCTATACATGCAAAAATGTTACTGAACGAAGTGACTACCGTGAGTTTTTTTCAAGGGCCTGGCTCACTTCCAGTAAGGCATAGCTGTAAAAAAGCCATAATGGCATTAAAAAAGGTATAGCTGTAAAAATGTACAAAACAAAAGTACAGATAACTTCCATCCTGTAATAATGAATATATTTTTCTCTGAATAGTAGAATGTGAATACCAATGCTAACAAAACTGAACCTGGAAAAAAATTGGAGTGAATTGGGTCATGCCGATAGGCTTAGGGAGCGACTACCCTGTCGCATTTCCCCAGAACCTCATCTTGCTCTCCATGCTCTCCCCTTCTTCCTTACTCCTTACACCAATGCCGCTACTTAGTTTCCTCCCACTTCTCTATCGCTCTTTTTGCACCACCACTGCCACGCCTCTTTCTTCTCTGCTGTTGGTGGTGGCACAACCATCACCGTCGCTTTTGGAACTCCACTTAATTATTAAGTATACCATGAGTAATGCATTGTCCCAGATTGAGATTGATCATTTTGTTGCATTGACAAAATAATCTGTATTTGGGATATTTAAAAAAATAGCAGCTGTAAAGATATTTTGTGCAACAGCAGCGATAGAATTCTGATTGATCACCTTGGCATCCCCATATGAGTTGCCTCCTCCGACCATGATGACACCACGCCGCCGCTAAATTATAAGCTAGCTTTACCCCATGGTGTTCACCTTGTGAGAGTTTAACCATCTTCTAGGCCTCATCGGTGAGGGGATGGTATTCGGCGGTCACCTTTAGGCAATTTTATCAGATGGCTAATAATATGCCAATTGAACCACACACAGATGAAAAATCCCATATATCTGTCCAGATATGAGGGCTGATGGCATCCCTGATGATCACTAACAAGAATGGAATATTCCAAACGGAAACTGAAGGGATCAAGATTTAACAGAAGATCAAACCTGATAATGTAGCATGCAGCGGCTGGAGACTCCTGACACACGCCTCCGCTGCTGGTCAACCACGGGTCAGCAGCGCCGGTGCGTGCCGACGGAAGGGATGAAGAGACCGACGAGACAATGTACATGTGCAGAGAAGCTCCGGCGGAAGGAGCCGCACATAATTGCCAGGCGGAGGATTGGATTCGGACAGCTGGTTGCCATGGCTTCCTTTCATACGTGACGGTGGAGGGTAAGATGGGATCCGCACCGCCCCCCGCCGCTGCCTCCTTCAATCCATGACGGTAGAGTGGCTCGGACGGTCGTCGCCCGGGGGCTCGGGCTATGGCCAACCTAGAGAGGGAGGGCGCCGCGCGGTCGCGAGGAGAGGAGAGAGCCGGGTCGTTCAGGTTTGTGCCAAAGAGATCTGGAGATGAGATGGACAGGTCGGGGAGAAGGTGGAGAACGTGTGGGTTATCTCGATTTTTTCGCTACCATGGAACGTGGGGTTCTATTTCCTGCGATTTTTGTCGAATAAGGTGGAGGTAGCGAAGGCGAGGTCGAACCATCGATCGAGGTTGAACCATCACGACGTTCGATCCTTCTTTAATAATAGAGATGTTTACCGCTGTTACTAAACACAAACAACAAGTAGCTTGTGTGGTTGGCTGCACCTGCACGCTAACGGGAGGTGGTGAGTTCGAAGCTTGCAGAGACCAATGTTTTTTTTCCTTCTTTTGCGAGCCTTTTGGGTTCACTGGTGTGCGTGTTTCGTGGGCCGGCCCAGCGCGGGGCGCTGCAGGCGCCAGGACCGCGAATCTCCCGAGCCGAGCATGTGTAGTGAAAATGTGAGATAAAGAGGTAATGGGCTGACGGTCGCGAGCGTCAGGCTGTTGAGCCTTCGCTGAACAGCACCGCGAACGGGCCGGCCCAGTTAGAGCTACCAAAATCAACGAGCGTACAAAAAAGTCACCAGGAAACTGTTGCGCAAGCAAGAGAACTGGAACTCGTGAATTACGACTAGTGTATAGCTCTTCCAAACCAATAGACCTGACGTGTTCTAGTAATAGATTTCCGGCGCACGACTATAAGAACAAAATTACATCGCCTGATCAATTGAAAATTCGTTTCTCTTTTCAAACTTTTCAACATTTCTTGGGGAAAATGAAAAGAATCTTATTTTTTAAATAGAGTTTGAAATCGTGATTGTTTTTTCTAAATTTGATCAAACTTTTAAAAACGTCAACATTTATTCAAAACATGAACAATAAATCAAATTTCAAATGATGAACAATTTATAAATATACATTGGACATTTTGTGATATACGCTGAACAATTTTGAAATACACACTAAGCATTTTATAATATACGCTGAACAAGTATTTAAATACACATTGAACATTTTGGTGACATACGCTGAACAATGTTCAAATACTGATTGAACATTTTGTGAATATGTGTTGTACAATTTTAAAGTACACAATGAACATTTTCTTAAGTATACGATGAACATTTTCTTAAGTATACTCGTGAATTACGACTAGTGTATAGCTCTTCCAAACCAATAGACCTGACGTGTTCTAGTAATAGATTTCCGGCGCACGACTATAAGAACAAAATTACATCGCCTGATCAATTGAAAATTCGTTTCTCTTTTCAAACTTTTCAACATTTCTTGGGGAAAATGAAAAGAATCTTATTTTTTAAATAGAGTTTGAAATCGTGATTGTTTTTTCTAAATTTGATCAAACTTTTAAAAACGTCAACATTTATTCAAAACATGAACAATAAATCAAATTTCAAATGATGAACAATTTATAAATATACATTGGACATTTTGTGATATACGCTGAACAATTTTGAAATACACACTAAGCATTTTATAATATACGCTGAACAAGTATTTAAATACACATTGAACATTTTGGTGACATACGCTGAACAATGTTCAAATACTGATTGAACATTTTGTGAATATGTGTTGTACAATTTTAAAGTACACAATGAACATTTTCTTAAGTATACGATGAACATTTTGATATATAAATATGCAATGGAATGTGTATAATACACGAAAAAGAAACACAAAGAAAAAAATAAATACGAAGAAAAGAAAAGAAATACAAACAGAAAAAAAGAAATGAAAGGAACAGGAAAAATAAGAAAAAGCATCGCGACCGTGGGCCGGCCCAAATAGGGGGTCTGGTGTCCAGGCTTCAGCGGAGCCACCTCCTTTTGACGCCTGCGGGCGTCAAATAGGATCTGCCCGACTCCCATTGTAATGACCAGGCGAAAGGAGAGCTTCTATTGGGACGTCCACTGCATCCAATATAGCATGCACCGCGTAGGGGACCATGGCTCGGCTGGCCCACTAACATAGAATCGAAGCGAGTTGAGCACAACAACGCGATGCCAAAAATCCTAAAAGAGGGCGCTTGCTAGAACTCGAACTTGCGACCACAAGAACTGACCGCATGCACCACTCGAATTGATGGTTGCTGGTGACTAGCATGTAGCACGAATCTTTAAGGATAGACAACAACAACAGAGTCAAAATCATTTATTGTAAAGTTTCAAACATTTCTTGGAAACCATGAACAATTTTGAAAACATAATTTGTTTTCCGAAATTCCATTTTTTAAATGTGAACAATTTTGTAATTCCAAACATTTTTTCAATTTGAAAACAAATTTGAAAACACAAGAATATTTTTCAAAATTATGAACAAACAATGAAACTGTGAACATTTTTTGAAACTCCTGAACAAAAAATAGGAAAAGGGGACATTTTTTAAAATTGGGCACCCAATTTCAACCGCAGATATTTTTTCAAATTGCTGAATATTTTAGGAAATCATGAAGTATTTTTGAAAAATGAAATATTTTTTGACATTGTGAACAAAATTTAAAAACTACAATTATTTTCTTAATTTCTCAAACATCTTTTAGATTGTGAAAAAATGAGAATATTTTTTCAATTAATGGATAATATTTCAAAAATTTAAACAAGTTTGAAAAGGAAAAAGCAAACTTGAAAACGAAAACAAAAAAGGAAAAAGGAAATTTTAAAGAAAAACAAAGAAAACAAAAAAAGGAAAAGAAAAAGGAAAGCGTAAAACGAATGGAAATAAAATAACAAAAAAGGAAAAAATATTAAAAAATGGCCTGCCCTGTCAGGGGCGACCTCTCCGGAGCCCCGACAGTTGGCTGCGACGTGCGGCAAATAGCGTATTCCTAAAAAATTGCAACACATACCGCCAAAGACCCATTTTATGAGCAACCTAGCAACTGGAGCAGCAATAGCTCAAGGCCGAGAGGAGGAGAACGTCAAGCCCACTAGACCAAGGCGGGAGAGAAAGCTCAACCACAAGTTCGCGGGCCCCCAGTGGGTTTCGTACATGTTTTGAGCCCAAGGAGTGTAAGTGAATATATAAAGAGAGGCTGTAGACGGCGAGGGTATCCTGGCTTGGATCAAAAGAACCACGGCGGCTGTAGCGTATCTGTTCTTTCCTGTATCTCTTCTTCCTCCTCGAGACCATTTGTAATCGCCACAATATTTGATTCCTCCATTGATCTATGAGAGAGTAGTACTGGATACATAACACGTGGTATCAGTAGCCACCTCACCACCCTTCCGTCGTCGCCTTGGAGACTCGCCGGCAGGCGAACGAGTGTCAGCAGCTCCTAGCCACCATGGACCCGGCGCCAGCGACGACACGCACGCTGATATCAAGGAGCTCAAGACCCAGATCGATAACCACACGCCACAAGTGGAGGCCCTCACCACATGGAATCCCGATCTAGAGGAGCGCTTCTCCAAGCTGCAGGACGCAGTCATGCTCCTGCAAGCCGCGCCGCCCCCAGCGGTCGCGACTTCTGGTGGTCCGACAGCGCCTAGCCTCTCCGATCCAGCGGGACGCGCCGAGATCCTCGGGCCTGATGGCCATGACGCGACACATCACCTACAGAGCGAGCTACCGAGGAGGGATCCTTCCCAATAGCTACTCCGGCCAATGGTACGCCCGATTTCAAACCCCTCTCTCGCAACGCATCGTCAGTTCATCTCCCAATTCCGCCTGCTCTCGGGACAGATCATGGCGGGGTTAGGGCACTGATACGTCTCCAATGTATCTATAATTTTTTATTGTTCCATGCTATTATATTATCTGTTTTGGATGTTTTATATGCATTAATATGCTATTTTATATTATTTTTCAGACTAACCTATTAACCCAGAGCCTAGTGCCAGTTTCTGTTTTTTTTTCTTGTTTTTAACTTCTACAGAAAAGGAATATCAAACAGAGTCCAAACGGAATAAAACTTTACGGTGATTTTTCTTGGACCAGAAGAAACCCATGAGACTTGGATAGGACGCCAAAAGACCTACGAGGCGACCACAAGCCGTGGGGGTGCACCCCAGGGGGCGCCCCTGACTTGTGGGCCCCTCGTAGACCCTCCAGCCCCAATCTTCGCACTATAAATCCTCAAATATTCCCCCTATACCAGAAGGCGCATCAAAAATACTTTTCCACCGCCGCAAGTTTCTGTTTCCCTGAGATCCCATCTTGGGGCCTTTTCCGGCGCTCCGCCGGAGGGGGATTCGATCACGAAGGGCCTCTACATCAACCTTGTTGCCCTTTCGATGAAGCGTGAGTAGTTTACCACGGACCTAAGAGTCCATAGCTAGTAGCTAGATGGCTTCTTCTCTCTCTTTGATCTTCAATATAATGTTCTCCTCGATGTTCTTGGAGAACTATTCGATGTAATCTTCTTTTATGGTGCGTTTGTTGAGATCCGATGAATTATGGATTTATGATCAGATTATCTATGAATATTATTTGAGTCTTTTCTGAACACATTTATGCATAATTAAGATATCTTTGTATTTCTCTTTGAACTATCGGTTTGGTTTGGCTAATTAGATTGGTTTTTCTTGCAATGAGAGAGGTGCTTAGTTTTGGGTTCAATCTTGCGGTGTCCTCACCCAGTGACAGAAGGGGTAGCGAGGCACATATTGTATTGTTGCCATCAAGGATAAAAAGATGGGTTTATATCATATTGTTTGAGTTTATCCCTCTATATCATGTCATCTTCCTTAAGGTGTTACTCCGTTCTTATGAACTTAATACTCTAGATGCATGCTGGATAGCGGTCGATGTGTGGAGTAATAGTAGTAGATGCAGGCAGCAGTCGGTCTACTTGTCACAGACGTGATGCCCATATTCATGATCATTGCCTTATATATCGTCATAACTTTACACTTTTCTATCAATTGCTCAACAGTAATTTTTTTATCCACCGTATGTTTTCTTCAAGAGAGAAGCCTCTAGTGAAACCTATGCCCCACGGGTCTATTTTTCGTCATATATTTTCAGATCTATAAACCAAAAATTCAAAAAAATACCTTGCTGCAATTTATTTATATTTACTTTAGTTTTCTCTTTTATTTCTCTTTTATACCTATCTCTATTAGATCTCACTCTTGTTCGTGACCGTGAAGGGATTGGCAACCCCTTTTTGGCGTTGTGTGCAAGTGTTTGTTAGTTTGTGCAGGGGCATATATTGGAGACTTGCTTGTGCCTCCTATTGGATTGATACCTTGGTTCTTAACTGAGGGAAATACGTATCTCTACTTTGCTGCATTACCCTTTCCTCTTCAAGGGAAAAAATAAACGCAAACTCAAGAAGTAGCAGGAAGAATTTCTAGCGCCGTTGCCGGGGAGGTTCTACATCAAACCTACCAAGTACCTATCATCAACTCTCATCTCTTGCACTTACATTATTTGTCATTTGCCTCTCATTTTCCTCTCCCCCACTTTTAAAACATTTTCAGAAAAACACAAAAATATTTGCCTTTTTTCGCCTTTCTTTCATTCGCCTTTCCGTTTGCCTTTTTGTTTGCTTGTGTGCTAGATTACTTGCTTTGTCACGATGTCTCAAGAAAATACCAAGTTGTGTGACTTTTCCAGCACTAATAATAATCATTTTATTAGTACTCCAATTGCTCCCACCACTAGTGTGGAATCTTATGAAATTAATGCCGCTTTGTTGAATCTTGTTATGAAATAACAATTTTCTGGTAGTCCTAATGAAGATGCCGCATCCCATCTAAATACTTTTGTTGACTTGTGTGATATGCAAACTAAAAAATATGTGGATAATGATATTGTTAAATTGAAGCTATTTCTGTTCTCACTACGAGATCGTGCTAAAACTTGGTTTTCATCTTTGCCTAAAAATAGTATTGATTCATGGAATAAGTGTAAAGATGCTTTTATTTCCAAGTATTTTCCTCCCGCTAAGATCATCTGCCTTAGGAAAGATATAATGAATTTTAAGCAACTTGATCATGAACATGTTGCACAATCTTGGGGGAGGATGAAATTGATGATAAGAAATTGCCCTACTCATGGTTTAAGTTTTTGGATGATCATACAATTTTTTTATGCCAGATTGAATTTTGCATCTAGAAATCTTTTACGTTCCGCCGCGCAGGGGGGGTACTTTTATGGAAATTACATTAGGATAAGCTACTAAACTCCTAGATAATATTATGGCAAATTACTCCCAGTGTCATACCGAAAGATCTTCTACTAGTAAAAAAGTGCATGCGATTGAAGAAATTAATACTTTGGATGGAAAGATGGACGAACTTATGAAACTGATTGCTAGTAAGAGTGCTCCTATTGATCATAATGATATGCCTTTGTCCACTTTGATTGAGAATAATAATGAATCTATGGATGTGAATTTTGTTGGTAGGAATAATTTTGGTAATAACGCATATAGAGGTAATTTCAACTCTAGGTCGTTTCCTAGTAATTCCTCTAACAATTATGGTAATTCCTGCAACAGGGAAATTATAATAAAATACCCTCTGATCTTGAGAACAATATTAAAGATTTCATTAATTCTCAAAAGATTTTCAATGCTACGGTTGAAGAAAAATTGCTTAAGATTGATGATTTGGCTAGGAACATTGATAGAATTTATCATGAGATTGATTCTTTTAATATTAGATCTATTCCACCCAAGATTGATATTACTGAATCTCTAAAATCCATCCAAGTTTCTATTAATGGAAGTAGAGAAAGAACCGCTAGGATGCGTGCTAAGAGAGATTGGTTTGTAAAAGCATGTTCTTCTAGTTTTTGCGACAATAATGATGAAGATCTTAAAGTGATCGGTGTGAATCCTATTGAATCTTTGTTTTCTAATATAAATCTTTATAAATATGGGATTGGAGATGATTCAACTTTAGTTAGAAGGCATCACAATAATTTGGAGGGTGAAGATCTTAATGAAAAAATTGAAAAAAGTGGGATTGAAGAGGTCAAAACTTTAAGTAGCAATGAACCCACTCTTTTGGATTTCAAGAACTTTAATTATGATAATTGTTCTTTGATATATTATATTTCCTTGTGGCAATCCATGCTTAATTCACCCCATGCTTATAATCAAAATAAAGCCTTTACTAAACATATCGTTGATGCTATGATGAAATCGTCTGAAGAAAAACTTGGGTTGGAAGTTTCTATCCCTAGAAAGCTTTATGATGAGTGGGAGCCTACTATTAAGATCAAAATTAAATATTATGAGTGCAATGCTTTGTCTGATTTGGTGCTAGCGTTTCCAATATTCTGAAAACTTTTATGTGATGTGCTCGGTTTCCATAAATTTGATGATTGTTCTTTGAATTTGCATCTAGCGGATTCCACTATTAAGAAACCTATGGGAAGTATTAACGATGTTCTTATTGTTGCAAATAGGAATTATGTGCGCGTAGATTTTATTGTGCTTGATATAGATTGCAATCCTACATGTCCTATTATTCTTTGTAGACCTTTCCTTAGAACGATTGGTGCAATTATTGATATGAAAGAAGGAAACATTAGATTCCAATTTCCATTATTAAGGAAGGGCATGGAACACTTTTCAAGAAATAAAATTAAGTTACCATATGAATCTATTATGAGGGCTATTTATGGATAATACCAAAGATGACAACACCTAGATCTATGCAATATGCCTAGCTAGGAGTGTTAAACAATAGCGCTTGTTGGGAGGCAACCCAAATTTTTTTCTACTGTTTTTAAATAAATACACATTATTACTTCGGTAGTAATTGTGTTTTGGTGTTTAAATTAGTGCTTGAGCAAACTAAGACCTTCAGGATGGTCTATGGTGTATGGTGATAGTTCATTTGATCTTGCTGAAAAACAGAAACATTTGTGCTCATTGCTAGAATTTTTGAAAATCACAGAAACGTGATTTTGATCTGAATTTTCTGCACAAGATTGATAAACGAATTTCCTAGATTTTCCTAATGTTTCAGAATTTTTGGAGTTACATAAGTATACAAAATTTCCAGATTGCTACATACTGTTCTGTTTTTGATAGATTCTGTTTTCTATGTGTTGTTTGCTTATTTTGATGAATCTATGGGTAATATCGGGGGGGGGGGGTATGAACCATGGATAAGTTGCAATATAGTAGATATAACACCAATATAAATTTAGAATGAGTTCAAAACAATACCTAAAGTGGTGATTTATTTTATTATACTAACAGATCTTACGATTTTTCTGTTGAGTTTTATGTTGTGAAGTTTTCGAGTTTTGGGTAAAGATTTGATAGACTATGGAATAAGGAGTGGCAAGAGCCTAAGCTTGGGGATTCCCAAGGAACCCCAAGGTAATATTAAAGTAAAGCATCTAAGATTGGGGATGCACCAGATGGCATCCCCTCTTTGTCTTCAATCCATCGGTAAATTTACTTGAGGCTATATTTTTATTCACCACATGATATATGTTTTGCTTGGAGCATCTTGTATGATATGAGTATTTGCTTTTTAGTTTTCCACAATAATCCTTGTTATAGACATCTTTTGAGAGGGACATGTGTTAATTGTGAACTGTTTAGAACACTCTATGTGCTTCACTTATATCTTTTGAGCTAGGCAGTTTGCTCTAGTGCTTCACTTATATCTTTTTAGAGCACGGCGGTGGTTTTATTTTATAGAAATTGTTGAACTCTCATGCTTCACTTATATTATTTTGAGAGTCTTTAAACAACATGGTAATTTTCTGAGCTTATGAATTTAGTCCTAATATGATGGGCATCCAAGAGGGATATAATAAAAACTTTCATATAAAGAGCATTGAATATATGAGAAGTTTGATTCCTTGCACTTATTCTGAGATATAAAGATGGTGATATTATAGTCATGCTAGTGAGTAATTGTGGATTGGTAGAAATACTTGTGTTAAAGTTTGTGATTCCTGTAGCATGCATGTATGGTGAACCATTATGTGATGAAGTCGGAGCATGATTTTTTTCTGATTGTCTTCCTTATGAGTGGTGGTCGGGGATGAGCGATGGTCTTTTCCTACCAATCTACCCCCTAGGATCATGCTAATTAGTACTTTGTTTTGATGGATAATAAACTTTTGCAATAAGTATGTGAGTTCTTTATGACTAATGTTGAGTCTATGGATTATACGCGCTTCAGCCTTCCACCATTGCTAGCCTCTCTAGTACCGCGCAACTTTCGTCGATGCATTAAAGCCACCATATATCCTTCCTCAAAACAGCCACCATACCTACCTATTATGGCATTTCCATATCCATTCTGAGATATATTGCCATGCAACTTCCACCGTTTCGTTTATTATGACACGCACCATCATTGTCATATTGTTCTCATATGCATGAGGCATTCATATAGTCATATATTTGTTCTAGTATCGAGTTGTAATTCTTTAGTTGTAAGTAAATAAAAGTGTGATGATCATCACTATTAGAGAATTATCCCATGTGAGGAAAGGATGATGGAAGCTATGGTTCCCTCACAAGTTGGGATGAGTCTCCGGACTTAAAAAAATAAAAGAGGCCAAAGAAGCCCAATAAAAATAAGAGGCCAAAGAAGCCCAACAAAAAAATGAGAGAAAAAGAGAGAAGGGACAATGTCACTATCCTTTTCCACACTTGTGCTTCGAAATAGCAACATGTTCTTCATGATAGAGAGTCTCCTATTTTGTCACTTTCATGTACTAGTGGGAATTTTTCATTATAGAACTTGGCATGTACATTCCAATGATGGGCTTCCTCAAATTGCCCTAGGTCTTCATGAGCAAGCAAGTTCGATGCACACCCACTTAGTTTCTTTTTGAGCTTTCATACACTTATAGCTCTAGTGCATCCATTGCATGGTAATCCCTACTCACTTGCATCAATGTCAATTGATGGGCATCTCCATAGCCCATTAATTTGCCTAGTTGATGTGAGACTTTCTCCTTCTTCTTTGTCTTCTCCACAACCACCATATTCTATTCCACCTATAGTGCTATAGGAAGGAAATATGCCCTAGAGGCAATAATAAATTTGTCATTTTATATTTCCTTATTCATGATAAAGGTTTATTATTCATGCTAGAATTGTATTAATCGGAAACCTTAATACATGTGTGAATACATAAACAAACACCGTGTCCCTAGTGAGCCTCTACTAGACTAGCTCGTTGATTAAAGATGGTTAATGTTTTCTAACCATGGACATGAGTTCTCATTTGATAATGGGATCACATCATTAGGAGAATCATGAGATGGACAAGACCCATCTGTTAGCTTAGCATAATGATCGTTCAGTTTTATTGCTATTGCTTTCTTCATGTCAAATACACATTCCTTCGACTATGAGATTATGCAACTCCCGGATACCGGAGGAATGCCTTATGTGCTATCAAACATCACAACGTAACTGGGTGATTATAAAGATGCTCTACAGGTATCTCCGAAGGTGTTTGTTGAGTTGGCATAGATCGAGATTAGGATTTGTCATTCCGAGTATCAGAGAGGTATCTCTGGGTCCTCTTGGTAATACACATCATAAGCTTGCAAGCAAACAACTAAGGAGTTAGTCACGAGGTGATGTATTACAGAACGAGTAAAGAGACTTGCCGGTAATGAGATTGAACTAGGTATGAAGATACCGACAATCGAATCTCGAGCAAGTAAAATACTGACGGACAAAGGGAATAACGTATGTTGTCATAACGGTTAAACCGATAAAGATCTTCGTAGAATATGTAGGAGCCAATATGGGCATCCAAGTTCCGCTACTGGTTATTGACTGGAGAGGTGTCTCGGTCATGTCTACATAGTTTTCGAACCCGTAGGGTCCGCACGCTTAACGTTCGATGACGGTATTGTATTATATGAGTTTTGTTATTTGGTGACCGAATGTCATTTGGAGTCCTGGATGAGATCACATACTTGATGATGAGTTTCGAAATGGTTGAGATGTAAATATTGATATATAGGACGATAGTATTCTGACACCAGAAGTGTTCCGGAGGGTACCGGGTACATATCGGGTCATGAGAAGGGGTTTCGGGCACCCCTGGCAAAAGATATGGGCCAAGAGGGCAAACGCACCAGCCACCAGGAGCTGGTGCGCCCCCATATGGGCTGAACCATAGGAGAAGGAAAGAGGGGAAGGGGGAAGGAAAAGGGGGGGAGACGGCCTCCCCCTTCCTTCCCTCCTCCCTCCTCTTTCCTTCCCCTCCGGTAAATAAGGAAGGGGCGTGCCGGCCGAGGAGCAACCTAAGTAGTACTAGTAGAACGCCCGTGCGTTGCTACGGGCCACAATGCATAAGAATGAATTTTTATTCATAAAATTTATCCATCCGGACTACCTTAAATACATCCTATATATGAAGGAGACAATAATCCTAGACGCACTTACAAGAGTTTTAGAAAATCTCATTTTAACTAATCTTTCTCCCCCTAATTTCCAGCCGGGGTTGGCTCCATCCTTTCCTGATCTTAAATCCTATTGGTCCACAGTCGATAATCCGTTGAACCCGTAAAAGAACTTCCCGTAGATGTAGTAGCATTACTCTAAAGGAGAAATATGGTTATCCAGACTATCCGACTGTTATCACCAACACGTGGTCTCAACCCAAAAAACCCCACCACAAGATGCACTCTCTTTTTTCTGCCAGACCGTCCCCTTACTACTCGTTTTCCTGCCATAGCGAGACATCTCTTTTTTTTGAAACCATTACCTTTAAAAACATGTCTAACATGTAACGTTAGGATCATCGTGCATGTCATGTGACCTTTTTTATGGTAGATAACTTTTCTTCTTCCTACTTCTCCAATAAAAAATAGTATATTTTTAAAAGAAGGATAAACATATTGCGCCATAAAGCAAATGCAATCAGTGCATGTCATGTGACCTTGTCGTCTTTTATGGTAGATAAATTTTCTTCTACTCACTATCTCTGCCTTGGAACCGCCCTTCTCTAATAAAAAATAATACATTTTTCATAGCAGGATAAACGTATTGCGCCATGAAGCAAGTGCAATCAGTAGATGCACACCGATATGTTCTCTATAGCAAAAATTTACTGGATTTTTTTGTTGCAAAATCCATCATATCTCCACATCTTGACTCATTTTTTTCAGATTCATCTCGACTAATATTACAACCACTGCCGTGGCATTTGGTCCTTTTTGAATCCTTGTCGATAGTATTCCTTGTAGAATAATATTTTCATTACCAAACGTCAATAATTTCTCACAGTCCAAGAGTGTCAGCTCCTTACTGACATGTAGTACTTTACATGTATTAAAATTTAAAAGGGATAGGAGTTTCTTTGCTTCACATAGCCTCTATAGAAACATAATGACTATAAAATACTAATAAATCTAATGGTTCCAATAAATAGAAATTTAGGGATAGGAGTTTCTACAGGTTGGACGGTGGTACCATCCATATAATTCATCTGAGCAGTACCTAGTGACTTGTTTCACAATCAAGTAGTTCTAGAAGCCCCTTAAAGCAACAACAAAGATATTTCACAGATCACCAACTTACAGTATGTGAACCATAGCACTATAGAAGTAACTCACCATACTCTCCCTACTCCTCGCGAAAATCAATCCTTGTTCCCTCCCCATGGAGCATGGAACATATACATCAGTAGTTCATGTTCACTCCTTAAATGGTCATTCAGAGAAGCATGTAGCCTGCTGCAAAAATATAGTAAATCCTGTCCAAAGCAACAATCTCTAAGATACAACCATATCTAGTTCAAATGCAATAAAAAATTTAGTGCTTGTGTTTCCAACAACAAATGTTAACATCTCTGGCTATGTTACTTTGAAACGAGATATCTGCTACAGAGTTCATGAAATATATTTTGCAGTTAATAGCTCATCCAAGTTAAGTACATGTATAGACATGAACAAAACAATGTAAAGGCCATATAGTGATAATCACAAATCTTCGGCATATCACCTTGATAAAGTATTAGTATAAAACTATAAATACTCTAAAGGAACGTCTTTTACTCAATGATAAGCAACTCAATTTCTATTAATAACTTAACTCGCAATATAAATTGTTCATATGCGATAAAACTTATCATCGAAATTAGCACAAGCTATGTAGTCTGTTGCTTGTGTGCTCTCCAATATAACTACTTGGTAAATGCACAAGCAGCACATTTACCTACTCATCATGTGAAACTCTACAGGAAGCTTCACAAATGCACTCACCTTTCTGAAAAGCATAGTAGACACCACGACCCTTTACAGCTACCTGCTCATCATGCAAAAATCTGAAGGAATCTCCCTGACTGCATAGGATTTCTGAAAGCATAGTAGACACCACGGGATTCCCCCTTATTTCCTGGACCATGGTGTCTGTCATGCTCCCATTTTGGGTCATCCTTCTTAGAACCCCCAACCAGTGTTCGCATTTATCTGAACCGGTTCTCTGAAATATAACCATGAACACACAAATTAGTCGGCAATCATGATGGTTAAGTGGAAGTACTTAAGAAGGTTAGTGGTAAACTATATGGCCTAGTGATGATATAACCACGGTAGCTTAAGAAACATGACTGAAGCCGCATCACTTGTGTCATTATCCAGCCAATATTCACCTTTTTAAATTGTAGATTGAAGCCACTGTGAACATACTGAGATACAAAGCATGAAGCTTCTAAATTCCGTACCTATACATCAATACAAAGCATGGGGAGCGCATGAAGCTTTTAAACTTCCGAACCTATACATCAATGCAAAGCATGGGGAGTATACATATTCTTGTTTTTCTGTGATCTATGCTTCTGCCCGCTAACTCCTTCATCCTACTTGTTGCTTCCTTGAGCCTCTCATTTGTATGGAATTTAAGTAGTGGGTTTAATTTAGAACAATCAGTATCTACAGAAAAATATAATAAGGGAAATTTCAGTAGCTTTGGGAGCAATTTAAGAACTAATTTAAATACATTGCAAATCTCAACTTTGATATCAATCTTAATTTTCTTTGAAGAAATTGTGTACAGCTAGGTTATCATAGAAGGATATCACCTAATGTCGAGCTATGCCCCACATGGACACCAGGCAATAGCAGCACTGGCCATGGTCCTCCAGCCACACGAACCCATGGTACGGGCCTACTCCCATGCCAACCTTGCCAGATACACACACACACAATATTAGTATAATGCAAATGCTTTATACATACACATAGGCTTCATTTCTGATCCAAATTATGGAATATGAGCAGATGTAAAGCCCAGAGAAGTCCAGTACAGTATGCTTCATGTGGAATTCAAGTTGTTAAATTAAATAACTACATGCACCAAGAAAACAACATGTGCTTTGTATATTAGTTCAGTTCATAAAATCTAGCAAAGGTGTATGCTCACTCATTTCTCTTTGGTTCCATTCCTCTGTTCTTCCTTAGTGCAAAACATGAACTATTAACCACGTGAATCTTTTCCGCCTATAATTGGCCCTTTTAAATGTTTTCTTTCCCTTGTTCTTCCACTTCTGGCATTACTATAGATTTATGGGCTTCCTATATTTTGCTTACCTTATGCATCCTACAGCTTAATGGAGTGTCATTCAGTTTTTAGAATGCTCGGACGGAAATATACATTATCTAGTAAGTTATTTAGTAATTTAAATAAATCATGTAAGTTCACTTTTCTTAGTTTCTTAGACTGAAGATACTTGTGATATGTTACGAGTGGAATCTATGAGAGAAAAAAAGCAGTTGCATTCTTGAAAAGAACTGATTTCATGCGCTCGAACGTTTCGTCGGGACCCAACTCCAAACCATGGAAAGGCTCGAATATGTTTTTAGAACATGGCTCTGCTGTTGTATAACTACCTATGAACTCACAAATCTAGAAGGCCATTCACCATATGCAATGAATACACAATGTTTTATTGATTGGTGACAATAAGTACAAAAAATAGTAAGCCTCATGTGGATAGAAAAGGATGACAGGCTTGCTACCGAGAACATACCGATTATAGAAAAAGGATGTCAAGCTTGCTTCTAGTTCTTGAGTTTTTGGTCAGATATCATCTCATCAACCAAAATTCTTCAATGCAGGCTCAGTAACCTCATTTCAGTTCCTTCTTTGTCAACTATTTCATCAATGCAGGCTCAATAACCGTCCAGACCTAAACCCGTTATCAAAATACTCAGGATATTAGCTACCGATGAGCATTCACAAGCGACATATCTAAAACATTTAATAAATCTCATGAGGTGAACACTTACTTGGAAATACTTTGGAAGAGTGTTGTATTTACAAGACCTCTTGAAATGCCAGTAGGATCATTACATGCCGTAGATGTAGAACATATGCCGGGCATATTGTGCTTAAGCCACCAAAGACTTAGTCTCGGGAATAAGTAGGTGGTCGCGTCCAACATTGTGATTGATCATTAAAATAGTATTCCAACTAAAAATATTCAATTCTTAGTAGTAACACAGTTCTACCAGATTGCAATAATACCGGATAAGCCTCCAAATAGGTGCATGTTGACAAGAAAATATGACTGGTATACTAAGTATTTACTATGTTGCAAATAACTTAGAATCACAAGGAATAGTAACCGAAACAACATCAGCCAACACCCAGCCTTCTATAGTTCTTCAACACTTTTTTGAATGGATGCTTCTAAGGACACATTTTTAATGGATGCTTCTGATGGTATTGTATATGCAATCAGTGACAACATGAGTAAATAATGCTTAAGATGATGGTGTACTTGACATTAGTTGCATTCCAAATGGGCCCTGATCACATGTTGTGGTCAACTAAAAGAAAGAGAATTATCCTGCTGTCAATGTTGCTGGAAGATCAAGATTTACATGTACACAAAATACATGTATGAGAGAAGTTTTGGCATCTCAAAGACTCTTACTGCTTTTACGTTAGCCTTGCATCTCTCAAATCTTACAGTGATTTCCTTCATGGTAACCGACAATCACACACTCGATTAAACCAACATTTCTATATTTACAGTGCACTGATATAGAAAAGATCTTTTTTAAAAGAGATGATGTTATAGAAGAGTCTGAAAGGGAACTAAGACACATTTGCCAAACAACTTATGTTGTTGACTTTGGTCCACTGCCCTTGGGCATTTACGCATAATTCGAAACACAAAAACAGTCTTGTATTGGTAACATTCTTGAAAGAATGAGGACTGTTTTAAATACTTCCATAGAGAAAAACTAAGATGCCGAGAAAAACACAATTTTCTGATCCACCAGAAGTGCTTTCGGACATCCAAAAAGATTTGATTCCAGAAGGAACGGAACAATTCGCATGTACTTACGTCATAAGAACATAAAGTTAACTAATATCCATATGGGGTAGAACTAAAATGCTTAATGATACCAATGCTGGAATTCAGAAATGTTGGCTGCAAGATGCTATCCAAAAGACAGAAAAAACCCTGCTCAAATAGTTCGAGTGCACAATTCCTGGAGTAGGCAAGGAGCTAACCCCAGGTTTCTGCTCAAACTCTCGTGCCATGTACAGTGGGACATGGTTTTCAGAAAAACAAAATTTTCCATTATGATCCTGAGTACATTCTACTTCCAAAGTATTATTGGTTACATGGACAGGGAGATTCTTCTGGTTGGGGAACTTAAGTGCATATCCAGTGGCCGGGAAGAAAGGGCCAAAAATAAAACAAGCCATATATTTCTTTGAAACGCCTATGTCCACACAAAGAATTAGACTCAATTTATTTCACTTATTACTACATCACAATGAAAAGAACATGAGTCCAAAATAGTGAAATAGCATAGAGAAGTACTGCAATCAAAACATATGAGTGGTCATTGTAATCCACATTGATTCGATGAATGGCATACAAAATGTAAATCAAATATTATTGAAGGGGAGATTGTTGACCTGGTAGCAACGGTATCTTCCTATCAGAACCATGCGACTACAAAAAATCCTAATGTACTGAAAATACATCATGGGCAATTTCTTCAATAAACTAATATTAGATAAATGGCCTTCTCGACCAGCAATCTTCTCCTTCAGAATGTACCTGGGCACGTAAAGATACAAAATTACCGATCAAATATCTACAACACAAACTGAACCAAATCAAAAGCAGTTTTGGCTAAAAACTTTGCTGATATCAAACTGCTATCAAACAAATGGCCTTTTGGACCAACATAGGAAAGAAGCATAGGTTTCTCAATTTGGAATAGAAGAGCTCTTCATAAATCTAACAAACTAAACAAAATCAAAAGACCTAGAGCTATGGGGGCTCACCAAAGACATGGAGGGGATCAGTACCCAATGGCCATATGCAAGGCCGATGCAGCGAGGATAAAGTAAACAATATGCAGAAGTAGAATCTGTGGCTCGAGCAAGAAAATAAAAAATACTATAAAAAGGGGAAAACACAAACCTTAGAGGGAAATGTGGGTTCACCAAGAAAATGGAGGCGAGCCGATGAAATCTCCGTCACTGCATGCAAACCTGAAGCAAAGTAAATACAAATGTGCATCAAGATATATTAACATGTGACTTGGGATTTGCTTCATCCTTCGAACCCAGCACTTGAATTTGTAACCTTCAGGGGTGAGCAATTTATGAAAGCATATCTCTCTCTAATTTATCAAATTCTTCTTTCTTATAATTGTATATTCTGTACAATAATTCGAATGAATAATTGGAAGAGGGTTGGGATGTGTGTGGAGAGAGAGAGAGAGAGAGAGAGAGAACCATATCTCAGCACCAACACGATGTTGGGGGGAGCCTTCTTCAAGAATCACCAACCTATTTATTTTCGTAACATATGCTTTTATCGCAACTCTATCCAGTGGCCTAACTGATCGAATGTTGATCACATGTTAAAACATATCAGTAGAAAATAAGTTAGTATTCATGGCATGTACCATGTAGAGTAAAATCATATTGATAGTTACACTATTTTAGAAAGAAGTTACCTCAGCACTGATTCCTTCCTCCGACAGTATTCAGCAGCCTGTAAACAAACTGAGCATTATAATATGTCAAAATAAAAATGCTGAGAGAGTAATTCAATCCAGCAACAGAACATTCCATATTAGGACAAAAATACAAAAGAAAACCACAATTTCCAAAAGGTCTGTATCTGAATGAAATCATTGCACACACCAGAGCAAAGTTGATATTGTTATAAAAATGTACTTCTTGCTACAAGGACAAAACCAGAAAAGACCATGTGCAAAATAAACTTTCTCGTCAATCTAGCTAGGGGCCTGTTCATATGAAGAAGAGAAGGATCAGCAAAGAAAATAACATATCAAGAAAAGAAAAGAAAATATATTAGAATGTAAATATGTTTGCTCATCAATTACCTTCTGCCTTTTTGATAAACATATTATATTTTAATTTGCTCAGTTGTTTTCTTTTTCTTTTTTAGCAAACTGCCATATATGGTACACGAAGAAGCATTTACCTGAAGGCATTAATATCTTTTTCAGCTTTTTAGTCTTACTGAATACTCCTGAAGGAGTCAAGGACTTGTTTGCTACTGTATATTAATAGGAGTAGGTAAAAGGCCAGTGTGGGTGAAAATATTATAAGGACAAATACATTAAATTCAATGACAAAATCAAGCTTTCAAATGATGCTTATGTGGTATTGCAACAAACTCCGACATCCAAATGTACTGTAAAATAAAAAAATTAACATCTGCTGTGAGCGAGCACAAGTATCGATCAATTTTACAATTGATGATTTAGATCCTAAGAGGCTATATTTCTTTATTCAAATGATATAAATAAATTAAATAAGATGAGAGTGAGACTACATACATAAAGCTGAATGTGCAAGATCGACATCATCCCCTAAGTGCTTCTCTTCTCAACTGCTTCCTTCTGGATGTTTTGAATGTTCAATGGAAAACACAATTCAAAAATACATGGTTAGATAATTGCAACCTCAGTTTATTTATAGAAGAATGTTATTGAAAGAATTGCATCCAACCAAAAACAAACCTTAATTTGAGACATACAGTTTGATGCCTTACCTACAGTTGTAACCTTCTCAGCAAGTATGCCAATCTGCATGTTTGAACGGAATTTTCTATCGGAGAGTAAGCAGAGGTTTATACATCAGAATCTTCTATGAGAAGCAAGCAGAGGTTATACATTATATAGAGAAGACTAATAGAGAGTACCAACTCGATATTTCTTGTTGGTCCATACTTCCATTGTCGGCATGAAAATGAAGCACTGCCACCGTTGCCGGTCCTCCAAATGCCCATCAGTGTAGGCATGCTGGAGAACATACAATACTGCACGAGTCAAACCGAAGAAGCAAAGAGTGTAGGAAAATAGACAATTGAATACTGAAAGAAAGGAGAAGATAACCACCATATATGTTATTTTGCACAGTTCATTACATGAGTCAAATTACAATGGTTATATTCCAAGGCCATCTGACAGTCCCTATTTTACAAAGCATGGCTTTGATGAACATACCAATCAGCTACTCTTAACGTTCCACATCACCTAAGCTAGCACTGATTGCATAAAACTTACAATATTACTTAGAGGTGCTTATCATCACCTACTCTTAACGAATTATTTGCATGGCTTATCATTAGCAGTTATGTTTTTACTGCCTTTAGTATTTTAATTAGGCTTCATTCAGAACTACTACTGCACATTAAGTATGAGAAGATAACAGCAGGCAAAATATCACTCTAGGCACCGGTCAAGTTTCAGTTGAGAATTCACACATTATATAAGAAGTATATCTGATGATAGATTTGAATCTGAAACGAGATCATGTATACCTTGTAAAAACATCATCCGCCAAAGGGGCAAGTATCCCTTCTAACGTCAAAGTACCTACAATCAGTCGACGTGAAATATCACTAAATAGATCAAATAGATAGATTACAACCTACAACTCAAATAAATGGATCACACGTCTTTGCTTGAGAAGTTTGTACTGCCAAAAAAAAGAGAATCTTGAAAAGAAACACCAATATCACTAAACTTTACCCCAACACAATTGCAGATCCTATGCCACTTCTTTCATTATAATCAAACAAGAATTCAGAATATACCATAATGCAAATTACAAAAATTAGGGAGTAGCTTGAGGCCTGACTGAGTTGTAGGGAGAAATTAAGGCAGCAGGGAAAGGTCGCAAGTTAAGAGGAACATCTGCGCGTGGTGCTCACATATTGGGTGCTCACCATCGACGTCGTAGGGGGCAGGTTGCTGACATCCACCTGTACCTTCGTGTAACCCCCGACCTCCTCCTTGTCCGCTGCCGTATCTCCTTCCATCATGAAGCCTACGTCGTTCTCCTCATCTCCTACGCCCCGACTCTCTGCTCCGACTGCGCCCATGGTTCACCACGACCACGAGCGCCTGCTCCGTCCACTCACACGCGATCTCACCCGGGGCTCTGCTGGTTGAACCCACCTCGTTCTGGCCACCGTCAGCGGAGGGGGGTGGGTAGGGGACGTCTGCTGGAGCACGAACGAGGAGCAGCCACACTCACGGTCGTTGCTGCCAAAATTTGAAGGAGGAAGGTGGGGGATGGGAGGTGGATACCCGATGCACTGCGCGGCGAGGCACAGTAGCGACCCCGGCCATGGGTCTCGATCGATCTGCCTCGTGGAGTGGAGGCAGGTCCCTGACGGGAGGGAGGAGAAGAGGATGGTGTGCGTCTGCGGCACGGGTAGGGGGAGGCCAGCGGCGGCTAGGGTTTGCGGGACGCGATTGGACTTTCTCTCGGGGATTATTTTTGCTGTTTTTTTTCGTGCGTGCGAGGGGATGTGAGAGCACAAGGGGCTGGCTGTTCATAGGTTAACCGCCGTAGATTTTTTTAGAACGATTTTCTGTCGCTGAACCGTATTGTTTCAAAACGGGCCTCGTGGTAGCCTGCCATTTTTTGGTCGGTCTCGAGGGAGGAAGGGGGGATCGCTGGGTAGTGGGAGGTGAGATGGAGGACGAAAATTAACCGTCTCTGGTGAGACGAAAATTGACCGGCGGAGACTACCAACTGCTCCATTAGGAGTAGAGATTCGTCCTACTTGGGGCGCCTCCTGGCCTCTCCCCTCTCCCTCCCACCTATATATATGTGGGGGGCGCCCCCTAGCACACCCCAGACAATTGTTAGCCGGGTGGGGCACCCTCCTCCACCGTTTACACCCCCGGTCATATTTTCGTAGTGCTTAGGCGAAGCCCTGCGAGGATCACTTCACCATCACCGTCACCACGCCGTCGGGCTGATGGAACTCATCTACTACCTCGACAACTTGCTGGATCAAGAAGGCAAGGGACGTCACCGAGCTGAACATGTGCAGAACACGGAGGTGCCGTGCGTTTGGTACTTGATCGGTTGAAGCGCGAAGAAGTTCGACTACATCAACCGCGTTGAGAAATGCTTCCGCTTACGGTCTACAAGGGTACGTAGACACACTCTCCCCCTCATTGCTATGCATCTCCATTGATAAATCATTGCGTGTGCATATAATTTGTCTTCCATGCAACGTTTCCCAACAATGGCATCATGAGCCAGGTCTATGCGTAGATGATATGCACGAGTAGAACACAAAGAGTTGTGGGCGGTGATAGTCATATTGCTTACCACCAACATCTTATTTTGATTCGGTGGTATTGTGGGATGAAGCGGCCCGGACCAACCTTACATGTCCACGCACATGAGACCGGTTCCACCGACTGACATGCAGCTAGTTTTGCATAAAGGTGGCTGGCGGGTGTCTGTTTCTCGTACTTTAGTTGAATCAAATTTGACTGTGGCCGGTCCTTGAATAATGTTAAAACAATAAACTTGACAAAACACCATTGTGGTTTTATGCGTAGGTAAGAACGGTTCTTGCTAGAAGCCCGTAGCAGCCACGTCAAACTTGCAACAACAAAGTAGAGGACGTCTAACTTGTTTTTGCGGGGCATGTTGTGATGTGATATGGTCAAGACATGATGTGATAAACATTATTATATGAGATGATCATGTTTTGAAAGATATCTGACAACCGACAGGAGCCTTATGGTTGCCTCTTTATTGTATGAAATGTAAACACCATGTAATTGCTTTACTTTATCACTATGCGTTAGCGATAGTTGTAGAAGCAATAGTTGGCAAGACAACCACGATGCTACGATGGAGATCAAGTTGTCGAGCCGATGACGATGGAGATCATGACGATTCTTTGGAGATGGAGATCAAAAGCACAAGATGATGATGGCCATATCATGTCACATATTTTGATTGCATGTGATGTTTATCTTTTATGCATCTTATTTTGCTTAGAACAATGGTAGCATTATAAGATGATCCCTTCACTAAATTTCAAGGTAAAAGTGTTCTCCCTGAGTATGCACCGTTGCTATAGTTCTTCGTTTCGAGACACCACGTGATGCTCGGCTGTGATAGACTCTACGTTCACATACAACGGGTGTAAGACAATTTTACACATGTAGAATACTTGGGTTAAACTTGACGAACCTAGCATGTACAGACATGGCCTCAGAACACTGGAGACCGAAAGGTCGAATGTGAATCATATAGTAGATATGATCAACATAGAGATGTTCACCATTGATGACTACCCCATCTCACATGATGATCCGACATGGGTTAGTTGATTTGGATCATGTATCACTTAGATGACTTGAGGGATGTCTATTTAAGTAGGAGATCATTAGTAATTTGATTAATTGAACTTAAATTTATCATGAACCTAGTCTTAATAGTTTTTGCATATCTATGTTGTAGATCAATAGCTCGCAATATAGCTCTCCTATTTTTGATATGTTCCTAGAGAAAAATAAGTTGAAAGATTATAGTAGAAATGATGCGGACTGGGTCCATGCTACCTCTTGAGCTTGCATTGGTTTTTCCCTTGAAGAGGAAAGGGTGATGCAGCAAAGGAGCGTAAGTATTTCCCTCAATTTTGAGAACCAATGTACCAATCCAGTAGGAGACTACACAACAAGCCACTGAATACCTGCACAAACAAACACCAACTTGCAACCAACACGACAAAGGGGTTATCAATCCCTTCACGGTTATTTGCAAAGTGAGATCTGATAGAGATGGATAAACGATAAAGTAATATTTTTGGTTTATGGAACGAAAAGTAAAAGATTGCAAAAGAAAGTAAATAGGAAACTAGAATTGTAGATCGGAAACTTATATGATGGAAAATAGACCCGGGGGCCATAGGTTTCACTAGAGGCTTCTTTCAAGATAGAAATTATTATGGTGGGTGAACAAATTACTGCCGAGCAATTGATAGAAAAACGCAAAGTTATGACGATATCTAAGTCAATGATCATGAATATAGGCATCACGTCCGTGTCAAGTAGACCTAAACGATTCTGCATCTACTACTATTACTCCACACATCAACCGCTATCCAGCATGCATCTAGAGTATTAAGTTCATAAAGAACAGAGTAACACCTTAAGCAAGATGACATGATGTAGAGGAATTAACTCAAGCAATATGATGAAAACTCCATCTTTTTATCCTCGATGGCAACAATACAATATGTGCCTTGATGCCCCTACTGTCACTGGGAAAGGACACCGCAAGATTGAACCCAAAGCTAAGCACTTGTCCCATTGCAAGAAAAACCAATCTAGTTGGCCAAACCAAATCGATAGTTCGAAGAGACTTGCAAGGATATCAAATCATGCATATAAGAATTCAGAGGAGATTCAAATAATATTCATAGATAAGCTGATCATAAATCCACAATTCATCGGATCTCGGTGAACACACCGCAAAATAGTATTACATCAAATAGATCTCCAAGAACATCGAGGAGAACTTTGTATTGAGAATAAAAGAGAGAGAGAGAGAGAGAGAGAGAGAGAGAGGAAGCCATCTAGCTACTAGCTATGGACCCATAGGTTTGAAGTACACTACTCACGCTTCATCGGAGAGGCAATGGTGTTGATGTAGAAGCCCTCCGTGATCAATTCCCCTTCCGGCAGGATGCCAGAAAAAGCCCCAAGATGGGATCTCACGGGTACAGAAGGTTGCGGCGGTGGAGAAGTGGTTTCGTGGCTCCCCCGAATGTTTTTGGGGTATAAGAGTATATATAGTCGAAAGAATTAGGTCTGGGGAGCTACGAGGGGCCCACAAGGTCGGGGGGCGTGCCCCACCCCCCTCAGCACGCCCTCCACCCTTGTGGCCACCTCGAGGCACGTCTGACTTGCACTCCAAGTCTCCTCGGTGTCTTTTGGTCCAAGAAAAATCATGGCGAAAGTTTTATTCCGTTTGGACTCCGTTTGGTATTCCTTTTCTGCAAAACTCTAAAACAAGGAAAAAACATAAACTGACATTGGGCTCTAGGTTAATAGGTTAGTCCCAAAAATCATATAAAATAGCATATTAATGCATATAAAACATCCAAAACAGATAATATAATAGCATGGAACAATAAAAAATTATAGATACGTTGGAGACATATCAGTCCATGATCTGAGGATTATCCTCATTGCTGCATAGAAGAATTATGTCCTTGATGCACATCAAGGTGACAGACCTATTGCAGGAGCAGATGCAGACATTATGAACGTTTGGCAAGCTCAACATGATGACTACTTAATAGTTTAGTGCGCCATGATTTACGGCTTAGAACCGGGACTTCAAAAAGTTTTTGGTTGCCATAGAGCATAAGAGATGTTCCAAGAGCTGAAATTGGTATTTCAGACTCATGCCCATGTCGAGAGGTATGAGACCTCTGACAAGTACTTTGCCTACAAGATGGTGGAGAATAGCTCAACCGGTGAGCATGTGCTCGGAATGTCTGGGTACTACAATCGATTGAATCAAGTGGGAGTTAATCTTACAGATAAGAAGTGATTGACAAAGTTCTCTAGTCACTATCACCAAGCTACTAGAACTTCATGATGAACTATAATATTCAAGGGATGACGAAAATGATTCCCGAGCTCTTCGTGATGCTGAAATCAGCGATGGTAGAAATCAAGAAAGAGCATCAAGTGTTGATGGTTAACAAGACCACTAGTTTCAAGAAAAGGGGCAAGGGAAAGAAAGGGAACTTCGAGAAGAATGGCAAGAAAGTTGCCACTCCTGGGAAGAAGCCCAAAGCTGGACCCAAGCTTGAGACTAAGTGCTTCTACTACAAAGGGACTGGTCACTGGAAGCGGAACTACCCCAAATACTTGGCGGATAAGAAGGATGGCGAAGTGAACAAAGGTATATTTGATATACATGTTATTGATGTGTACTTTGCTAGTGTCCGTAGCAACCCCTGGGTACTTGATACCAGTTCAGTTGCTAAGATTAGTAACTCGAAACGGGAGTTGCAGAATGAATAGACACCAGTTAAGGATGAGGTGACGATGTGTGTTGGAGGTAATTCCAAGGTTGATACGATCACCCTCGCACACTCCATCTACCTTCGGGATTAGTGTTGAACCTAAATAAATGTTATTTGGTGTTTGTGTTGAGCATGAATATGATTAGATCATGTTTATTGCAATATGATTATTCATTTAAATCAGAGAATAATTGTTGTCCTGTTTACATGAATAAAACCTTCTACGGTCATACACCCGATGTAAATGGTTTATTGAATCTCGATCATAGTGATAAACATATTCATAATATTGAAGCCAAAAGATGCAAAGTTGATAATGACAGTGCAACATACTTGTGGCACTCCCGTTTAGGTCATATTGGTGTAAAGCGCATGTAGAAACTCCATGCGGATGGACTTTTGGATCACTTGATTATGAATCATTTGACGCTTACGAACCATGCCTCATGGGAAAGATGACTAAAACTCCATTCTCTGGAACAATGGAGCGAGCTAATGACTTATTGGAAATAATACATACCGATGTATGCGGTTCGATGAGTATTGAGGCACGCGACGGGTATCATTATTTTCTAACCTTCACAGATAATTTGAGTAGGTTGATACGTCTCCAATGTATCTATAATTTTTTATTGTTCCATGCTGTTATATTATCAATCTTGGATGTTTTATAATCATTTTATATCAGTTTTTGGTACTAACCTATTGACATAGTGCCAAGTGCCAGTTCCTATTTTTTCCGTGTTTTTTACGTCGAAAAAAATCAATATCAGACGGAGTCCAAATGCCATGAAACTTTATGGAGAATTTTTATGGGCCGAAAGGAACACAATGGGCCCTGGCTGCGCCTAGGGGGTGCCCCGAGGGGGGCACAACCCACCAGGGCATGCCAGGAGGCCCAGGCGCGCCCTGGTGGGTTGTGCTCACCTCGGGTGCCCCCGGACCGCCTCTTTGCTCTATAAATACCCCAAAAATCCCAGAACCCTAGGGGAGTCGACGAAATATTCATCCAGCCGCTGCAGAGTCTAGAACCACCAGATCCAATCTAAACACCATCTCAGATAGGGTTCACCACCTCCATTGGTGCCTCTCAGATGATGTGTGAGTAGTTCTTTGTAGACCTTCGGGTCCGTAGTTAGTAGCTAGATGGCTTCAGCTCTCTCTCTCTCCCTTGATTCTCAATACAATGGTCTCTTGGAGATCCATATGAAGTAACTCTTTTGCGGTGTGTTTGTTGGGATCCAACGAACTTTGAGTTTATGATCAGATCTATCTTTTATATCCATGAAAGTTATTTGAGTTTCTTTGATCTCTTATATGCATGATTGCTTATAGCCTCGTATTTATTCTCCGATATTTGGGTTTTGTTTGGCCAACTTGATATATTTATCTTGCAACGGGAAGAGGTGTTTTGTAGTGGGTTCGATCTTACGGTGCTTGATCCCAGTGACAGAAAGGGAAATGACACGTATGTATCGTTGCTACTAAGGATAAAACAATGGGGTCCATCTCTACATAGATAGATCTTGTCTACATCATCTCATCGTTCTTATTGCATTACTCCGTTTCTCCATGAACTTAATACACTAGATGCATGCTAGACAGCGGTCGACGTGTGGAGTAATAGTAGTAGATGCAGCGAGGAGTCGGTCCACTTATCTTGGACGTGATGCCTATATAATGATCATTGCCTGGATATCGTCATAATTATTTGAGGTTCTATCAATTGCCCAACAGTAATTTGTTTACCCATCGTTTGCTATTTTTCTCGAGAGAAGCCACTAGTGAAACCTACACCCCCCGGGTCTTCTTTCTCATATATTTGCCTTTGCGATCTACTTTTACTTGCATTTATTTTCAGATCTACTAAACAAAAAACCCAAAAATACCTTACTGCAATTTATCTTTATTTATTTATTTGGCGTTCGATCTATCAATCTACTACAAATTTATCTCACGTCCGTTTGCCTATCTTGAGGCGCCGTACCCCAAAAGGGATTGACGACCCCTTTAACACGTTGGGTTGCGAGGATTTGTTATCTCTGTGTAGGTGATGTTTACATTGTGTTGCTTGGTTCTCCTACTGGTTCGATAACCTTGGTGTCATATCTGAGGGTAATACCTACCGCCAGTGTGCTGTATCATCCCTTCCTATTTGGGGAAAAACCGACGTAGCTTCAAGCGAGATCTTAGGTATGGGTATATCTACTTGATGAAACACAAGTATGAAACATTTGAAAAGTTCGAAGAATTTTTGAGTGAAGTGGAGAATCATCGTAACAAGAAAATAAAGTTTCTACGATCTGATCGTGGAGGCGAATATTTGAGTTACGAGTTTGGCCTTCATTTAAAACAATGTGGAATTGTTTCACAACTCACGCCACCTGGAACACAATAGCGTAATGGTGTGTCCGAACGTCGTAACCGTACTTTATTGGATATGGTGCGTTCTATGATGTCTCTTACCGATTTACCACTATCGTTTTGGGGTTATGAATTAGAGACAACCGCATTCATGTTAAATAGGGCACCGTCTAAATCCATTGAGACGACACCATATGAACTATGGTTTGGCAAGAAATCTAAGCTGTCGTTTCTTAAAAGTTTGGGGATGCGACGCTTATGTCAAAAGACTTCAGCTTGATAAGCTCCAACCCAAAGTGGAGAAGTGCGTCTTCATAGGATACCCTAAGGAAACAATTGGGCACACCTTCTACCACAGATCCGAAGGCAAGATCTTTTTTTCCAAGAATGGATCCTTTCTAGAGAAGGAGTTTCTGTCGAAAGAAGTGAGTGGGAGGAAAGTAGAACTTGATGAGGTAATTGTACCTTCTCTCAATTTGGATTGTAGCACATCAGAGAAATTCATTCCCATGATTCCTACACCAACTAGAGAGGAAGTTAATGATGATGGTCATGAAACTTTAGATCAAGTTACTACTGGACCTTGTAGGTCGAACAAAGCACATTCCGCACCAGAGTGGTTCGGTAATCCTATCCTGGAAGTCATGTTACTAGACCATGATGACCTACGAACTATGAAGAAGCTAAGATCAGCCCAGATTTCGATAAATGGCTCGGGGCCATGAAATTTGAGATAGGATCCATGTATGAGAACAAAGTGTGGACTTTGGTGGGCTTGCCCGATGTCGGCAAGCCATTGAGAATAAATAGATGTTCAAGAAGAAGACAAACGTTGATGGTACTGTCACCATCTACAAAGCTCAACTTGTCGCCAAAGGTTTTCGACAAGTTCAAGGGGTTGACTATGATGAGACCTTCTCACCCGTAGCGATGCTTAAGTCAGTCCGAATCATGTTAGCAATTGCCCCATTTTATAATTATGGAATTTGGCAAATAGATGTCAGAAACTGCATTCCTTAATGGATATTAAAGAAGAGTTGTATATGACGCAACCAGAAGTTTTTGTTGATCCTAAAGGTGCTAACAAAGCGTGCAAGCTCCAGTGATCCATCTATGGACTGGTGCAAGCATCTCGGAGTTGGAATATATTATTTGATGAGATTATCAAAGCATATGATTTTATACAGACTTATGGTGAAGCCTGTATTTACAAGAAAGTGAATGGGAGCTCTGTAGCATTTCTGATATTATATGTGGATGGCATATTATTGATTGGAAATGATATAGAATTTCCGAATAGCATAAAAAGGATACTTGAATAAGAATTTTTCAATGAAAGACCTCAGTGAAGCTACTTATATATTGGGCATCAAGATCTATAGGGATAGATCGAGACGCTTAATAGGACTTTCACAAAGCACATACCTTGACAAGATTTTGAAGAAGTTCAAAATGGACTAGTCAAAGAAAGGGTTGTTGCCTGTGTTGCAAGGTGTGAAGTTGAGTAAGACTCAGAACCCGACCATGGTGGAAGATAGAGAGAGAATGAAAGTCATTCCCTATGCCTCAGCCATAGGTTCTGTAAAGTATGCCATGCTATGTACCAAACCTGTTGTGTACCTTGCCATGAGTTTGGCAAGGGGGTACAATAGTGATCCAGGAGTAGATCACTGGAAAACGGTCAAAATTATCCTTATTTACCTAAGAGGACTAAGAAGATATTTCTCGATTATGGAGGTAATAAAGAGTTCATCGTAAAGAGTTACATTGATGCAAGCTTTGACGCCTATTCATAAGACTCCGAGTCTCAATCTGGATACATATTGAAAAATGGGAGCAATTAGCTAGAGTAGCTCCATGCAGAGCATTGTAGACGTAGAAATTTGCAAAATACATACATATCTAAATGTGGCAGACCCGTTGACTGAACCTCTCTCACAAGCAAAACATGATCATACCTTAGTACTCTTTGGGTGTTAATCACATGGCGATGTGAACTAGATTATTGACTCTAGTAAACCCTTTGGGTGTTCACTACTGCAGATGGTGCTAACGCGACACTACAATTAGAGACCCTTCGACGAAACTGTGTGCGATGCAATAATCGCAAACAGTGGTGTAAAAGAACCATCAAAAAAGGTGCAAAACGTTTGCGATGGCGGAGCCATCAAACACGGTTCAGATTTTAGTTGCGTGTGCGATGCAGGGCATACGGTTCAGTCCAATGAACTGTTTGCGATGAGGCGGAACAAAAGAAACGGGCAGCCTGATGAAGGCGTGTGCGATATACAACATACGGTTCACTCGGATGAACTGTTTGTGATTAGGCAACACAAAAGAAATGGTCAGCCAGATCAAGGTTTGTGTGATTGAAGGCATACGCTTCAGAAGGATTAACTATTTGCGATTAGGCAATAGAACAGAAACAGGTTAGCCAGATCAAAGTGTCTGCGATTGATGGCATACACTTCACATGGATGAACTGTTTGCGATTAGCCACAATAAACTGAAACAGTTAGATAGATCAACGTGTGTGCCGTAGACGGGCACACACATTCTAATTAAAAGAAGCATGCGTGATGGTAATAACGAGTGCGCACGGTTGTTGGAACAAGACGTGTGCTGACATTGCCTATTGCGGTGCACCCTATGGTGCAAACGCCACGTACGCGACCGAGAAGGCATACGTGCACACGTTACGCCTTCCGAGAATAGTGCCACACTTATAACCGTCAGTAAATTTTGAGCATGCGTCCCGTCACATTCCAAATTGCAAACCTGTTCACAGCGATCAAAACCTAAACGGTTTTCCACTTAGGAGCGTATTACTATTCGGTTATAAATACTACTACTCCAAGATGACTGCACATTCCTCCTGAACTTCTCATCCACAAAAACAAAGTCATTCATCATCGTTCCCTTTGCGTCTGCCATGGCCAGCGTGACTTCTGGATCGAGAGATTGCCACCAGGGAGATGCGAGCATGGAAGCGGAAGCACGAGAGATGTCCAGCCTCGCCATGAACACAACCGGCATGTCCCGCCGTGTGGCCGTAGTAGCATAGAGGTCCCGCCACACCGCCGAAGCAACACACAGGTCCCGCCACACTGTCGATGTGGTAGACTGGTCCGGCCGCGTCGCAGAAGCAGAAGAGATGTCCCGCCACGCCGTGAATGTGGCAGAGATGTCCTCCCGCACTGCAGAAGCCTAGGAAAATGTCTCACGGGCAGGCGAGGACTCTTACAGGCGCATGCATGTGATCTTCCACAGCGAGATGGATCAGATCTCCGGCTGGGCGAGGTTGCAGGACAACATAAAAGCCTCTTTTGAAGAGGCTACCGGTGTCATCTGGCAACTAAATGAGAGCAATGCGAAGCTCCGGGCCGAGCGGACCTACTAAGGGCGAAGATCGTTGAAAGTGCGGAGCAGCAGGAGGAGACCACTCCCTTGTTGAAGAGGACCGGTGTCATCATCGAGAAACTTATGGACGAGAATGCCATGTTGCGCATCAAGCGTAGAAGGTTGGTGGAGGAATCCATGGATGCTCTCAAGCAGCATGTTGAGGACAAGAACAAGCTCATCGTCGCTCACCGCAGATACTAGTTCCCACGGCCTGCAACAACATAGAGATCGGCGAGGTAGATCGTTGTCTTCCTTCTTCTTTTAGCCTTGTGTACTTCTGGCGTTGCCGCATGTGGCTTTTTTAAATTATATTCCTAAATACGTAAGACAATTATTATCCACTATCATCGTCCTTATATCCATCATGCTTGCTATAAGTCATAGTTGATGCTATATAGGTCCGTCAGATCTTACATCAAGATTCGTGCAAAACTTTATTTTCAGATTTTCATTTTTCTCTCTTAAATCTCAGTCCAGTGAGACACATAGCCACGCCGTAGAACAGCGGCCCGGACGCCATTAATGGAGACATTGGGAGGAAGGTGCGTGGCGAGTAGCGGTCAAAGGGCTCGCCTCCCGATGAGCATGCACAGGGGTCTGATCGCACGCCTCCCGTACTCAAATAGCTACCCCGCATGACACCTCCTAGCCAATAAAAAAGGGGACGCGTGGCGGCACGTAAATGGTAAGTAGAACGCCCACGGTTTCAATAATACTTGTGTTTCCGATTGTAACGTGATAGCACTTGTTCCAAAATGACGTTGTTGATTGTTAATGTGTGCGCATTCACAAATCGGGCAGAAAAATTACCACAACATGTTGGTGCCGTGTCATGACACCATGCCAAGTTTCATGATCTTCAGGTGTGTTTTGGATTTACAGGAATTAAAAAACCAGGTTTCTCAATCTTTCCGGCCAAGCCACGGCGCCCAGATGTTTGAATTTCATTCCCATTTCTTGCATGGGACCTACAAATTCACCCAAGGACACACATGTGATTTTTCAAACAACTTTGGTGCACTGGAGCCTGTGCTTGTAGTTCAAATTTGAATTATGCACATTAAATGCACAAAAACTCAATTAATGTATAAAAAAGGCCAAACGAACCTGGAATAATTCCAAAATTTAGCACGATACTTCTATTTGGTCTAATCTGCATGTGTAAAAAAATTAAGGCGGGAGAAGGCAGTGTACATATCTCATTTCGCACACGGAGGTGACACGTTCCCTCTCGGAACCACGAGCCTTCTTGAGGGAAGCTCCGGTTTGCAAGAAGCTTACACCAAAGCTTGTCCCAATTCGGCCAAAAAATTACGGCAGCATGTTGGTGCCATGTCATGACACCATGCCAAGTTTCATGATTTTCAGGCGTGTTTTGGATTTACATGAATTAAAAAACCAAGTTTCTCAATATTTCCGGCCGAACCACGACGCCTAGATGTTTGAATTTCATTCCCATTTCTTGCATGGGACCTATAAATTCACCCAAGGACACACATGTGAGTTTTCAACCATCTTTGGTGCACTGGAGCATGTGCTTGTAGTTCAAATTTGAATTATGCACATTAAATGCGCAGAAACTCAATTAATGTATAAAAAAGGCCAAACGAACCCGGAATAATTCTAAAATTTAGCACGGTTTGGTCTAATCTCCCTGTGTAAAAAAATTAAGGCGGGAGAAGGCAGTCTACATATGTCGTTTCGCACACGAACGTGACATGTTCCCTCTCGGAACCACGAGCCTTCTTGAGGGAAGCTCCGGTTTACAAGAAGCTTACACCAAAGCTTGTCCCAATTCAGCCTAAAAAATTACCGCAACATGTTGGTGCCATGTCATGACACCATGCCAACTTTCATGATTTTCAGGCACGTTTTGGATTTACAGGAATTAAAAAACCAAGTTTCTCAATCTTTCCAGCCGAGCCATGAGACCCAGATGTTTGAATTTCATTCCCATTTCTTGCATGAGACCTATAAATACACCCAAGGACACACATGTGATTTTTCAACCAACTTTGGTGCACTGGAGCATGTGCTTGTAGTTCAAATTTGAATTATGCACATTAAATGCGCAGAAACTCAATTAAAGTATAAAAAGGCTAAACAAACCTGGAATAATTCCAAAACTTAGCACGATACTTCTATTTGATCTAATCTACCTATGTAAAAAATTAAGGCGGGAGAAGGCAGTGTACGTATCTCGTTTCGCACATGGAGGTGACATATTCCCTCTCGGAACCACGAGCCTTCTTGAGGGAAGCTCCGGTTTACAAGAAGCTTACACCAAAGCTTGTCCCAATTCGGCCAAAAAATTTACCGCAACATGTTGGTGCCATGTCATGACACCATGCCAAGTTTCATGATTTCCAGACGTGTTTTCAATTTACAGGAATTAAAAAACCAAGTTTCTCAATCTTTCCAGCCGAGCCATGACGCCCAGATATTTGAGTTTCATTCCCAATTCTTGCATGGGACCTATAAATACACCAAAGAACACACATGTGATTTTTCAACCAACTTTGGTGCACTGGAGCATGTGCTTGTAGTTCAAATTTGAATTATGCACATTAAATGCATAGAAACTCAATTAATGTATAAAAGAGGCCAAACGAATCCGGAATAATTCCAAAATTTAGCACGATACTTCTATTTGGTCTAATATGCCCGTGTAAAAAAATTAAGGCGGGAGAAGGCAGTGTACGTATCTCGTTTCGCACACGGAGGTGACAGGTTCCCTCTCGGAACCACGAGCCTTCTTGAGGAAAACTCCGGTTTGCAAGAAGCTTACACCAAATCTTGTCCCAGTTCGGCCAAAAAAATTACAGCGGCATGTTGGTGCCATGTCATGACACCATGCCAAGTTTCATGATTTTCACGTGTGTTTTGGATTTACAGGAATTAAAAAACCAAGTTTCTCAATCTTTCCGGCCGAGCCACGACGCCCAGATGTTTGAATTTCATTCCCATTTCTTGCATGGGACCTATAAATACACCCAAGGACACACATGTGATTTTTCAACCAAATTTGAAAATGAGGACTATGTAGCAGAGGAAGAGGCCACTTCCAAGAGAATTGAGCCAGCTCAAGGCACTAAGCCAGGTTTGAAAATCAAAAGGCCAGCAGGCAGGCAGCCCATGTCAAAGGCTAGAGCCTCAACTAAGAAGCCCACTCCCCAAGAGCCAGTTGCAGCTGAGGGCAAGAAAAGGAAGGAGAGGGTGAAGAAGACTGTGGCTAGAGTGCTTGGCAAAGCTTCCATCATGGAAGAGGAAGAGGAAGAAGAGGCAGCTACACCAGCGCCCAAGGCACCCAAGCTAATGGGTGATGCCATAAGGTCAGGGGCTACTGCATCTAAGCCCAAAGCTGCCTCCAAGCCAAAACCAAAGAGGAATACAAGGAGCATTCCTGCAGCTGAAAAGAACAAGGCCCTAGTGCCTGAGACTGTTGCTGAGGATGAGGAAGAGAATGTCCTAAGAAAGCTAAAGCCCAAGATCCCAGACCACAACGATGCTCATCCTGTGGCTGAGGACATGAAGCTCAGGAGAGATTCAGGGCTGAGGAAAGGAGAGAAGCAGACCCATATGCTTCAAGGAGAAGGACTGCCGTGGACTACAGGTTTCACACCAAGGAGCAGCAGGATTTCTATGAGACTGTGCTGTTAGATAAGAAGCCCATTGTCTATGATATGCGCTGGGTTGATTGGACATACATCAAGGACAATGAGGAGCACTATCCTGGAGTGCAAGACAGCTTCATAGCTTGTGAAGTAGCTGACTTTGTTGGGCAGAAGCTCACAAAGTGGAACGAGGAGCTTATCATGCAGTTCTACTCCACGGCTCACTTTTATCCAGATGGGAGGATCACATGGATGTCTGAGGGTACAAGGTACCAATCTACAGTGGCTGAGTGGGCATAGATCATTAATGCCCCAGAGGAGCAAGATGAAGACTTGGATATCTATGCCAAGAAGAAGATGGACCACAACTCCATGTCCAATATGTACAAGGAAATTCCCAATGAAGCTCTTGACACCTTCAAGTTTGGCTCTATGCATTACCTTCTGTCAGGACTGCCTACGATCAACTGGATACTAAGGCACACCTTACTGCCCAAGTCTGGAGATCACAAGATGATCAGAGGCCATGCTATCAACTTGCTACATGTGTTTGATGTGCCTCAGAAGTTCAAGGTGATGAGCCTCATAGTGGAAACAATTAAGAGGACTGCAACAGATCAAAAGAGAAGCTGCGGATATGCCCCTCAAATTCAGGAGCTCATCAACTCCAAGATGGGCACGGGCATATATCTGTTGGATAAGGAACACCTACCCATCCGTCCAGATTTCGAGGACAATGAAGTTGTCATGACTGAGAACGAGCCATCATCTGCCCAAGCATTTGCAAAGAAGGAGAAGGCGAGGAAGGAGAAAGCTGCCAAGATGCCTACCCAAGAGGAGGCATCTGAATACTTCTTGAAGACCAAACAAGAGCAGCTTGGTTACTTGATTGCATCCACGCTGAGGATTGAGCAAAGTCTGGCCACCCTCACTCAGAATCAGCAGAGCCTAGAGAGAATCATGGAACAGAAGTTCTATGACCTGGATGTCAAGGTAACGGAAGTTCAGTCTGCAGTGGAGCAGCTCCAGGAGGACATGCAGGAGAGGAGAGGCAGGACTACCACTCATACCTTTGCCAGAGTGCCATGAGGCCCGAGGTCATCTGCCGTGCCAGTTACTGACACCAGAGCCACCACTTCAGCACCAGCTATAGCCTCAGTTCCACCAGCTCCAGCATCTACTTCAACTCCAACTCCAGCGACTACTTCAGCATCTACAGAAGCCTTCGTCCTTGGAGTGATCCGGACTCCACCACCACCTGAAGATCAAGCCTGAACGTCGATTTAGCACTATGCATCTTCTAGGAACTTTTTGGTAACTTGTTGCCAAAGGGGGAGAAGATGTATAGATCATAGGCTTCGAGAGAGAGAGTGTTGCTTTTCTCTCTTGCTTTATTTGGTGGTTTTTCGAACTTGTTTGCTTTTGAGTGCTTGAGATACTACGTTATTATTCGTGAGACATTGATGATCATGTGTTTGATCATAAGCTACACTTAATGCTTGCTTAATGCTATTATCTTATCTATCCTGTGATCATTCATTATCTTGGTGATGAGTGCATGTATTTCATTCTTATCATTTTGAGCGCTCCACCAAGATGTATGTGACATGGAAGAGTAACCCATGACTCTAACTCTTTGTGCATTTGCAGTCCAAAGCAAATCTTAAATATGCACAAATTTAGGGGGAGCTCTTACTTATCACATACTTCTCAAAGCGACGATATATTTCATGCTTATTATCTTTTGTCAAAGCTTTGATCTATATGTTGTCATCAATTACCAAAAAGGGGGAGATTGAAAGTGCAACTATCCCTAGGTGGTTTTGGTAATTCATAACAACATATAGCTCATTGAGCTAATACTATTCCAAGACGATTATTTCAGGAAAGCTCAATGATTGGCATGGCATGGATGTGAAAGTGGAACCCTCAAAATGCTAAGGACAAAGGATTGGCTCAAGCTCAAAAGCTCAAGACTCTTCATTTTATATTTTAGTGATCCAAGATCACATTGAGTCTTTAGGAAAAGCCAATACTATTAAGGAGGGATGAGGTGTTGCTTAATGAGCCTCTTGCTTCATGTGCTTAGTGATATGCTCCAAAACCCTCAACTACTTTCACATATCCACATATGACCTAAACTCTAATCCAAACTCGGTCCTACCGATTCTTCCTATCCGGCGCCACCGAGTTTCACTTGTCATTAGCCACTGCCAAACCCTAGCAATTCGGTCCTACCGATAGGGATCTCGGTCTCACCGAGATGGGGTTGCAAACTCTCTATTTCCCTTTCGTAACTTTTCGGTCCCACCGAAAGAGCGAATCGGTCCCACCGAGATTGCAATGTAAACTTAGTGTTTCCCCTTTATAACTTTTCGGTCTCACCGAGTTCCACTCGGTCTCATCGAAAGAGCAAATCGGTCCCACCGAGTTTACCTGACCAACTCTCTGGTTAGCTAATTACCAAATTTGGTCTCACCGAGTTTGTGTAATCGGTCTCACCGAGATTACGTTATGCCCAAACCCTAACCATATCAGTCCTACCGAGTTGCATGTCAGTCCCACCGAAAATCACTAACGGTCACTAGGTTTACATTTTCGGTCCGACCGAGTTTATTGATTCGGTCCCACTGAGATTGGAAAACTGTGTAACGGTTGGATTTTGTGTGGAGGCTATATATACCCCTCCACCTCCTTCTCATTCAGTGTGAGAGCCATCAGAACACACACACCATTCCAACTCATATGTTCTGAGAGAGAACCACCTACTCATGTGTTGAGACCAAGACATTCCATTCCTACCATATGAATCTTGATCTCTAGCCTTCCCAAGCTGCTTTCCACTCAAATCTTCTTTCAACCAAATCCAAATCCTATGAGAGAGAGTTGAGTGTTGGGGAGACTATCATTTGAAGCACAAGAGCAAGGAGTTCATTACCTACACACCATTTGTTACTTCTTGGAGAGTGGTGTCTCCTAGATTGGCTAGGTGTCACTTGGGAGCCTCCGACAAGATTGTGGAGTTGAACCAAGGAGTTTGTAAGGGCAAGGAGATCGCCTACTTCGTGAAGATCTACCGCTAGTGAGGCAAGTCCTGTGTGGGCGATGGCCATGGTGGGATAGGCAAGGTTGCTTCTTCGTGGACCCTTTGTGGGTGGTTGCTTCTTCGTGGACCCTTCGTGGGTGGAGCCCTGTGTGGACTCGCGCAACCGTTGCCCTTGGGTGGAGCCCTATGTGGACTCGCGCAACCGTTACCCTTCGTGGGTTGAAGTCTCCATCAATGTGGATGTAGGATAACACCACCTATCCGAACCACGGGAAAAACATCCGTGTCTCCAATAGCGTTTGAATTCTCCAAACCCTTCCCTTTACATTCTTGCAAATTGCATGCTTTACTTTCTGCTGCCTATATACTCTTTGCATGCTTGCTTGAATTATGTGATGATTACTAGACTTGTCCTAAATTAGCTAAAATCTGCCAAGAACTAAAATTGGGAAAAGGTTAAGTTTTTATTTGGTCAAGTAGTCTAATCACCCCCCTCTAGACATACTTTCGATCCTACAATTGCAACGCCGCCTCCTCGCCGGCTACCCTTCTTCTTGCAGCGCCGCCTCCTCGCCGACGACCCTTCTTCTTGCAGCGCCACCTCCTCGCCGGTTACCCTTCTTCTTGCTGCACGGCCTCCTCGCCGCCGGCCCTTCTTCTTGCTGCGCAGTCTTGTCGATATGGTAAGGTAATCGACACCCCACCCACACTCCTCGCCGTCTACCCTTCTTCTTGCAGCAACGCCTCCTCACCGGCGACCCTTCTTCTTGCAGCGCTGCCTCCTCACTGACTATCCTTCTTCTTGTTGCGCGACCTCCTCGCCGCCGATCCTTCTTCTTGTTGCGCGGCCTCGTCGATATGGTAAGGTAATCCACAACCCACCCACACCATCCTCCTCCTTTCCCGTCCCACATGCCCCGATCGATGACGTGACACCTTCCACCGAAATCACTCCCCCCTCCAATTAAGTGCCTCCCATAGCCATTTTGCATGCAGTATAACGTGGAGCTGAGTAGCATGCGGCCGCACGCGCGCACGAGGTCGCCATGGCTGCCATGCACGTCGACCGCCAGATCTTGGAGGAGCACCTTGTCTTCGAGGCTACCGTCAACACCGCCACGCGATTGTCTACTTTAAAATACAGTTCGTGCTATTTTCTCGAGGCCACCGCCAGTGCCTTCTAGTGATTTGTCATCTGTAATGTTAATATGCAATCTGATGTTCAATTAATAGTTTGGTCCTTTGAAATGTAATGTTCTGTTAATACTTTGGTCCAACAATTGCTACATTTCGTAGTATTGTTCTCAAGCATTCTTTGTTTTGTTAACTGTCTTATCATCTAGTACATGTTTCTATTCTTCAATGCCATGCTCAGTTAACTATTTTGGTTCATTTGGTCTGTTGTCCATTTAACTGTTTGGTTCAGTTCCGCAATTTGATTTTCATTTGCTATGGGTACAATTTTGTATTGTTATGCATGTGACACCAATCGAATTTGACTGTACTCAATATATTCTACTGATAGTATGGCAACTCTCAATTAACCTGATCAAGATCTTCCTTATGTGTGTTGCAGGGAAACAATGGGAGACACTGCGGTTTACCATCGAGGTTTGTTCAAGCAGGGTCCTTTGGCTAATAGCACATTATTGTGCAGTTGTAGGAATCATTCTAATATTTAGGTTTCTTACAATTTGGTCTTGCACATGTAGGTCCTGCTGTCAGAGGCTTAGACCCACTGTTCGGATCATTTTGCATATGGGGAAATGAGATGTCCATGAATATCAGTCAAGTCAAGAAACTCAAAAAGATTGTTAGGATGAAGAAACTTGCGACGAATAACAACAAGATATTTGTTTGCACAATCAAGAAGACATCAGTCAACTATAGGATAGTACCAACTCTTTTACCTTGTTTTTACCCCTTGCGCCATTTCAAAATTTACAACAGCGATTTATGCATAGCTTTGTTTTTAGTACTTTTCAAAGCAGTTCACCGATGATTACCTCTCAAACCACCTGCATGGTCAAGAGGCGAGGAAGGTATTCATTCAACACCCACGATACAATATTGAAGTCTTGTTGAAGAGGCTGAAGGTTGGGCGGGCAATTATCCATAGCCACTGGCCTAAAGTTGCAAGGACATTCAACATCACTTAAGGCTCAATATTTGCCTTCCGCTTTTGCAGTTTCCCAAATGAGATTCATCTGTCTATTTACCATGTATGATGCTACTTTCCAAAGGTTTTTGATGCCGCGTGTGAAACTTGGTGCTGTTGTGTAATGGCGTAACTGAGTGCCGAAGCTATCTGATGTAATTCGATTATGAAATCCTGGTTGCTTTTATACGGATATGAAATATCTGGCGTGTTTTATAAGAAATATTAGTTTGATTAGTACATGGATTATCAATAATAGGCTAATTACCCTGCTTATTGGGGTTTTCTATTGCAAACAGTTACTCAGACAACACTGTGGGCGATGAACTCAAACAACACGCGCGGTTTCTAGAAAGTAGGCATGTTCGATCAACTAACAATCACACATGGCTTCCGGCAGCGAACTGTTTGTGTTAGGCCACCTTGGACAAATGTTTCCACACAAAAGAACTATGTGTGATATACATACCTATGGAAATGTTTTTCTAGGATTCACCGTGTGGGATGTACATACCTACGGAAATGATTTTCTAGGATTCACCGTGTGGGATGTACATACCTACAGAAATGATTTTCTGGGATTCACCGTGTGGGATGTACATACCTACGGAAATGTTTTTCTCGGATTACCGTGTGGGATGTACATACCTACGGAAATGATTGGGTTTTGATGCCTCACCCGATCGCACACGGCCCCAGCCTGTGTCCCAGGAGGGCCTATCCTCGATGATTTCTGGGTCGTGTGGGAAGGGACCACCCTATCGCCCACACTCACTTGGTGATGGTTCCAAATGCCATCGCGGAAAGGGGTTAAAAACCGTTTGTATAGCACGTCGGTGTACTAGTGGTTGGTCACATGGCGATGTGAACTATGGGTGTTAATCACATGGCGATGCGAACTATTGGTGTTAATCACATGGAGATGTGAACTAGATTATTGTCTCTAGTGCAAGTGGGAGACTAAAGGAAATATTCCCTAGAGGCAATAATAAAGTTGTTATTTTATATTTCCTTATTCATGATAAAGGTTTATTATTCATGCTAGAATTGTATTGATCGGAAACTTTAATACATGTGTGAATACATAAACAAACACCGTGTCCCTAGTGAGCCTCCACTAGACTAGCTCGTTGATCAAAGATGGCTAAGGTTTCCTGAACATGGACATGAGTTGCCATTTTATAATGGAATCACATCATTAGGAGAATGATGTGATGGACAAGAACCATTCGTTAGCTTAGCATAATGATCGTTCAGTTTTATTGCTATTGCTTTCTTCATGTCAATTTGCTTCGACTATGAGATTATGCAACTCTTGGATACCGGAGGAATGCCTTGTGTGCTATCAAATGTCACAACATAACCGGTGATTATAAAGATGCTATATAGGTATCGCTAAAGGTGTTTGTTGAGTTGGCATAGATCGAGATTTGGATTTGTCACGCCGAGTATCGGAGAGGTATCTCTGGACCCTCTCGGCAATACACATCATAAGCTTGCAAGCAAACGACTAAGGAGTTAGTCACAAGGTGATGTATTACGGAATGAGAAAAGAGACTTGCCGATAACAGGATTGAACTAGGTTTGAAGATACTGATGATCGAATCTCGGGCAAGTAACATGCCGACAGACAAAGGGAATAACGTATGTTGTCATAATGGTTCGACCGATAAAGATCTTCATAGAATATGTAGGAGACAATATGGGCATCCAGGTTCCACTATTGGTTATTGATCGGTGAAGAGTCTCGGTCATGTCTACATAGTTCTTGAACCCGTAGGGTCCGCACGCCTAACGTTTGATGACGATATTGTTTATATGAGGTATTTGATTTGGTGACCGAATGTTGTTCGGAGTCCCGGATGAGATCACAAACATGCCAGGGAGTCTCGAAATGGTCGAGAAGTAATGATTGATATATAGGACGATAGTATTCAGACACTGGAAGTGTTCCCGAGGGTACCGGGTACATATCAGGTCACCAAAAGGGGTTCCGAGCACCCCCGACAAAAGATAGGGCCTAATGGGCCAAGAGGGGAAATGCACCGGCCACCAGGGGCTGGTGCGCCCCCATATGGGTCGAACCAGAGGAGAAGGAAAGAGGGGAAGGGAGAAGGAAAAGGGGGGATTCGGCCTCCCCCTTCCTTCCCTCCTCCCTCCTCTTTCCTGCCCCCTCCGGTAAATAAGGAAGGGGGCGCCGGCCTAGGAGGAACCCAAGTAGGATTCGGTCCTACTTGGGGCGCCTCCTGGCCTCTTCCCTCTCCCTCCCACCTATATATATATATATGTGGGGGAGCGCCCCCTAGCACACCCAGACAATTGTTAGCCATGTGCGGTGCCCCCCTCCACCGTTTACACCCCCCGTCATATTTTCGTAGTGCTTAGGCAAAGCCCTGCAAGGATCACTTCACCATCACCGTCACCACACCGTCATGCTAACAAAACTCATCTACTACCTAGACAGCTTGCAGGATTAAGAAGGCAAGGGACGTCACCGAGCTGAATGTGTGTAGAACAAGGAGGTGTCGTGCGTTCGGTACTTGATCGGTTGAAGCGCGAAGAAGTTCGACTACAACAACCGCGTTGAGAAACGCTTCCACTTACAGTCTATGAGGATACGTAGACACACTCTCCCCCTCATTGCTATGCATCTCCATTGATAGATCATTGCATGTGCGTAGATTTTTTTTTGTTTTCCATGCAACGTTTCCCAACACTATATCCATGACTCATGCTCATGTATCGTGTGAAAGTTGAAAAAGTTTGAGAACACTAAAAGTATGAAACAATTGCTTGACTTGTCATCGGGGTTGTGCATGATGAAATACTTTGTGTGATGGAGATGGAGCATAGCCACACTATATGATTTTGTAGGGATAACTTTGTTTGGCCATGTTATTTTGAGAAGACATGATTGCTTTATTAGTATGCTTGAAGTATTGTTGTTTTTTTGTCAATATTAAACTTTTGTTTTAAATCTTATGGATCTGAATATTCTTGCTAGAATAAATAAAATTGCATTGATAAATATGTTAGGTAGCATTCCACATTAAAAATTCTATTTTTATCATTCACCTACTCGAGGACAAGCAAGAACTAAGCTTGGGGGTGCTTGATACGTCTCTAACGTATCAAAACTTTTGATTGTTCCATGCTATTATATTATCTGTTTTGGATGTTGTATATGCATTAATATGCTATTTTATATTATTTTTGGGACTAACCTATTAACCTGGAGCCTAGTGCTAGTTTCTGTTTTCCTTGTTTTTGACTTTTATAGAAAAGGAATATCAAACGGAGTCCAAACGGAATAAAACTTTACAGCGATTTTTCTTGGACCAAAAGAAACCCACAAGACTTGGAGAGGAGGCCAGAAGGCCTATGAGGCGGACACAAGCCATGGGGGCGCGCCCCCTGGCTTATGGGCCCCTCGTAGATCCTCCAGCCCTAATCTTTGCACTATAAATCTTTGAATATTCCCCCTATACCAAAGGGCACACCAAAATACTTTTCCACCGTTGCAAGCTTCTGTTCCCGTGAGATCCCATCTTGGGGCCTTTTTCGGCACTCCAGCGGAGGGGGATTCGATCATGAAGGTCCTCTACATCGACCTTGCTGCTCTTCCGATGAAGCGTGAGTTGTTTACCACGGACCTAAGGGTCCATAGCTAGTAGCTAGACGGCTTCTTCTCTCTCTTTGATCTTGAGCACAATGTTCTCCTTGATGTTCTTGGAGAACTATTCGATTTAATCTTCTTTTACGGTGCATTTGTTGAGATCCAATGAATTGTGGATTTATGATCAGATTATCTATGAATATTATTTGAGTCTTTTCTGAACTCTTTTATGCATGATTAAGATATCTTTGTATTTCTCTTTGAACTATCAGTTCGGTTTCGCCAACTAGATTAGTTTTTCTTGCAATGAGAGAGGTGCTTAGTTTGGGGTTCAATCTTGTGGGGCCCTCACCAATGACAGAAGGGGTAGCGAGGCACGTATTGTATGGTTACCATCAAGGATAAAAAGATGGGGTTTATATATTGTTTGAGTTTATCCCTCTACATCATGTCATCTTGCTTAAGGCGTTACTCCATTCTTATGAACTTAATACTCAAGATGCATGATGGATAGCGGTCGATGTGTGGAGTAATAGTAGTAGATGCAGGCAGGAGTCGGTCTACTTGTCATGGACGTGATGCTTATATTCATGACCATTGCCTTAGATATTGTCATAACTTTGCGATTTTCTATCAATTGCTCAACTGTAATTTGTTTACCCACCGTATGTTTTCTTCAAGAGAGAAGCCTCTAGTGAAACCTATGCCCCCGGGTCTATTTTCCATCATATATTTTCATATCTATAAACCAAAAATGCGTTGCTGCAATTTATTTATATTTACTTTAGTTTGATCTTTATTTATATTTTATACCTATATTAGATCTCACTCTTGTTCGTGACCGTGAAGGGATTGACAACCCTTTTTCGCTTTGTGTGCAAGTGTTTGTTTATTTGTGCAGGTGCATATATTGTAGACTTGCTTGTGCCTCCTACTGGATTGATACCTTGGTTCTTAACTAAGCGAAATACTTATGTCTAGTTTGCTGCATCACTATTTCCTCTTCAAGGGAAAAATCAACACAAGCTCAAGAAGTAGCAGGCACACACAACCTACCCTCTCTTTTCCTCAGTTTTCGGGCGAGAACCCGATGATGTGGAAGACCATGTGTGAGCAATAATTCACAATGTTCTAGATACATGAATCCTATTTTGTTCCCATGTTGACACTACACTTATCAGGGGTGACAGCGATCTGGCTGCAGTCCGTTCAACCAAAGATTGGGCCACTCGATTGGGAAGCCTTCTGTGATCTTGTGTGCACCCGTTTCGGCCGCGATCAACACCAATTGTTGAACAGATAGTTTCATGCACTTAAGCAAACATCATCTGTATCGGAGTACATCAAGTAATTTGAAACACTTATGAATCATTTGATTTCCTATTCTGATGCTACCCATCCATTGTACTTTTTGACGAGGTTTCTCGAGGGGCTCCGCAGCGATATCTGCGCGGTGGTCATGGTACAACGTCCGGGTGATCTGGACACGACATGTGCTCTAGCCATCCTCCAAGAAGAAGTGGCTGAGGGGCAGCGACATCGTCACATTGAGCCCTCTGAATTCTCGCTGTATACACAGTGCGCCCGTTCGTCCACACCGCTCCTGCTTCCAGCGCCACCCACCGGCCCTTCACCGAGCACTAATGATCGGCGTGGTACAAAAGGGGCTCGAGCAAATGGGGATGCAGCCAAGGTCACAACACTTCGCAATTATCGTCGCGCCAAAGGCTTTGTTTCAAATGCAGCAAGCGATGGGGACATGATCATGTCTGCCCCCCGACAGTCAAGTTGCACGTTATTGAAGAGCCTTTTGACCTGTTTAACTTGGATCTTGCTCTTGATCTAGAGGATTCAGAGCAAATGCAGACCGACAGTACACCAAATAACCAAGTATGGCATTTGTCAGTGCACCCAGTTGCAGGCATAGAGGCACCTAGCTACCTCCAGATTCACGACTGGGTTCAAGGAAAATAGGTGCTTATGCTAGTTGAATCGGGGAGTTCAGCCTCCTTTGTTTCTCATCAGCTCCTGCCATGTCTTCGTGGCGTACATGAGATGCCCAGGGCTGTTAAAGTTTTAGTTTCCAAGGGAGCAGAATTATAATGTACAAAAGAAGTGCCGGATTGCTCCTGGTACACACAAGGGCATGCCTTCTCTAGCAATTTCAATGTGTTGCCGTTGGGATCCTATGATGTGATATTGGGCATGGATGGCTCAAGTACCACAACCCAATGCTAATTGATTGGCCACACCGGTGCATGCAAATTTAAGATCGTGGTCACACTATCACTCTATAGGGGGTTGCTGCAAGACAACAATCGTGCATCCTGCTCTCCAGTGCACAATTCGACAGTGTTTAGAAGAATTTGGCAGTGGCATTTGCAGTTCAGTTGTGTTTTTTTGCAGATTCTGAACAAGAGGGCACAGTGCTGTTAGAAGAACTGCCCCCAAAGATAGTTCAGATCTTGCTGGAATATGAAGACCTATTCATGGAACCAACTGAACTACCACCAGTACGTGTGTGCGGCCATAAGATACCACTGATGCAAGGGGCTCAACCTGTCAACATTAGACAATATAGGCACAAACCAGAATTGAAAACTTAGATTGAACGACAAGTTAGAGAAATTATAAAGACTGGGATTATACAAAAAAAGCAGTTGTCGGATTCAGGGCTCCATAGACCCAAGAAGGTTTGAACTCCGGGGCGTGTGCGAAGAACTCAACCTCTCTAGCCTACCAACTCGTCGCCTCATGGCCTAGTCCGATTCGCGTGAGCGAGGAAAGAGATGAACACGACAGTTTACCCAGGTTCGGGACACCTTGTGGTGTAAGACCATGCTCCTGCTTTGTGGTGGACTGGCCTCACGAGGGGATGAGGATGAACAGGTACAGAGGATGAACTACCTCACGAGGTTCAGGGGTGAGGAATCAGTCTCCCCTCTATGGTGGTGTCTAACCTATATTTATAGTGGCCTCGGTCCTCTTCCCCCCAAAGCATTGGCGGGAAGGGATCCCACAGTGGCCAATTTGAAAGGGGACAAGTAGTACATCTTATCCTGACAAAATGTGGTCTTCGCCTGCAATTCTTCTGGTCGTGATGCAGCGGTGGGCTCGGCGATGACATCCATCATGTCGTGCTGGTGGTCTTGGTCTTTTTGCACTGGAATGGAAACCTTTGCCAGATTCCTTGGGAACCCACGCCTACCCTTGCCTCCTTAGCACCAAAGAGGGAACTGCTTCCTCTGCGCTCGCTGGCGCCCGCTGGCGCCCGCCTGCCTAGGTCGTCATGGCTTGCATCATGGCAGCCTCATGAGGCTGGGTACCTGCATAGGAATCTCCGCTCCTGAGGAGGCAGCCTGGGGGGGCGCTCCCTCCAGAGGTCTTGGTGTCATCTGCCTCGCGAGGCCTAGGGGCCCTTGCGAGAGTCTTGTCTTGGCATTCTTGCAGATGGGCCGTACCAGGCCATCGAAGGAGCCACGCCATGGGCTGCAGGAAGGAAAGTCTGGGTACCCTGGTTCCCAGAACGCCAACAATAGCCCCTGGGGCCAAGGCGCGCTCGGGCTTGGCTTCGAGGCAAAGCCAAAGGGCAAGGACGAAGCGCCGCAGGCCCCAATCACCTACGGGCCAGGCTTGATGCGTGGCGGTTTACATGACGTGGACGCCTCCGCTTCCCCACGTCGCCTCCATGTCGCCTCGGCAACTGCCCGACTTGACAATTGCCTGGTGCATGCAGCGGGGCCATCATTGCTTGGAACGTGGGAGGCCGCCGGTTAGCCTTCCTCCGCCTATAAGTGGGAAGGGGGGGGGGGCGGAGCCCCTGGCCCATATTCATCTTCTTGCTGCCGGTCGGAGGGCCTGACGGCCTCTAGCTGCACGCCAACGGCAGCTGCAGCAAGGTCTCATGGGTGGAGGTCGAGGTTACCCCTGCCGGCAACGTGTTCATGAACTATGGGCATCAGTCGTTCGCCTGCGCGCGTGGCCTACAGGGGAGATGTACCCTCTACTTTAGGCATGACAGAGCGGCAACCCTCTATGTCAGGATCTTTGGGTAGGACGGCTGGTGTCTGGGGTGATGTCTGGAGGGTGACGACGATGACGTCCACCCCTCCGACGTCGACAGCCGGAGGAGCGGTGACATCCTCAGGGGTGAACTCGCCCTTGGCGACGCCCGCCGTGCCTCCAGCAACGGCGACTCTTCCTCTAGGGGAGCACAAGCGATGACGAGTATGACGAGCCGCCACATTGCCGATCCCGGACTAGGAAGGGCGGCGAGCCACCACATCGCTGCACACCCGCTCAGGAGGGCGACGAGCTGCCTCGCCATCGCGCTCTTGTGAAGCAGGAGGAGGACTCCGACTGAGCGCAGGGGTCGCTGGAGCCAGGCCTCATGAGCCGCGGTGATCGTGATGCCGTCTTTCCTTTTTCTTTTCCCTGCATCAAGAAATGTAGAAGGCCCTGCTGGGGCATGTAATGGACCATGGTGCTTGCGCCGTTATGTTAACGTTTTATTTTGTATCTTAGCATTCGTGTGGCTACCAAGCGACATGTTCTCTTTGATCGCGGTTAGGATAACTTAGCTTGGTGTGCTTGTGGTCGACTCCTGCGCCGCGGGGGCGTGCTCCTCCGAATCTTGGATCCCCTGTGTGCCTTTCGTTCCAGAGAGATCATGTCGGGGTTTTCCTTCTTAAGGATCCGAAGGTTCTCGGGCCTCAGGAGGTACCCAGTGGCCACGAGGTCTCTAGCAGGCCATGAGGATATGGGCCCGTCAGAGATGCCTCACAGGGAGTCGCACCCCATGCGAGCGCCTGAGGGAGGACCGATCGTCACTAGTACACTGGGCCGCGATGCCCGGCGAGGCCAGGAGATGGGGACACGGGGGGCATTCATGCCAGTTGGCTCGTTTAAAGAGCGCCGCACAAGGATTAGGACGCCAAAGATTAGGACACCAAGGCTTTGGCGAGGTGTGTTCATGGGCAGACCCAGGCATACACTCCGTGCCCCCAGCGTCCGCTCGCGAGACGCCCGGAGAAGAGTGACGGGCAACTGCCACTCTCCCTAAAGCAAGACTCGAAAGAGCAAACACTGCATGGAGAAAAATTCCCATCCCTTTCGAATAAAGACGTGAGAACTTCGAATTTCATTCCAAGAAGTGGCAAATCGGCTACAAAAGCAAGCAAAAGATTGCCGCATCCGGCGCCTAGACTAGTCTTCTAGTCTTCCCGCCAGCACGGAACATGGGGCTTCCACTAGGCATGGGCATAGTCGTTGAAAGACCATGTCGTCCGCAAGCATGGAGCATGGGGATTCCACTTGGGCGTGGGTGGGAGCCCCCATGAGGTCCTAGGGCGGTGCTCACGAGACTCTAGGGCGTGTATAGCCCCACTCATTATTATGTGAGAGTGTCACGGGTAGAACTTCCGAAGAAGCTGTATGTTCCAGGCATTCTGGATGGGGACCCCGTCCTGTGTCTCCAGGTGTGTGGCGCCAGGCCTGGAGACGCGAGCGATCCTGAATGGGCCCTCCCACATAGGCGAGAGCTTGTGAAGCCCCTCCATGGAGAGCACCCACCTCAGGACGAGGTCACCCACCTCGAGTGTCCTGGAGCGGACATTGCGGCAGTGATACCGCAGCAGCGCCTACTAGTACCTCGCGGCACGAAGCGAGACTTGGTGGCGGGCCTCCTCCCAGAGCACGAGATCTGTCCCCCGCGAGGTGTCCTGGTGTGCCTCGTCAAACACCAAGACCCGCGGGGAGCGATGTTTGACCTCGCGTGGGAGGACCGCCTCTGCCCCGTAGATGAGGAAGAACGGGGTCTCACCGGCGGGCTTAGTCGCGGTGGTGCGGATGAACCACAACATAGACTGAAGCTCACCGAGCCAACCCCTACCGCATGCCTCAAGCTTCTTCTTGAAGCCCCTCGTCTTGAGGCCCCTCAGGACCTACGCATTGGCGCGTTTGGCCTGACAGTTACTCCGTGGGTGTGCCACTGAAGCGTAGCATATCTGTGCTCCATGGTTAGCACAATATGTTTTGAAGAGATTGCTTGTGAACTGAGATCCATTGTCAGTGATGATACCGTTGGGAACCCAGAAACGGCTTACGAGGCCCTTGATGAACTCGACGGTCGAGCCAGCGGGAATGGTGCCCACGGGCTCCACCTCTGCCCTCTTGGTGAATTTGTCGATGGCGACGTAGAGGTAGCGATAGCCCCCAGCTTCTCGGGGGAACGGACCCAGGATGTCTAGCCCCCGGACCGCAAATGGCCATGAGAGTGGGATAGTCTGGAGGCCCTAAGCGGGTTGGTGGATCTGTTTGGCGTGGAACTAGCAGGCCTTGATGTCTATTAGAACTACATCGGTATTTCCCCAAAGAGGAAGGGATGATGCAGCACAGCGACGGTAGGTATTTCCCTCAGTGATGAGACCAAGGTTATCGAACCAGTAGGAGAACCAAGCAACACTACATAAACAACACCTGCACACAAATAACAAATACTCGCAACCCGACGTATTAAATGGGTTGTTAATACCTTTCGGGTAACAGCGCCAGAAATTGGCAAACAAACGTGAGAGAGTTGTAATAAATTGATAGATCGAATGCCAAATAAAATGAATTGCTGCAAGGTATTTTTGTATTTTTGGTTTAATAGATCTGACAATAAAAGCAAAGGAAAATAGATCGCAAAGGCAAATATATTAAAGAAGAGACCCGGGGGCCATAGGTTTCACTAGTGACTTCTCTCGAGAAAAATAGCAAACGGTGGGTAAACGAATTACTGTTGGGAAATTGATAGAACTTCAAATAATCATGATGATATCCAAGCAATGATCATTATATAGGCATCACGTCCAAGATTAGTAGACCGACTCCCGTCTGCATCTACTACTATTACTCCACACATCAACAGCTATCCAGCATGCATCTAGTGTATTAAGTTCATGGAGAAACGGAGTAATGCAATAAGAACGATGACATGATGTAGACAAGATCTATTTATGTTGAAATAGACCCCATCTTGTTATCCTTAATGGCAACGATACATACGTGTCGGTTCCCCTTCTGTCACCAGGATCAAGCACCGTAAGATCGAACCCATCACAAAGCACCTCTTCCCATTGCAAGATAAATAGATCAAGTTGTCCAAACAAAACCCAAATATCGAAGAAGAAATACGAGGCTATAAGCAATCATGCATATAAGAGATCAAAGAAGACTCAAATAACTTTCATGGATAAAAAGATATATCTGATCATAAACTCAATGTTCATCGGATCCCAAAAAACACACAGCAAAAAGAGTTACATCATATGGATCTCCAAGAGACCATTGTATTGAGAATCAAACGAGAGAGAGGAAGCCATCTAGCTACTAACTGCGGACCCATAGGTCTACAAAAGACTACTCACGCATCATCAGAGAGGCACCAATGGGCATGATGAACCCCTCCGTGATGGTGTCTAGATTGGATCTGGTGGTTCTAGAACTTGCGGTGGCTGGAATTGATTTTCGTCGACTCCCCTAGGGTTTCTGGAATATTGGGGTATTTATAGAGTAAAGAGGCAGTTCGGGAGGTACCCGAGGTGGGCACAGCCAACCAGGGCACGCTTGGGTCTCCAGGCGCGCCCTGGTGGGTTCTGCTCCCCTTGGAGCACCCTAGGCACTTCTCCGGCCCATTGGATGTCTTGTAGTCCAAAAAAATCCACAAAAAGTTTCGCTGCATTTGTACTCCGTTTGGTATTGATTTCCTACGATGTAAAAAACATGCAAAAAACAACAACTCGCACTTGGCACTATGTCAATAGGTTAGTACCAAAAAATGATATAAAATAACTATAAAATGATAATAAAACATCCAAGAATGATAATATAACAGCATGGAACAATCAAAATTTATAGATACGTTGGAGATGCATCAGGCCTCACAGGATCGCACCAGCTCAGTGGCTTCGTTGAGCGTCGTGGGCCAGTAGAACCTGCTGTGGAACACCTTTCCCATGAGGGTGCGTGATGAAGAATGGTACCCGCAATCCCCATCGTGGATGTCAGCCAGCAATTTGCACCCTTGCTCCTTGGATATGCATCGCAGCGAGACATCATTGGGGCTCCTTCGGTAGAGTTCGCCATCCCGCAAGCAACAAGCGGTGGCCTGACGGGCCACGTGTTCCGCATCTTCCTCCTTCTCCGGCAAGGTTCCGCAGAGTAGGTACGCCTTGAACTCTTCGGTCCAGCAACCATCCTGAAGTTCCAGCACCAGGAGCAGGCGGGCTCCTTAGGTCGGGCCGCAGGCCGGGGTGAGGGAGTCCTGGATTAGGGGGTCCCTGGGCGTCCAGGCTATGTAACATCGGCCGGAGTGGTGGGCCGTGAAGATACAAGATAGAACGCTTCTCCCCGTGTCCGGATGGGACTCTCCTTGGCGTGGAAGGCAAGCTTGGCATTCAGATATGAAGATTCCTTTCTCTGTAAACCGACTCCGCACAAACCCTAGCCCCCTCCAGGGTCTATATAAACCGGAGGGTTTTAGTCTGTAGAGGCAGTCATAATCATACAAGCTAGACATCTAGGGTTTAGCCATTACGATCTCGTGGTAGATCAACTCTTGTAACCCTTGTACTCATCAAAGTCAATCAAGCTAGAGCAAGGGTATTACCTCCATCAAGAGGGCCCGAACCTGGGTAAACATCGTGACCCCTGCCTCATGTTACCTTCGGTCCTTAGACGCACAGTTCGGGACCCCCTACTCGAGATCTGCCGGTTTTGACACCGACATTGGTGCTCTCATTGAGAGTTCCTCTGCGTTGTCGACAAAGGATTCGATGGCTCGTTCGATTATCCACAATGATGTTGTTTCGGCGGAGATCCCCCCGGCCAAATTTCTGTATTCAGCGGCTTCGCGCTGCGTGCTAATCAGATCAGTTCCGGGAACCTAAACTATGTTGCTGATATCTGAGGAGGTTTAATCTTTGAAGGGTTCACGACCCTGATTACCGCTCTGGCCTTAGATCCAGAGTAGGTTGACAGGTCCGAAGACGGGAGTCTAGAGCCCGCCGGACTCTTAGCTCTTATGGAGCTTGCTGCCGGAGAAGCGCTGGACACTCCGCCAGACTCTAGGTCCGAACTCTCGAGGTCCGTGTCAAGCGGGCGCCGCTAGGAGGCTCCAACTCCCGACAGCCCCACGGACTCTCGTTTCTCCATCCGACCCTCTCCTTTAAACGAGGCTTTGGACTTAATGTGACCACTCGCCATTACGAAAGGATCGCTTCCAAATTATGCCCAACCCAGACTAGGGGCTGAGAGCAAGGAATTTTACGCCCCACCCACCACCCACTTCATAGCCACTGTCGAAGATCTAACTGACATGCTGGACTACGCCTCCGAAGACATCAACGGTATGGACAACGATGCTGGGGACGAACAAGGCCAAAACCCTCCGTTTACCAAACGATGGATGGCCACCTCCACATATGACGTGTACATGGTGGACACACACAAAGAGGATGGCGACGACGGCAAGGAGAATCCGGTTGAGGACAAGCCTGTCGAAGCCCCTCCGAAGCGTCGATGTCAGCGGCGCCGCTCAAAATTGCGTCACGACAAAGACGGCAATACCGGCAGCGAAGACAATAATACTTCGGAGAATGCCGAAGACCCTGAAGCCCCTGTAGAGCCAACATGCGAACATGATGATTGGGAGGATGGGCAAGTAAACCCCGACGATCTTGTCGAGAACGAGGGCTCGGAGGATAGTAACTACCTACCGACCTCTGAAGAAGATGTGAGCCTCAGTGACGAAGATTTCATCATTGTGGAGGAACCCCTCGAACAAGAGCACTTTAAGCGCCGGCTAATAGCCACCGCAAGAAGCCTGAAAAAGAAGCAGCAACAGCTTCAAGCTGATCAGGACTTACTCAATGACAGATGGACTAACGTCCTGGCAGCCAAGGAATACGGCCTCGAACACCCAACAAGGAGCTACCCGAAGCGCAAGCTGCTACCCCAATTCGATGATGAGGCCCTGGAGCCCATACCACCAACGCGCGATGCTGCTAACAGACCTAACCGACCACCGCGCGGCCAGGACAGAATGACAACTCAAGCCGAGCACCAGCCCGCACCGCCTCGCCATAAAAGCAGGGGAACGGCGGCTCCAAAATATACATATGACCTACGACAAGACCTGGACAATAGAGCCAGTCAAACCAGATCAATCTATGGATCAAGGGGACGCGCCCCAGCGCGAGAGGACGGCCGTCAGGCCTGGCGCAACAAGCACGACCTCACTCGGGCCGAAAATCGCATATAGACTTCATCCGAACTGCGTCGCGACATTGCCCGATACAGAGGCGCCGCACACCCTCTATGCTTCACCGATGAGGTAATGGAGCAGCAATTCCCAGAAGGGTTTAAACCCGTGAACATCGACTCATATGACGCCACAACAGATCCCCATAGTCTGGATTGAAGATTTTCTTCTCCACATACACATGGCTCGCGGTGATGACCTACATGCCACCAAATATCTCCCCTTGAAACTTAAGGGACCAGCACGGCACTGGTTAAACAGCCTCCCAAAAAATTCTATTGACAGCTGGGAAGATTTGGAAGATGCCTTTAGAGACAACTTCCAAGGTACCTATGTACGGCCCCCGGATGCCGATGACCTTAGTCACATAGTCCAGCAACCCGGAGAGTCATCCCGGAAACCCTGGACAAGGTTCTTAATTAAAAAGAAACAAATCATTGATTGTCCAGACGACGAAGCCCTCGCGGCCTTTAAACACAGCGTCCGTGAAGAATGGCTCGCCCGACACCCCGGCCAAGAAACATCGAAGTCCATGGCAGCCCTTACCGCACTAAAAACCCGCTTTTATGCAAGAGAAGACAACTGGCTAGCCCACATAAGCAATAGCACCAGTGACCCCGGCACCTCTGAAGCCAGGGACGACAATGGCAAACCACGTTGCAATAAGCACAAGAGTCGAATCAACAACGAAAGTACAGAAGACACAGCGGTCAACGCTGGATTCAGCGGCTCTAAATCCGATCGATGGAAGAAGCCATTCAAAGGAAACAGAGATGGACCATCTAGTTTGGACAGAATACTCGATCGGCCTTGCCAGCTTCACGGCACCCCCGATAAGCCTGGCAATCATACCAACAGAAATTGTTGGGTCTTTAAACAGGCCAACAATCTTAACACCGAAAATAAAGGGAAATGGCCATCCAGCGAGGACGACGACGAAGAGCCTCGCCCACCGAACACGGGGGGACAAAAGAAATTTCCCCTCGAGGTAAAAACGGTGAATATGATATATGTCACACACATCCTCAAGCGGGAGCGCAAGCACGCATTAAGGGACGTCTATGCCGTCGAGCCGGTCACCCCAAAATTCAACCCATGGTCGGCTTGTCCGATCACCTTCGATCGAAAGGACCACCCAACCAGTATCCGTCATGGAGGTTCGGCAGCTCTGGTCCTCGATCCAATCATCGATGGATTCCACCTTACGCGAGTCCTCATGGACGGTGACAGCAGTCTGAACCTACCCGATCAGGACACTGTCCGCAAAATGGGCATTGATTCATCAAGAATCAAGCCCACTAAAACTACCTTTAAAGGATTAATACCTGGTGTAGAGGCCCGCTGCACGGGCTCAATAACATTGGAAGTCATCTTTGGTTCGCTAGATAACTTCCGAAGTGAAGACTTGGTCTTCGATATCGTCCCCTTTCGCAGTGGATATCACGCACTGCTCGGACGAACCACTTTCGCCCATTTAACGCGGCCGC